>NC_091828.1:12179750-12502000 GCF_038994185.2 Dermacentor albipictus | reverse complement strand
TTAGAGGTGCCATAATCAAAGCGAAATTTCGAATAAAGCGGCGGAAGTACGAGCAGAGGCCAATGAAACTGCGCAAGTATTTTAGAGACGTTGGCCTCGGGAATTCTTCAACAGCACGAAGCTTAGTGGCATCAGGGAGAACGCCGACCTTCGACACGACATGTCCGAGAATTGTCAGGTTGCGTGCCCCAAAGTGACATTTTTTCAGATTTAGTTTGAGGCCAGCGTCATTGAGACAGCGTAAAACCTGCTCCAAGCTATGAAGGTGAGTAGAAAAATCTGGTGCGAACACTACTACATCAACCAAATAACACAAGCATGTGCTCCATTTGAGGCCTCAAAGAATAGCGTCCATCATCCGCTCAAAAGTTGCGGGCGCGTTGGAAAGTCCGAATGGCATCACACGAAATTCGTATAAGCCAACTGGTGTGATGAACGCAGTTTTAGGCTTCTCTTCTGCAGCCGTAGGCACCTGCCAATAACCAGAGCGTAGGTCGAGGGAGGAAAAGAACTCTGCACTTTGTAAGCTGTCGAGGGCGTCGTCGATCCGCGGCAATGGATAAGCATCCTTTAGGGTTATTTTGTTTAGGCGGCTGTAATCCACGCAAAAGCGGATCGAGCCATCCTTCTTTTTAACTAAAACAGTTGGCAATGCCCATGGG
Organism: Dermacentor albipictus; assembly: GCF_038994185.2. NCBI lineage: Eukaryota > Metazoa > Arthropoda > Arachnida > Ixodida > Ixodidae > Dermacentor > Dermacentor albipictus. Next base: position 12,501,338 of record NC_091828.1, on the reverse strand, counting down.
CGGTCGGACGGTTCAATGACACCACGCTTTAGCATGTCACCCACTTTCTCATCAATGACGCGTCGTTCTGTCGACGAGACGCGGTAGAGTCGCTGCCGTAGCGGTGAGTGAGAACCGGTGTCAATACGTCGACATACAGTCGTCGTTCCGCCCAGTGAAGAGCTATGACTGTCAAAAGCAGGGTGAACATTCCCGAGGAGAGGGAGAAGGTCATGGCGTTGCATTGGGCTTAAGCCGTTGTCGATGACGTGGCTGAAAACGTCTTCAGGCGATGCGGCAGGTGCGGGACTACAGTAGAGGGTGTTGACCTCTGACAATCCAACAGGACGTTCCGAGGTGGTAATGGTGTCGTAAGGCTCCACAGTGCCGAGAGATTTACCGCGAAGCAAGCACTCGTGAATGGGAAGTGGTTGTGTATAGGAAGGTGAGTAGCACGAGCTTGAAGGCTAAGCAGCGCAGTTGGGAGTGGTGACAGGTGGCGGTGAACGAAAGCAGTCGAAGGCGTGAAGAGTACGGTAGAGTCGGAGGCGATGGAACAGGATGCAGATGCCAGAACGGATGCGTGCGGAGGTATATGGATGTCGTCAGTGAGGGACAACTTGGTGCAGGAAAGCGAAACGTCATCAGATATGGCATTGCCAAGCGAAGAGAAGGCGACTTCTGCATGGGAGCAGTCAATAATAGCTTGGTGACGGGAGAGAAAGTCCCAACCTAAAATAATATTGTGGGAACAGTGGGGAAGAACGACGAACTCGACTGTGTAGACCACTCCTTGAATTTCAAGTATGGCGGTGCATGCAGCCACCGGCTGGACGTGCTGTGCTGTGGCTGTGCCGAGTAAAGGACCGAAGAAAGGCGTCGTGACTTTTTGTATTGAGCGGCATAGTTTTTTGGCAATTACAGATATGGCGGCACCTGTGTTAATGAGGGCAAGCACAGAGACACCATCAACAGCGACATCAATAACGTTGGGCGGCGAAAGAAGAGGGCTTGAGCGTTGTGACAATGACGCAGTTCTTGCCTCGGGAACTGCGCCACTTAGCTTTCCGTGTCAGCGGTTGAGGGACGTCGACGCATCGGGGAGTGCGAATGACGACGCGGGGAAGGAGAACGGTGGTCGGAAACTGGGCGAAGGCTTGGGCGGGGAAGGGGTAAATCGCGGTCTCGAGCGTAAGACAAAGGATGGTCGTACACGGCTGTGCGGGGGTCGTCACGTGTATGAAGTGGACGACGGCGGCACAGGCATTCAACGTGTCCGGGAATACCGCACGAATAGCAGATGGGCCGATTGTCCGGTGTGCGCCAGTGATTAATTACTCGATGGGCTAGAGGTCGTGGCGGCGTGGGGGTAAAAACAGGGCTAGGCATCGGAGGTGGAGCCCGGCGGTCGGGGTCTGGCGACGGTGGCGGCGTAAGTCAATGGGGCGGTGAGTTGCGGTGCCAGTTCCAGAGGAAGGACCTCAGACACTTGCTCTTCGATAACATGTTGTAGGGACGGACTAAGGGATGAACTTGAGTCCGGCGTGTTCGAGATGAGGGAGAACTGGCGACCTACTTCTTCCCGGATGAAAGCCTTGATCTGCGAGAGGAGGGTGGAATCTTGAATAGGGGAGGTCAAGCCCGACAACGATTCGTGATGGGGAACAGGACGGCGAGTGTGGATGCGTTGACGGCGGAGCTTGTCATAGCTTTGGAACAGTTCAATAACTTGTGCAACAGTAGAGGGGCTCTTTGAAATGAGCATCTGAAATGCGTCCTCGTCGATACCCTTCATTATATGCTTGATTTTATTGCCCTCAGTCATGGATGCATCGACGCCTTTACAGAGATCGATGACATCTTCGATGTAGCTGGTAAAGGTCTCACCAGGCTGCTGAGAGCGCGACTGCAGGCGCTGTTCAGCACGAAGCTTTTGAACAGCAGGGCGGCCGAAAACCTCGCTGACCTTTCTTTTGAACACTGTCCAGCTTGGGACTTCGCTTTCGTGGTTGCGAAACCACAAGTGGGCAATTCCGGTGAGGTAAAAAGGGACGGTGGTCAGTTTCGTGATGTCATCCTATTTGTTGTTCAGGCTGACGCGTTCGTATGATGAGAGCCAGTCATCAACGTCGTGGTCGTCAGTGCCGCTGAAGACGGGAGGGTCCCACTGACGGAGTGTGCCGGGGCATACGAATGACTGGGGAGCAGGTGGTGGTAAGCTCGTGGCGCTTGCGGTGGTCGTGATGGCAGGGAGAGTCCGGCTGCGCAATTCCAGGATGACAGGAGACCCAGCAAACCTCCACCAATTATGACAAAGAACTACGACACGGCTGTGGACGGCACGATGGACGCGGACAAGAAGACGCAAAAGCGTAGGCATAGCCAGTCACACCAGGAACAGCGTCTAGCCCGAGCCCCACTTCAGTAGCATTGGCGATCCGGCTGCGGAGCTCTGCACGGCGCACTTCTTCCTTACATTTCGTTCATGTACCTGAGGCTCAAAGCTGTGAGGATCGGTGCTAAACCTGTTACGCAGATTCTCCGAGACTAAGACAAGAAGAATGCTCGGGTACCCTGTAGCCCTCAACCGAGCGATCTGCGAACTGAAACTAGGTTCTATCAAATGATAACATGATTACGTCGGTGCATTACGCAAGCAAGCCTGAACGAGACCTCTCTGGGTAAACACCTCATGCGGTAGGTCTTATATAGGATGGACAGGTAGATGTCTTAACGTTAGGCTAAAAGAACACAGCAATAAAGTGGGCAAAGGGCGGGAAGGCTTTCTAGGTGTTCATTGCGCACATTGCGGCTCCGTCCCGATTTTTGAAGAACCCGCTATCTTAGCTAGGCATCCTAACGAATGTACCAGAATTATCATTGAAGCAGCAGCGATTGCCGCTGGTGACTCAATTATTGAGCCATCAATTGCATTAACAGAGAAAGAACTGGTTTTTCTGAGGTCGCACATGCGCTCCCGTTCATTTAGGGCATAAATTTTGAATGCATACTCATGTCGGGTTGCCGCTTTGTAGGCGGCGCTTTTGTCTTGATGCCTCAGGGTGTATACGTTTGTTTCTAAAACTAAAAATCGGTTGGAAGTCTTCGTCGTCCTTTTTGTGCCTCGTCTATGTATGCGCTGTAAGTGACGATTGATACCATGGAACACCAACTAGCCCGTACCCAAAACTTGCTTCGTGTTAGGGAGCCGGGAGAACTGTGGAATGACGCGGCGGCATTCCTTTACAATGACGTCAATGGTGGACACATTGTTGTAGACCAACAAGTTGAACACGTCGTCCATGATCCGTTTGAGTACGTTGCCGACTTTGTCAACTTCGGCCATTTTCTCGTCGTGCTTCCGACAAAGATCCAGCACGTCTTGTATGTATGAGACATACGATTCAGTGGGATACTGAACTCGGATAGCAAGCTCTTTTCTGGCAGCCAGCTGCCGACTCGTGGGATTTCCAAAGAAGTCCCTGAGCTTCACCTTGAAAAAAATACCCAGCAAGAGATCTCGTCCTCGTTTTTCTGGAACCAGACACGAGGAGTCCCGCGCATGTAAAAGAGGACATTCGCTAGCATAATGCCAGGGTCCCAGTGGTTGTTTCGGCTAGCACACTCATACAGGCTGAGCCAGTCATCAACGTCGGCATTATCTTGGCCGGAGAAAATGTCAGGATCGCGGCGATTGGTAACTGTAACATACGTCGTTGCGTTGTTGTCGGGGTCGCAGGAGTAGAAGCAGACTAAGTGTCCTCACCGGGAGCCAAGGTGCAAAGCAGGATGGTGCGGCCGCTGCGGAGCTCCGTAGCCAGGACTGGGAACGGCACCCTCGACCAAAAAGTTAAGAGAACGAAGCATTAATAACTGGTGAATATTTACATAGTATATTTACAAAGGATAACTGCAGCTGCTGGCCAGTTCAGCCGACAGCAAAAGAGCCAGAGAGCACTTGTCTTCATCGTCGAGGCAACTGCGTGCATCGCTCACAAAAAAACATACAATATTCATCCATCAATAACACGAGATTTGAATCTAACAAGCATTTAACTTGCCCAAAGTGTGCACTGATCATGGTAAATTTACGTTGCCTTTTTCTTGCATTTCGTTGTTGAGCTCCTTTCCTTTACTTATAAAAGAGTGTAACGGTACAAATTTAGAAATGATCCTAATATGTTTCCGATTAGGTTGCTTTAATTTCTGTGCGCCTTTCTATTGTTCTTGGTGATGTCTAGTATTGCTTTTGATACCTTCTTCTAGGTCAGCACCCTTGCTTGTTTACACGTATATTGCTGATAGTTATTTCTATTTTGGTAAATTGATACTAATTGCATTGACGTGTCTTTCTATTTACGTCTGATATACATCTCTTCATACTCGCACACTTGTCTTTCCTTTACTTGTTGTCTTTTCAATTCTTCTATATTTATGCTCAACGTGCCCTAATCTTTCTTTTAATTTTTCACCTGGGTTAATGTCACGATATTGCTTTATTTTGCTGCCATATAGTAATTCCCCTCACAAACAAACCTTGAACGGAGATCCCAATAGATTCTTTGACTATGGAATATCTATGAAAACATGTAGCAACATTGAAGCAACAGAATCTGAAACTTTCAATTGTATAATATTGTGGTTTTATTTTTTAGTATTTATTATTAAATTAAAGATGAACGCATTCCAGCGTATTCGATGTATGGCTCTAGCAGTGACATGGAGGGACACTCCAGGTGTATTTGCTCCCTCATGGTCGCCGTTGTGTTCCGTACGGGCGGCAACACCGTCGCCGCGCGTCGTTTGCTCTATGTGCGAGGAGAAGCTGACGATCGCGAATCAACCAATCCAGCTGTTCAACACTAAGCTTACTCAGGGCTCGAGTGTGCATGACGAGGCCCGGCCCGGTGACGCTGGAGGAAGTTCGTTGATGATGATCATTATTGGGGCCTTGCCCTTTCTAGACGGCAGTCGGACGGAAAATCCGCTGTGTACATGCCTTGAAATGTTTCTTTACCTGCTGTGGTAGCTTAGTGGTTAAGCGGTTGCGCGGCTAAACTCTAGGACGCGGGTTCCATTCCCGGCAGCCGCATTACGATGGGAGGAAGTGCAGGAACACGCGGTGTACTTCGATTTATGTCCGCTATTTATGTGCAGGTGGTCGAAATAACCCGCTCCCCACTGATGCGTGCCTGGTAATAATATCATGGTTTTGGCATGCAATACTCCAGAATTTAACTAAGGTGAGTGTTTGGGCATGTTGATAGGAGATGGATGCAGCTTTTTGCGCACAAGACGAGGAAGAAGAGGCTGAGACACAAGAGCGCAGATTTACATTGTTTTATTTTGAAACAAGTGACCGCCTATATAGCAGAATATGTGACAATCGCTCTTATTTTGAGCGATTTATTTTGAGCTGAACTGGACAGAGGTCTCAGTAGCCGCCTTCAGAAATTTAGCATCGTAAATAACTTTAGGTACCTGGATGATTTTTAAATTTTTTCTTGACTGCTTGTCATGTTGACTGCAAGACGCTAACTACAAGTGCACAATCCTTTATCTGTCAGGGCTTGTCAACTTCTGTTTAAACTCATGAGTTACCATCTAACGAAAGCCTACGCTTTCTCCACATCGGGATTTATTCCCTGACAAACGTATATACTGGAAATGCGAACCTCGTGCCAACAAGGCACTGCTCTCGCATGCGTCAGCGCACTCAAAGCTGGTAAAAAGAGGCATCGCGAAGGCATTATGCATGTCCAATTCTTTATGCAAGTCTTGCCCATAGTCATGGGCGACAACCTCTCTGAACAAGCACTTCATCTCACGAAGGCGGGTTACTCAATACATGTCGTCGTTAGTGTTGATGAAGCCCTATTGAAGCGCATGTCACCATAAATGACTTCCTGGCCACGGCGGCCGTATTTCGATGGGGGCGAAATGCGAAAACAACCGTGCACTGAGATTTAGGTGCACGTTAAAGAATCCGAGGTGGTCAAAATTTCCGGAGTCTTCCACTACGGCGTGCCTCATAATCGGAAAGTGGTTTTGGCACGTAAAGCCCCATAATATAATTTTTACGCATAAATAACTGATTCCTCTCAGTCTTCCACGCTGTATAAAAAATGTCGCGGTTAGTACGTATACCCACAGCATATCGCATCGACTGAAAAGGGTTGGCCAGCGGGCCAGTGCAAAGGTTTCTTTTTCCCACTCCCGATAAACTGCAATTTTTGTGCAGATTAACTAGTGCGTGTGCCCCCAAAGAGTCCGCTTACAAAAAAAAAAAAGACATCAGGCAAAGTTTGTTGAATGTACAGAAGGAACAGTTTATAATCTGCCTTTGAACTGCGGATGCAACTATGTTGGTCAGAACGGACGATGCCCTAATGACAGGCGACGGGAGGATCGCTACAATGTGATAGAAATGAGAGGGAGTTTTTCGGATGCCCGCTGTGGAAATTGTATGCGTAATCTGGTAGACGCCACAAATACGGTGATGTCAGCAGAAACCTTAATTAGTTAGCCCGGGAAAGCATCGACGCGTAATCTACAGGTGTGGTGACACCTGTGCGTCAAAAGCATCCATCGCCTTTTCCAGCGAGGAGCTATCCTTCTTGCGCAGAGATTGGTATTTTCTGCGTGCGGCACACGCGTGACATGTCACAGATTCTGCTCTATATGCGGTGATGTGCTTCAAAATAAAACAATGTTGTAAGTCTGCGGTCGTGTGTCTCAGCTTGTTCTTCTTCCTCCTCTGGTGCGCAAAAAGCGGCATTCATGTCCCGAATACAAATGAACGTTTGCTTATGCAATACATGAAATGTCATTAAAATAAAACATCAAAAAAGCTTGTTAAAACTTAGTGTACAATCCACATGAAAAAGCGGCTAGAAGCAAAACCAGGACATTCTATTTAATCCTCTTGTCTGCACTTCACGATGGAAGCAATATTGATTACAAGGAGGCTTTTCATTTATCATTTGTTGCAGAAGACCAGAAAAAGGACCATCCCTTCTCCTACCAGAAAATGACGGTAAGCGAAACTTGTCTTTCGTGCACCTGATCATCGTCCCGGTTAAATTACGCAAAACTAACAGTGGCGGATTGCTTCGGCCTCCTGCTCCCTCAGCGCACAATCTTCTCGTTGCTGTCGGATTGCCTGGGCTCGGGCAGTTCTAACGGCTGGATCAAAGTACCAACGGCGGGCCTTTCAACGGACGAGTTCTTACCGACGCTCGTCGAAGACTGCTTGTTCCTCGGCTGAGCGCACAACGCGTCGCAGTCCCATCCGCTTTCCGAGACTAAACAGAGTAGAAACCAATCCGGCGCAACGCGCCCGAAACCATTCCTCCCCTTTCTCTCCCCGGCGCACGTGAAACGGCTATGACTGGTTGCGAGCGCATGCCTATGCAGCTGGAATCACTGCTAATGACTCAGGCTGCGGCGCCGTTGTAGCTGTGAACTCAACATATCGCCCTTTCCAGGAGCTGCTCTGCTCTGGGAGCTGCTGGGTTCTTTTTGCTTGACTACGCCAACGCCACCGAAACTTGTGAGCGAATTCAAGCTTCGTTTCAAAAGCGTAAATTGCATTTGGCGAATAGCAAGAAAAATCTGTTGAAATGTAAGGAGTTCATATTCTGACTTCGACACGAAACCTAAGGACGACGTGCAATACAAATAATATAATCAACCCATCACACACTATACACCTGGCTATCCGAGATAATGGATTCCTCCGTTTTTTAGGACATGAACAGAACACACAAAAGCGCTGCACCGATGCGAGGGATGAAGGGAGGAAGTGAGGAAGGATGGGGAGGAGCGGACGGTGTTGTGCTCCGACTGCCAGTGCAGAATTCGCGACCGGGTGCAAGGCCAGATGACGATCGCGCCTTAGTCTTGCGGGCCATATACGGAGGAATGTGGTGAGACAACGCGGGAGGCAGGCGGGCGGCTTCGACAGCGCCAGCAAGCGTGTACTTTGCACGGCCGTGCGCGGTCGCACGCTTCCTATCTTCAAAGGTATCTGCAGACGGCCCATAGTTCTGTGCGCGCTGTGTACTCGTCTCGCGTGGAAGCGGTAAACCGCAAGCAGTTCACTTTGTTCGCTGCCGCGCATGCCGACATAGGCATTTTGAGAGCATGTCTACGCTCCTCCAGTGTCAAGTATTCCAGTTTGTTGGTGCACGCTGACACCATACTTGCTAGTTCGCTTACTCGAACGTAGCAAGCAAATGTTTCCTAGTTTATACGGCCAACGAAAATACTATCCTTACTTGGTGTAGGTGTCTACTAATTTACTATCACAATCGATGCTCAGCCTTGCGGGCGGAACTTCAAATTTTTATGGTTTATTTACCAGATCAAGCACGTGTAACGTGCGCGACGTGTGTCTGGTAAAGATCGAGGCAACTACACGATGGCAGGAACAAGAAGCAGCGAAGGGTTTATTGGCACGCTCTTAAATAGTCAAACGCACGCGTAATATCAGTGCTGTCCTGATTAGGTAGCGAAGACAGCGCATGCCCGATACATCCTCTGATGGGTAACGAAGAAGCACAACAGTTCAGGTTACTCGATTAAAGGCCGCGTCGTACCGAAGCCGCTGCGGTGGGCTACTGATGCGACCCTACATTCTGGGGACTAGCGTCGGCCTAGGAGGAGATAGCACGTGGTGCGCTGTAGTTGGTGCCGGGCCATCGGCAGACGACGCTTGAGGATGCGGTTGTGTAGGCTGGCACGGTGTAACATCAACGGAGCTACTTCCACTAGAGTCAGTGCCAAGCTGTAAGACGAACCGCAGTCATCATCATCACTCTCGTCTGCTGTCCACTGTTCCCGAGTCTAACGGAGATGCCGTCTGTTACGTCTAAACACCCGACTACCATCGGTTTCCACGTTGTAGGACCTCGGAAACGTTCTACCCATCACAATACCTTTCGGGGACCATGTTGTGTCCCTGAGCCTTACGATCGACCCTTTGTCCAAGGGTGATAAATGCTTTCCGCCATTGTTCTGACGATGTTTTTTGAGTGGCGTAGGCTTCACGTCGCCAAAATCGGGTGCATTCGACCTGAGACGCCTGCCTTGAAGTTATCCAGGTGATGGGCCGTCTACAAGCGGTGTAGAGCGGTAGGCCAACAAGCCTAGCCAAAAGTCTTCGCGTGAGTCTTCACTTTTTTTCAAGAGGTATTTCACGATCTGTACCTGCTTCTCTGCCAGACAGTTGGACTGTGGGAAGCGCGGACTGGATTTGACATGAGCGAAGTCATATTTTCTTGCGAATTCTTCAAATTCATAACTTAAAAACTGCGGGCCGTTGTCGGTGCACACCTCCAGAGGTACGCCATCCCTGGCAAAAATGGCGCTACGTGCGGAAATTGTTGCTCTTGCAGTGGTGTCCTGAAGCTTCTGGACTGCGGGGAAGTTTGAAAGTGCGTCAAACGCTACGACGTACGAAGTTCCCCCAAAAGAAAAAAAAATGTCTACACCAACTCGAGCCCATGCGCATAATGGGATTGGGCGCATGAGTAACGGCTCTTTTGGTTGCTTGTATGAAAACTTCCGACATGTACAGCAACTCTGAATCAGCAGGGATAAGTCGCTGCTGAGCCCAGGCCAAAAAACCAAACGTCGGGCTCTTTCTTTGCATTTCTGCAATCCTAGGTGCCCAGTATGAATTCGTCCTAGCATTTCACGTCGCCTTCCTTTAGGTATGACCACTTTTGTTCCGTTCAGCAATATAGCGTCCACGACGGAAAGCTATAACGAACACGGCTTCAGTTCACCCTGTAGGCTCTCACCGCTTAGCAAACTGGAGATGACAGTGCTCAAGTAATCGTCACGTGCAGTTCCTTGCACCAGCTTCTGTTGCGTAGCGCCCGTGACCGAATAGGCCAGGACTTGCACTCCGTGCACTTCCACGTCGTCAGCGGCGCCAGCGATGTCTTCGTTACTAGCCGGAACCGATCTTCACAGCATGTCGGCCAAGACGAGGTGTTTTACTGGTACGTACTGCAAAACGAAATAATATTACAGAAGTCTTAAAAAAAAGCTCTGAAGGCGGGGAGGCATGTCGCAGATCCCTTTCGCAGCAATAGATAGCAACGGTTTCTGGTCAGTTTCAATAAAAACTTTGTGCCCGTACACGAAGTGGTGAAACATCTCACAGCCGAGTGAAATGCTGAGAGTCTCCTTTTCAATCTGCGCGTAACGCTGCCCAGCTTGTGTCAGCGCACGGGATGCATATGCCACTGGGTGCCACTTATCACCATCGTGAAACTGCAAGAGCGCTGCCCCATGTCATCTTTTGACGCATCGTATGGTATTTTGGACTGCCTTTGGGGATCAAAGATGGCGAGTATGGGTGTCATGGTTAGAATTTGAGTGACACCTTTCCACTCTTTTTTGTGGTTTTCAGTCCACTGAAATACTGCGTGTGCTTTCATAAGCACTCAGTGAAGCTCAGTCCGCTTAGAAGGCCGTGCCACGTACTTTGCAAAGTAATTGATTACACTGAGCATGCGCTGAACATCACATTTGGTTTTGGGTCCCGGCGTTTCAAGCAAGCGTTTGATAAGTTTTGGGTCTGGCGAGATGCCGCCACGTCCAATGATATTGCCCAGGAACTGTATTTCCGTAACACCAAACCGCTATTTTTTTGCGTTGAACGCTAAGCCGGCTTTTTCGGCCGCTTTCAAGACCGCAACCAGTCTCTGGTCATGCTGCTGTTTGTTTGCTCCCTGTACCAAAATATCGTCAATGTACACATGTACACCGGGAAGGCCTTCACATACTTGAGTCATCGTCCTTTAAAAGATTTCAGGCGCTGAGGCGATGCCGAAGGGCAATCGGAGGTAACGGTACCATTCAAAAGGAGTAGCAAAAGTGCATATTTTTGACGTCTGCTCGTCAAGTGCGATCTGGTGGAAGCCGCAGCTTGCGCCCAAGCAACTAAATAGAGCTGCGCCGGCTAATTTTCCGTCCATATCCTCGCGCCTTGGGAGCTGGAAGTGTTCTCTTTTTATGTTCTCAATAATTTCCCGGGGGTCCATGCAAATTCCAATTCTGCCGTCCTTTTTCTTGACGGTAACCAAAGTCCGTGGAGTCCGTGGAGTCCAGTCCGTGGAGTCGTTCTCTTTTACAATGATGGCCTCGCGCTCCAGTCGTGGCAGCTCTTCCTGAAGAGGGCCCCGCAGGGACAGGGGAATACGCCGCGCTTGTTCAACGACAGGAACCGCTGTTGGTTGCAGGACCATGCTGTATGGTTGCTTCAAGCAGCCTAATCCCTGGAAGAGGTGCTGGAAATTCGTCACTGCTTCGTTGTCTGTTGAGGCGCTTACATTGGCCACTGTGCGTTGAAAAATGCCCAAGGCTTCTCTGGCTTCATGTCCTAGTAAGGCTTGACTGCCGTGTTTTAAGACAAAGAACTGGACCGTGGCTGAAGTATTTCCTACTATCACCTGCTGCGACGTTGCTCCGAAGTGTGTTATGACGCCTCCGTTGTAGGCGCGTAGTACCGAGGTAGCAGCAATCAACGGTCCCGCAGCACGCATTTTCCGGTATGCCGAAAACGGCAGTAAGCTGGCCTGTGACCCGGCGTCTACCTTGAAAAAGACTTTCTTGCCCTTGACCTCAGCTTCCACTATTCAGTCTTTGGCATCTCTGTTCCCAACACCAACTTCTAGGATGTCGAAGTTATCGTCAAAGTCGTCTTTGCCGACTTCGGCAATTTTGGACGTTTCTCGACAACACACCGCAAAATGATTGGGCAAGTGGCATACGTTGCATTTCTTTCCGTATGCAGGACACTGCCTTCGTCTGTGCCGCCGGTCACACTTTGTGCAGTGGTACTGCTTGTTGCCATCTTGGGTGTTGCTGCTTTTCGGTGCAGTTGCGGGCCCCGCAATAGCGTCAATATGGCTGTCCGTAGCTCTCCGGACCTGGTTTCGTTGCGCCACAGATTCGGCGACCTTGCAAAATGCTTCCGCCTTCACTAGAGTCAACTGTTGTTCGCGAGGCATTTTTTCGCGCTACATTTAGTTATTCGTGCCGAATACTATTTGATCCCAGATCATTGAATCACGCTGTTCTCCGAAATCGCACTGCCCAGCTTGCATTTTTAGGTCGCGAATAAATTCTACGAACGGTTCCCCAACTGCCTGCTTCCTCGAGCGAAACAGATATCGCTCATGCACTTCGTTGCTTACCTCAGAGCAGTAAGACTCGAACTTTTCAACGACGGTTGCGTATTCTTCCATGGATTCTTGTGCTCCAAACTTGAACGTGTTGAACACGTCAAGTGCTTCGTCACTAGCCACACTCAAAAGGAGTGCCGCTTTGGCAGCTTCCGTGTGGGGTTGCTCCTTCGTCGTGGTTGCCATTATGAACAAGTCAAACTTCTGTTTGAAGCGCTTCCATTGCTCAGAGAGATTGCCGGTAAGTTGCAAGGGTGGCGGTGCCTTCAGTAGTTCCATCGTTGAGGGCTCCGCCGGATCCACGCTTCGACCCGAAGTGCCCACTTCTGACACCATGTAAAGTGCGCGACGTGTGTCTGGTAAAGATCGAGGCAACTACACGATGGCAGGAACAAGAAGCAGCGAAGGATTTATTGGGACGCTCCTAAATACTCAAACGCACGAGTGATATCAGTGCTGTCCTGATAAGGTAGCGCAGACAGCGCATGCCCGATACACGTACGGTTGCAAACAAGATCTATCTGCAGTATAATGAAGCCCTGGGGCTTTACGTGCGACAAACACGATTTGATTATGAAGCATGCCGTAGTGGGAGAATCCTGTTTATTTTTAAGACCACGGGATATTTAGCGGGCTCCTAATGCATGGAACACGGGCCTTATTGCATTTCCTTCCCGTCGAAATGCGGCGTGTGGCCGGGATTTGATCCCAGGACCTCGTGCTTAGTCATCTGCACCAGCGTTACATCGTCGTTAGGACGGTATATAATTGTATAATAAGAAGAAATTTAGAAAGAAATTAGGGATCTTTCGGGCACGCAATGCAAGCATAAAATAATCTTCATACATGAACTAGTTGAAGTTTCTTTAGAAAGGTGATGTATGGATTGCGATATAATTTATTGGACAGCTATGCGAAGTAATGATAGTTGCTTTACCGACCGTATGAACTTGTAAACATTCGCTTACTAGTTCAATTACAAACAGGGCGTAACGTCGCGCAGAGGCAATCATGCACACATCTTACTCGACTACCGCTGACCCTAGCTCTCAGAATGTTGCGTAAGGTATTGCGGCAGCAGCAGCGAGTGAATTGACCTTCCTGCTGCCTTTCGCATTAACTCGAACTTTGTGGGAGGAGCGCAGCGCACACGAAGCTATCAGCCCTCTGCGCACCTAGACTCTCCCTATCGCAGATAGCTTTCACGATAGGGTCCGCGCGGCCGCGTTCAGCCGCGCTACACATTGCGCTGGCCGGAGTGGAACGTCCCTCCTCCCCCTGTGATTTGCGTGCCAAGAAAGACTGTGCCCTTCCTCTCCGCCTTCGTCCCATATGCGCGCGGCATCGAGCCACGGTACTCCGGTCACCCTCGCAAACTTTCACTCGCACACCTAGCACAGGGCTCGTGGTCACAATGCTAGCGCACTTGGACTTTATAGGGAACATCAAAGCAACACAAACGCATGTGGCGTAGCGCACTTGGACTTTATAGGGAACATCAAAGCGACACCGACGCATGTGGCGTAGATGCACATGGAGTGACCTTACAATTGCTATCGAAAAAGAAAAAGGAATTACAGATCGTAGCTCTGAAGTGACAAACATGTCAACTACAAAAATGTTAGAAATACTATTAAGCAATAGCCTCAAATAAGGCGCATTTGTTCATTCTGTAAGCAAGAAGCATGAAGGCTGTACAAGTGAAAGAAATAGTAAGAGTAATACTCATTGGTAGTGACAGAAAATATTCCAATGATATAGCACAGCACATCAAATACTCAAAGAAATAAAACTCTAGGATGAACGTTTTAGAAATAATATAGAGGTGGCGTAACATAGATGTTTTTAATAAACGGCACATACGTTGAAATGTCATTTTGTTGGCATAATTGGGCTGATGCGCACTTCTATAGTATATTGCCGTGTTTACGGTAATTATTCAGTAGCTAGAAGGAAATAACTACAGTCAACAACTTCTGAAAGCATAATGTTGAGGTACGGGACCAGTAGAATAAACTATATTCATATAACGCTCAGTCAAACCACAGGCTTACATTGTGTTTTTTTTGTCGCTTGATTTTATTACACTTAGTAAGACAAAGATGAGTTTTCTATGCAATGGCTTGACCTAGCCATACCCGTAAGCCGAAACCATGGCTAGGCCTGCGATCATCATTTATTGTACTACAAACCAGTAGTATGCCTGTAAATGTTGATTTCAATAAAAATATCTCATATTTCCTTAAACCGATGGTAATTCGTTTCACTGTTTGATTCAAATACGTAACTTGGTCTATGTGCTCAATTCACATATATGTCTTTATATCTAACAATTAGGTCATGCAAAATATCGCACCTAAGCATCTTTAAGTTATCAATGCCCCACGTGATGCTTGCCCTCCTTTGTATACCTTGCTGCGTTCTGTTCCACGCCTGATGGTTTACGTTTCCTAATGTCGGGTGCGTCGAAGCCTGCAACTCCGAAAACTTCCTGAACGCAAAGGAGCCATGCAAGCCGCCTCACCAGCCTTCTCTGTGGCCTGCGGCGAAAGACTTGAATGTGGACTCGTTGGGCTGTGCGTTGACGGGTAACCAGTCGCGGTGATCATGCCTCAATTCCGGCCTGCCTTGTTCTGGAGGAGGTAGTCACAATTACCGAAACGTCCACTTCACTGGTTTCAGCCGCAATGGACAGCGCAAAGCACGTTCCAAGATGCTTTGCCGGTTCTTATTCTTTCTCGCTATTTACCGACACGAAGAAGCAACACGAGATGACGATGATCATGGCCTCATACTATGGCTCGTACCCACACAGGGGGATTGGCCAGGAATTACGTGCGTGAACTTTTACTTAATGTTTTCAAGTGTTAACTATTCTAATAAAAATTAGAAAACAAATGAATCAGAACATTGAAAACGTACTTGTTTACTTGATCATATGCAGCTTTTCTGGATGGATGGATGGATGGATGGATGGATGGATGGATGGATGGATGGATGGATGGATGGATGGATGGATGGATGGATGGATGGATGGATGGATGGATGGATGGATGGATGGATGGATGGATGGATGGATGGATGTTATGAGCGTCCCCTTTAGAAGAGGGCGGTGGGTTGCGCCAGCACGCTCTTGCTATTATACTGCCTAATGACAATAAAACAACAATAAAAAACATTATGAACTCCCACAACCAAATTTTGTGATCCCCTTTTGCAAACTGTACTTTTGTACGTCTCCGGTTTTTGTCGTTACCCTAATTTTCTTTTACCGATCCTCCAATCGCTTCTTACTAAACCCTCTCGCGGACATGTTTACTTTTCCATTGCTCTAGCTGAACTCAAGGGCTTCAAATAGCCCAGTGGTGCCTAAATAGACGGCTGAGCAGACATCTTCGCATTCTAATAAAACATGCTCCATCGTTTCCCTTGCTTTACCGAAGCAAGCACATGCTTCTTCATCCTTCTTCTATCTCGTTTATAGGTGCGTGTTCCAAAGCATCCCGATGTCGCTTCGAAAAGTAATGAGCTTCCCTTTGAGCTATCATAAATTGTTTTTTTTTCCTGATTTCGTGTTTTTCCTCTTAGGTAGTTACTCATAGCAGGTTTCTTTTCCATTGCCGCCACCCAAGAGATTATTTCAGCCTCTCTGACTTTCCGCTTGACGTTTAGTTGCTGTATTGCACACCCTACAGGCTGCATACTTCCTGGTAAGCTTCCTAATTCTTTTCTTCCACTGTGAATTAATGTTTTTCATGTACAGATACCTCAACGTTCTCTAAGCCGATTTACTTTCTTCCATATTCCTCAGTCGTTCTTATTAGTCAATTTTACTGCCAGCTTATCTCACTTGTAAACTAGTCCAGTCCCATACCACCCTGCACAGCTTCATATGTAGTCTTCCCGTGAGTGCCTAATGTGACGCGACCCACTGACATTTGGTTCCCATCGAGTCCTGATTGTACCCCTGATTTAAAGCAAACAACCACATTTCCAAAAATAGGTCCTGGAACCATTACACCTTTCCGCAAACCTCGTAGGACCTCGGACATATTGTATCCCCATAGGGCTATACAAAATATTTACTAAGGTAATCGCAAATAGAATCAGGAACACCTTAGACTTCTGCCAATCAAAGGACCAAGCAGGGTTCCGTAAACGCTACTCAACAAAAGACCATATTCACACTATCAATCAGGTGATAGAGAAATGTGCGGAATATAACCAACCCTTATATATCGGTCGCGGGATCGAATCCCGCCCACGGCGGCCGCATTTCGATGGGGGTGAAACGCGAAAACACCCGTGTACTTAGATTTAGGTGCACGTTAAAGAACCCCAGGTGGTCCAAATTTCCGGAATACCCCACTACGGTATGCGTCATAATCAGAAAGTGGTTTTGGCACGTAAAACCCGATAAATAATTTTTTTTATGCTATCCAAGGTATTTCCTGACCCTGTATTGCCTCTGTATGTTCACTGTTTTCATTGAGTACCATAACACCTAATTTACTAGTGCTAAATTTCAAACCTAAATTGTTGCCTTCCGGTCCACAGATATTAGCCAGACGTTGAAAATCACTTTGCTTGTTAGTTAGCAACACAGAGGCCACGTTCTGGTCAAGCTCGACCAATTATAGTTAAATTTCTGAACTTTAAATCCAAACTCGAAGCATTTCAAAATGCGCACAAACTAAAACATCTCACGGTAGCAAAAGTTTGGCTAGACGAAGACTTCTTCCCGAAGGTCCTACAAGCACGGAAAAAGCTGCGCGACTTCGCCAAGGCCAATATCAGAGAAAACGAGCGTTTTTCTGTAAGATTTGATAAGCTTCACATAAGAACTTTTGTTTACCGGTATGATTCGGCAACAGATAGCGCGAAAAAACTATTTTCTAGGCACTTGCCCCCAGAGAATTGACAGTCTACCCCAAAGAAAGTCAACGATAACAAAACCAAACCAATCTCCTTGGTCTTGGCAAACTTCCGCAGCATACGTAACAAAGTAGACGCACTCAAAGCTATAGCACACACCTGCTCAGCTGATATCATCGTGGGTACGGAAACGTGACTAACCGAAGACATTGCATCTCACGACATCGCGCTTCCATCATCGTTCGTTTTATTTAAGAAAGATAGGGCTGATTCTCGACGAGGAGTATGAGTGCTCATTGCGATTAACAAAGACTTCCATGCATCTCTTACCCCTATCGACTCTCCCTTAGAAATAGTCTGGGTCTCTGCTCAACTTGGTCATGAGTTCTGCATTATTGGCGCCTGTTATAGGCCACCAAGTAGCCAACCTGAATTCATTGAACTGTTAAATGACGCTATCGAGCAGATCTTTGTTAGGCACCCGAATTGCCTCCTATTTTTAGTTGGCGACTTTAATTTTCCCGCGATTAACTGGACGACGCTAACTGTTGGCTCCGACAATAACCGACAGGAAAACATTAACTTTCTCCATTTACTTCAATATCACCAGCTCACCCAAATTGTTCACGAGCCCACTCGCGGTAAACACATCCTGGACCTCATCCTAACAACCCATCCTGAGCTCTCAGACATTCACGTCTTGGAAGAAATAAGTGACCACAAAGTTGTGCACTGTTCTGTTCTACTCCCACGGACCGACAAAACAAAAAACACGAAGCTTATCTACAACTACGCACGTGCGGATGTTGAAAAATGAACCTGTTGCTGGAAACTTTCACAAATAGCTTTCAGACCAATTTTCATAACCGTACGACTAATGAAAATTGAAGGTTGTTTCGTGACAAACTCAAAGAAATTGAAGATTCCTGCGTGCCAAAACTAATGATAAGTACGCGTACCAACGATCCTTGGTTCACCACAGATGTCAACAGGGCACTAAATAGGAAAAAAAGAGCATTTAGTAAAGCGGTTAGATCAAAAGAAGCTACAGACTGGGAAAACTATAAAAACATTTCCAAAATAGCTGAAAAACTAATTTCTGAAGCCAAGAACAAATATTTTAATTTTACGCTTCCTAGTTTGATGAAAACCAACCCTAAGAAATTCTGGAACACTGTTAATCCTAAAACCGCTAGTTCGGTTCCTGTTCTTTTGGACGCCCACGGCAGCACTCTGCGTATCGAACAGTGTGCAGAACAATTCAATAGCCACTTCTCACAAGTTTTTACGAACGAGTTGCCCATTTACAATCCACTGTTGCTTCCTGAGGCCGATATACAGATTCCATTTTCACCCATTCACATATCAGCGCTTGGCGTGGCTCGTGCAATTGAACGCCTACCTCACCACACTAGGCCAGGACCCGATGGTATCAACGCGAAATTCTTAAAGATTACCTGCCAACACACAGCTTTCCTGCTATCTCTCATTTTCCAACAGTCACTCGATACGACATGTGTGCCAGCAGATTCGAGATCCGCTTATGTAATGCCGGTATTTAAATCTGGTGACAGATCCGTTCCTAGTAATTACAGGCC
Source organism: Dermacentor albipictus (assembly GCF_038994185.2). Lineage (NCBI taxonomy): Eukaryota > Metazoa > Arthropoda > Arachnida > Ixodida > Ixodidae > Dermacentor > Dermacentor albipictus. Next base: position 12,482,686 of record NC_091828.1, on the reverse strand, counting down.
AATTTCACTAACATCGATATGTTGCAAGGTACTCGAGCACATATTATACACTCACATTATGACTCATATTAACCAGAACAACTTCCTTCATAACAACCAACATGGCTTCCGCAAACATTTATCGTGTCAGACGCAGTTATTTGACCTGCATAACGGACCTGCATCAAGCAATCGACTCTTCCTTCTACATTGACTCCATCTTTATTGATTTCTCTAAAGCCTTTGACCGCGTGCCTCATAACCACCTGATGATAAAGATACGCAACCTGCAGCTGGACCGACGTACTGCGCAGTGGATCAACGCATTTCTAACAAACCGCTTTCAGTCAGTTAAGTTAGGAAGCTTCTTATGAAGACGCACAGGTGTTGCTTAAGGAGCACCCCAGGGTTCGGTGCTGGGTCCACTGCTTTTCCTAATAATATTAATGACATCACGTCGAACATAACATCAACAATATGGCTATTTGCAGACGACTGCGTAGTTTACCGAGCAATATCAAGCCCTTGCGACATAATTGCTCTCCAGACTGACCTTGATGAACTAACTCATTGGTGCGCCAGGTGGCAAATGGTTGTTAACGCAGACAAAACTAAACATGTCAAGTTTACTTCCGCTGCTAACGCAAGTCCTAATGCCTACACTGTTAATAATACTGTCATAGAAACTGCAGCGTCGGTAAAATACCTCGGCGTAAATCTTACCTCTAATTTATCCTGGAGCACTCATATAGAACTGATTACTACCAAAGCCTTAAAAAAACTTGGTCTTCTTAAACACCGACTACACCAAGCCAACCAGGATACAAAACTTCACGCATTCAACATGCTAATCAGGCCTGTGATAGAATACGCCTCAGTGATCTGGAACCCTCATTATACCTATCTTATTAACATGTTAGAACCTATACAAAACAAGGCTACACAATTCATCCTTTCCCGTTACTCTCGGTATCAAAGTGTAACATGACTGAAAATATCGCTCCATCTCCCGCCTCTGGTCATGCGCAGAAAATTCAGCCGATTATCCTTTTTCACACGCTCTACCACAATACCACAGCATTTGCAAGTTCACATCTTCTCCCGGCGCCGCACACATCGGCTCGTGTAGATCATACGAAGAAGATTAAACTCATTTTCACTCGAACAGAACGATTCAAATACTCACCTTTGGTCCTGGCTATCGAAGAGTGGAATTCGCTTCCTTCTAGCATTGCGGCTATCGCTGAAACATCGTCATTTCAGACAGCTCTTTGGTCATACGTAGAAAATTCCAACGTAAAATGATGTGCGTCGTTTTTTTTTTCCTTTCTTTTTTTTGCATGCCGGCCGTATCGTTGCGTGAAATATTAGATGCCATGTTTTGTAACTTCTGAAGGTGTTTTTTTTTAAATTGCTACATGTGCAATTTTCCAGTTCCTGTTCCTAGCCATTTTTTTTTTGTAAATAACTTGTACCTGGCTTCTTGACTCGTTTATTTCTGTCTTCAGCCATTTATAACCTGTGTTGTATATTTATAAGTTTTCTTTGATGAATCCCCCCTACGTAATGCCCGCATTGGGCCTTTAGGGTATTGAAATAAATAAATAAATAAAATGTCGACACATAAAATAAACCTGGAAGGTGCTGCTGTGCTACTGTAGCCACCTGTTTTTATGAGAGAAAAAAGGCAATATTGCTTCCTTCCAGCGATCTCTCGATCTTCACCATGTACATCATAAACAGCAGTGGGGACGAAGGGCATCCCTGCCTCAGTTCTTTGATGATCTCGGTACCTCATACCGTTTTATCTATTACGGCGCATTGCGTCTGCCTGCCAGTGGTCAATTTTGACTTGACGACACAAGTGCTGCCACGCGGGATGTCTCTGGCCCAGCTTTGCTCATTCGAGGATCACTCAATTGCAGCTATTGAGGTAGGCGACAATTCAGCCGATCCTCCTCTACCATCGCAGTCGACAACTTCTGCCATCGCTGACTTACAGAAAATGATTGCGCCCGACATGCCCTCCGAGCACGCTCGTGAGCTCTACCGCGTTGTGGTTTCCTACAACTATATTTTTGACTTTAACGATCGTCCTTTGGCCCAAACTGCAGCCGTTAAACATCGCATTAATACCGGCGATGCCCCTTCTAGTCACAACCGCCCGTATCGAGCGTCACCGGCTGAGCGTCAAGTTATTCACGCTGAAGTTCGAAAAATGCTTGCCAAGAACATCATAGAACCGTCATGTAGTCCATTGGCGTCACCTCTCGTACTGGTGAAAAAGAAGGATGGCTCATGGTGCTTTTGCTTGGACTATCGGCACCTTAACAGGGTTACCAAAAAGGACGTGTATCGCCTACCTCGGATCGATGACGCCCTTGACTGCCTCCATGGTGCTCGCTACTTCTCCTCTATTGACCTCCGCTCCGGCTACTGGCAGATTGCCATGGACGATCTCGACCGCGAGAAGACTGCTTTTGTAACTCTGGACGGTCTTTATCAATTCAAAGTGATGCCGTTTAGTCTATGTAACGCTCCTGCAACTTTTGAACGCATGATGGACTCACTTCTCCACGGTTTCAAATGCTCCACATGCCTGTGCTACTTGGACGACGTTATAGTATTCTCCCCAACGTTCGCTACGCACCTCGAGCGCCTCTCGGCAGTCCTGGACGTTTTTCGTCGCGCCGGTCTGCAACCGAACGCATCGAAGTGCCAATTCGGCCGTCGCCAGATTACCGTCCTTGGGCATTTCGTTGACGCGAACGGAGTGCAACCGGACCCAGGCAGGATCCATGCTGTTACGCACTTCCCTGTTCCGAAGTGTGTCAAGGATGTGCGCAGCTTTATCGGCCTTTGTTCCTACTTCTGCCGTTTCGTGAAAAAGTTCGCGGCCAGAGCACGACCACTAACCGAGCTTTTGAAAAAAGACGCCCCTTTCCAGTGAGGCGATAACGAAGCCTCTGCATTCTCGCATCTAATCGACGTTCTCATAACGCCTCCCGTTCTGGCCCATTTCGATCCTTCTGCGGCTACCGAAGTCCGTGCTGATGCCAGCGGTCACGGAATTAGGGCAGTACGGACACAACGCCAGCGCGGCAACGACCGTGTTATCGTTTACGCCAGCAGGCTCCTCTCACCCTCCGAGTGCAACTATTCCATCACTGAGCGTGAGTGTCTGGCCCTAGTTTGGGCGGTTGCGAAGTTCCGCCCATACTTATATGCCCGACCCTTTTCCACTATCACAGACCATCACGCGCTTTGCTGGTTATGCTCACTGAAGGATCCTACAGGAAACTTGGTTGTTGGGCCTTACGCCTCCAAGAATATTTATATACTGTCACCTACAAATCTGGCCGACTACACAAGGACGCTGACTGCCTGTCTCGTTACCCGGTAGATGAGCCTGACGACACCGACAGTAGTACCGCCAACGGCATTTTCTCTGTGTCTGCCTTCGCTAACATCGCCGATGAGCAGTACCGAGACCTACTGCTGCGAGCACTCATCGAGCGTCTGCGCTGTACACCTACCGACGCGTCTGTTCGCCGATATGTCCTCCAGGGCAGCATTCTGTACCTAAGTAACTTCCTCCCTGACGGATCTGATCTTCTTGTCGTGCCAAAACATCTACGACAGACTGTGCTCTTTGAGATGCATGACGCACCTACTGCAGGACAACTTGGCGTAACCCGCACGTACGACCGCGTCCGCCGCCCTTTCTATTGGTCTGGTCTCGCTCGCTCCGTCCGACGCTATGTTGCTGCCTGTGATACCTGCCAGCGTCGGAAAACACCTCAGGTGCTACCTGCCAGTCATCTCCAGCCGATAACTGTCCCTGTGGAACCGTTCTTTCGTGTTGGATTAGACCTCCTCGGTCCCTTTCCCAAGTCATCCTCTGGGAACAAATAGGTAGCCGTCGCAACTGATTACGCCACCCGGTACGCTATCACGCGGGCTCTCCCTACTAGTTGTGCCACTGACGTCGCGGACTTTCTCTTGCGTGACATTATCTTACTTCATGGCGCCCCGCGACAGCTGCTCACTGAGCGTGGTCGTAACTTCCTCTCGAAAGTTATCGCCGACATTGTACGTTCCTGCTCCACTCAACACAAGCTACCTCATACCATCCTCAAACCAATGGCCTCACAGAGCGGTTAAACCGTACTCTTACCGATATGCTGTCCCAGTACGTTTCCAAGGATCACCACGACTGGGACATTGCCCTTCCTTATGTCACATTTGCTTATAATTCTTCCCGGCACGACACCGCCGGATTTTCTCCCTTTTATCCACTCTACGGTCGCGAACCGACCTTGCCCCTTGACACGGCACTCCTTCCTGCTTCTATCTCAACATGCGAATATGCGCGCGACGTCATCGCCATTGCCGACCATGCACGCCAGCTTGCCCGTGCTCGACTGACGGACTCGCAAACCACTCAGCAGCGTCACTACAACGCCCGCCACCATGACGTACAGTTTTCGCCTGGTGCGCTCGTGGTCTTGTGGTCGCCCTCTCGTCACGTGGGACTTCCAGAAAAGCTCCTTTCGCGATACACAGGGCCCTACCGCGTGCTGCGCCAGGTGACGCCTGTGACGTACGAAATTGCTCCTGTGAACTCAACCTCGTCATTTACTCTGGCATCTAGTGATGTCGTGCACTTCAGTAGGCTCAAGGCCTACTTCACTGCTTCCGAGTCCGGCCTTTAGTAGCTCCGGGACCGCGCTTTAGCTGCCGGGGTTAGTGCTACGGAATAGTATATTACCAATGACGAAGAGGCGAGCAGTAAGAAGACGACGACGACGATTAGTGGCTTGCGCGGGCTGTTGCCTCTTGGCCGAGTGCGGCGTAATACGTTGTAAATATACTTGTATATAGCTTTTCATCTGCGTCTTCTTACGTAGCAATATCAACTTTCTCTTCGCTCCTCATTTCTTGCCATTCAACGCAAACGGTATTTTCTAGGTAAATCTCTTCCAAAAGCTGTACACAATCGTCACCTAAGACTTGCCCTTCCAGAATATCCGACAAAATGTGGTGGTCTACGTTGTCATAGGCTCTGTCAAGAATGGCGAGCTGTGAAAGAAGATTGCCACACAGTTACGACAGGGCGACACGACGCGCACCTCTCCCTCTCCGTCGCTGCAGCTGGGAGGCGTTCAAAGAAGCGGCCTTTGCGCTGGAATCCGCCGCCTTACTCCAGCCCCTTCGACATTGTGACGGAACTAGTTCGGTGTGTGAACAATGATTCCGGAGTTCCTCAACGCGGAGCTGATTTGACACGCATGGACAAGCTGCCGTGGGGACGACGTATTTTGGAGCGTCTCACGCTTCGGCCTAGCACGGAACAACGAGCGACCCTCGATCGGCGCCGATAGTTTCCCGGAACGGCACCCCGCGCGGTTGCCTCTGTGTACAGAGCGCGGTTGCCTTTGTGTACGTAAACTGGTCTGCAGAGCAGCGGCGAGTTGGTGATGAGTAAACGAACAGTCGCCGCGTCGTAGGACCGGCGCATCGAGTGTATAAAAACTGTGGTGGTGCGAATGCTGAGGACACTTCTCTTGAGCAGTCATGTTAGACTGAGTCACTTCTCTCATGCAGTCCTTTTGGACTAATACTCTTTTTCTCAAGCAGTCATGTTAGACTGATTTAGTTTCTGTAAATAAACCCTTTTCCTCGTTCTCGATGAGAAACAGTTCTTCACTTCATCAACGATCTCAGCGTAAATAAGTTGGACGACGGCATGGGCCAGCTACCTTCGAATTCATGCCGTACTCCAATCTTGGCAAAGGACCACGGACGATGGGATTGAGCCCCCAATCCTGACAACTGGCTGACAGCGGTGAGATGGACTTTGCGACATGGTGCTGTATCTGCGGTGAGTGCTTGGTTTTTGCTTTGACTCTCTAGGCTTCATTTTGTGGTTGTTCTGTTTAGAACAGTAGGGAAGCGAGATTGTTGTGTTAGCTAGGTTGTGTTTTCCTAGCTAGATTTAGAGAGCAGAATCAAGGCAATAAAGCAGCAGTCATGGAGTTAAGGACACTGCTAAGAGACAGTGCCGCCAGGCTGGACATTGTCCATCCGTCTTACGTGATGGTAGATGACTTCACCGGAGAAGTAGCATGGATAAAACAGGTTGTAGAAGAACACAGCGTGTGCCTGCCCATGGCCAAAGTCAAAATCAGTGGACCATTCGGGGAGCTAGAGACTGAGGCTGCAGTTTCCAAATTTTTGTCACTGCAGTATCCCTACATCTTTTCGAATCGCTCGAATCAGTTACTGCGTGACAGAGGGCTCAAACTGGGAGAGGGCATAGTACAGGCATTGACCCGAGGCCAAGCTCGTAAGATCGCGGCGCTTTCGGCTGAAAATGCTCAAGCTCCTCCAGCTCAAGCAGAAAAGGGGATAGCTTCAATACCCGAATCCGAGCTAGGCCCGAGGGACAAAAGAACAGTTGAGGAGAGCCTGCCAGTTGACCAGCTCAATGAGAGCGTAGCACTAGAGTGTCAGAGTTCTAGCCTGCAGGAAGAGCAAGCAGACGCGCTCACAAGCGAGACAGGGTCGTTATTATCACCGGCCTCAAAGAACTTTGATCAACTCTTACGCGTGGGTAGAGAGTCACTGGCAGCTGAGCAAAAGAATGATGAGAGCTTAGCAAAATTACATGACACAGCTAAAGAAGGCATTGCTAGGCGCAACGTAACGATACATGAGAGAGGAGGATTGTTGTATCGGCATTACAGAGATCGAAAGGGTAGGATTTTAGATCAGTTAGTCATACCTACTAAGTATCGGGAGGACCTTTTGAGTCTTTGTTATGGAAATGGGTGGTCCGGCCACCTAGGCATAAACAAATCAAAGGAAAGATTGCTTATGGAATACTACTGGCCTGGCTGTTTCAAGGATGTAGAAAACTTTGTAAGATCATGCGACGCCTGCCAGCGTTCTGGCAAACCAGGAGAGACTTGGAGAGCTCCACTGAAGGTAGTGCCCTTAATAACAGAGCCTTTCAGACGACTGGTAATAGACACGGTAGGGCCTCTTCCAAAAACAAAATCAGGCTACAGGTACTTGTTTACCATGCTGTGTCCGGCTACCAAGTTTCCAGAAGCAATCCCTTTGAAAGAGCTCAGCTCCACCGAAGTAGTAGACGCGCTTTTGACAGTGTTTGCACGAGTTGGGTTTCCAGCCGAAATTCAGGCAGATCAAGGGTCAGTATTCACGAGCGCACTGACTTCCACATTCATGCAAAAGTGCGGGGTAAAGTTAATACACAGTTCTGTCTATCACCCTCAGTCAAACAGTGTAGAGAGGTGGCATTCGGTGCTTAAGCGAGTTTTGCGTGCGCTCTGTTACGAGCACAAGGAGGACTGGGAGAACTGTCTGCCGGCAACTTTGTTTGCTTTGCGAACGGTTCCACATGAGGCGACAGGGTTCTCACCAGCAGAACTAGTGTATGGGAGGACACTCCGGTCTCCACTGAGAATGTTAAGAGAGATGTGGGAGGAAAGAGGGGAGAGTCCAACCGTGGTTGAATACGTGCTAAATTTACTGGAACGGCTAAGCGCAACCCGAGAACTAGTCGGAAAGAACATGGAAATAGCTCAAAGGAACGCCAAATTCTATTACGACAAGAATGCGAGGCTTCGTACGTTTAAAGTCGACTTAACGATGAAAGCGGAAAAGTGTAGGTTTGGTTGTTCGCAGGTTACTTATCTGGGCCATGTTGTCGGTCAGGACATGAGACGGCCGGCTGAGCTGAAAATAGCTACGATTGGAGAATTTTCTCAGCCGCGCCCGAAAACGGACCTTCGTTCATTTTTGGGACTTGTGGGGTACTATCAACGGTACATTTCGAATTACTCGGAATTGGCAAGTCCATTAACAGACGCCCTCCGAAAGGGAGCACCGAGTAACGTACACTGGGATAAGGACAAAGAGAACGCTTTCCAAAGTTTGAAAACGCTATTGGTTTCTCGCCCTGTGCTTCGCGCGCCAGACTACACAAAGGAATTCATAGTTCAATGCGACGCAAGCGACAGAAGTATGGGCGTCGTACTTAGTCAGGTCGGCGACGATAACGAGGAGCATCCTATCCTCTACACCAGCCGCAAACTAAATGTAAGAGAGCAAGCCTACAGCGCTTCAGAGAAGGAATGCGCTTGTTTGGTTTGGGCCGCCCAGAAGTTGTCGTGTTACTTGTACGGAGCGAAGTTCATCTTCGAGACCGACCACTGTCCTCTGACGTGGCTCAATCAAATGTCACACAAAAACGGCCGCTTGCTCCGATGGAGCCTCACTCTCCAAGAGTACAACTTCTCCGTTAGATATAAGAAGGGAAAGTTGCATAGCAATGCGGATGGTTTGAGCAGGCTAATTTGAATTCTGCGTTTTAGGGTCCCGCCTAAATTTTGGGGTTACTAGTGTTAGCTTTTCTTTAGGCGAAGAAAATCCCCTCTCCTTCAGCAGAATTCCCTCCATTAATTGCTGAATTTGTCAGCAGGAATTTGCTTCAGAGATTGGCATAGTGAAATGTAGCATTTTTTTTTGTTTCTGCACTTATGTTGTTGTTTTTTTGAAGCCTAGCGAGTCTAAAGTGAGAGCCAATGCGCGTCATGTCGGCGCAGAGCCGTGTTGTGGGATTCATTTTGCAGTTGCCTGTCCTTGTTGGATGTTTTGGGGCGGTGACATCAATGCACAAGTGGTCGCTGCGAGCCAAGACATCAATCCCCCCCTGACCAGCAGCCGTTCTCTTCCTGCCTAGCGGTTGTCAGCGCTAGACAGTCGAGACTTTCCGGGCCCTGGAGGCCCTGTCAAGAATGGCGAGTTGGAGCCCCGTTTCTCCTCTGTCGTGACGTCACGGTGTCACGTGGTATAGAAGGCGACACTGCCGCGCCTGAGGAGCTGGGTTGAGCTCTAGTAATATGCTTCGCATAAAACAGAGAGTGAGAGTCAGACTGATAGTATGGCTGCACAGTTTAGTGACCGCTACACTCTTAGAAAAATTTACACCCTTTGAGGCGTATCTTGTCCCACAACAATAATCGTCATCCGTGTTGCCCGCGTTTCCTATCTTTAACGCTGCGAGCCCAGCACTTTCCAGTCACGAATGGGATGCGCGTTATCAGTGTGACGCAGCATTCTCGACAGGAAAGGAAACGCAAGCAGGGCAGATGACGATTATTGTTGTGGGACAAATATACACCCCAAAGGGTGCAACCGTTTTAAGAGTGTATACTGTATGCGTTAGTCATGCTGTTGGCACAACGGCCGGTTGCTGTATGTTTATTGAGAAAGGTTTGGCTATAGTTGAGGAAACAGTTATAAGTTGTCAGAGTTGTCGATTCGTGCTGTGCAATTTTGTATATTGCAACATAAAATACCGAATATTATGTGTGTATGCACCAACGAAAGTGAATGACCGGCTAAGTTTCTTTCAAGAAATATCGCACTATCTGAAAACACACAGATATTTGATAGTGTTAGGAGATTTCAATTGCGTTTTGAGCTCGGACGATCGTTCGAGTGATGGATACTGGGCTGATAAGAGCGTTGTCTTTCTGAGGGGGGCCATTGGAAGAGCTCTCTTGGAAGACATTGTACATTACGGGAAAGGAGGCAATAATCGGCATTATACTCATTTTCAAGGCAATAGCCATGCAAGGTTAGACAGAGCTTATCTTTCGCAAGAAATCGCCACAATGTGCCATGACTACAAGGTGCTGAACAGAACATTTAGCGACCATTGTTTAGTAGCCTTCACGATAGGGATAAAGATCACCGCAAAACCTAGAATGAAATGGGAAACATGGAAATTAAACGCGAAACTCTTAAAGGACGACCAATTTCTAGAAAGTGTACGCACAGAAATTGCCAAAGCAAATAATGACTGTGAAAAAGGATGGGGTGAGCGATGGGAGCGATTTAAAGAAGTCGTAAAAATGAATGCCATAGAGCGAGCAGTAGAAATACGTTTTAAAGAGCGACAAGAGGAAAATAACCTTAAAAAATGCTTCAGGAGTTTGTGGATGCCGAAACTGCAACGCCAGGCACCTTTATGGAAGAAATAAGGGAAACAGAGAATAAAATTGAGGCTATCGACACGGAAAAATACCGTGACGCACTTATTCGCGCACTAATGGGGAAGATCTTGGCTGATGAAATGCCAACAAAGCGTGCATTGGGAACTGAGAAAAAGTATGCGAGGAGAAACGATATAGTTGAGATTGAATACAAAGGGAAAATATCTAGAGATGCCGAAGAAATCAATTATGCGTTTACGGAATATTACAGGGAGCTCTTCAAGTGTAGAGTACCGAGCAAGGCTGGGTATGAAAGCCATTTTCTAACCAATGTACCTACGTTAGACGCCGAAGAAACAGATAGATTATCAGAAGATATCACAGCAAAGGAGATCGAAACGGCCATTGAAGACCTTAACCCCGGAAAATCACCAGGACCTGATGGCCTAACAGCAGTTTTTTACAAAGCCTTTTGCTCGAAGATAGCCACCTTATTAGAGCCTGTTTTTATGGAGGCGTATCAAAAAGGTCGTTTGCCACTGTCCTTTAAAAGGGCGTATACAGTCCTGAAACCAAAAAGCGATGACGCAAATAAACTTAACAAAGTAACAGGCTACAGGCGAATTACGCTGACAAACGTAGATTATAAAGTTTTAATGAAGATATTTACACGGAAACTACAAGGGGTTATTGGTGCTGGTCCTGCGGGATAAGAGGGAGGTCTATATTTACTAATATCCATGTGGCTCGCAGCATTCTTGAAACTTGTGATGCAGATTTTAGGAAAGTCGCTATGTTACAAATTGATCTAGAAAAGGCGTTTGACAGAGTATGTCACAATCTCCTGTTTACAATTCTTGGCTATGTCAGTGTTGGATCACGGATAACAGAGGGAGTTGAAATGGCATACAATAATTGTACAACTAACCTCATTGTCAACCATAAGCTAACTGAAAGTATTGAAGTGCGTTCCTCTATTCATCAGGGGTGCCCCCTGTCACCTCTTTTCTTCGCAATATATCTAGAGGCTCTCTGTAAAAGAATTATTGATAGTCCGGATGTGCGAGGATTCAGCCTAGAAGGATGTGAGGTACGTTTATTAGAGAGTGTTCGAGCTACCATGACAATTATGCGTGAGTTTTGTGACATGACGGAAAGCAATATAAACCTGAATAAGTGTGTCGGCTTGTGGCACGGCCGGTGGCCAACAACGCCGCGTATTTTTGAAGGTATGCAGTGGAAGCTCACGCCTGGGATTTATCTTGTTGTACCGTTAGGCACACATCGAGACCCTAAAGACTTATGAAATGGCAAAGTGCAGGAATTAAAAGCTCAAACTGATGAGTGGGCCGGACGTGACCTCTCTATATTTGCACGTGCGGCTATCTGCAGAATCTTCTTGGTGAGCAAACTGTGGTATCTCATGCAAGTCCTGAGTTGTTCCCGATTCAACCTCAAGAAATTCCATAGAGTATTTGCTGTTTTTGTGTGGCAGTCTGAATATGAAAGAACAAGCAGGAACAACTTGTTTCGCAAGTTGGGTCAGGGGGGCTTGTCATTACCAAATTTATACTTATAGCAACTGATTTATATATTTTTGTTCTTACGATACACGACAAATCCTTTCTCACGAACAGTTATTCAAGTCCGATTGAGCAATGTCTCACCTAACTTTGTTGTCTCGATGAGGGAGGGTGGGTGTTACGCAACAAGTAAAGTTTTACGTCAGGTGGTCGTAGCATTTAGATTTTTAAATTACCACTTTTCCATAGAATATATGCCTGCAGTCAGTCGTAAGCGGATAAGCTCGGATTTAATAGATATTATGTTCCCAGAACCATTATGTCGATTAATGTACCGCGAAGGCCAAGGGAAAGATGTCCTAAAACGTGTGAAACGAATGATTTCACCAGGCGGAGTGAAAACATTCTTTTTTAAACTACATACTAATACCTTGCCTGTAAAAACATGGCTAGAAGAAAGAGGGGACTATTTACCATGGGCGTATAACTGTTTGATTTGCAAGAAACCAGAAACTATAGAACACGTTTTTCTGGACTGTTGAAGTGCGGTCTTCTTTTAGGATATTAAGCAAAGAACTATTAAAAAAGAATTGCCGTTAACAGCGCATGGTATCCGTTACCTATCCACAGTGCAAGACAGTATACCTTATGACATGTTCTTTCTTGTCGGCCTTCACAGTATCTGGAGAAACCGCATGGCTGTAAGGAATTGTGATATAAATGTGAGAACAGTAAACTCGTATTTTGCTGAGAATATCAGTAAACTACGGGAAGTGTTTCAAAAGTTAGCGTATGGCGATGATCTGTTGTCATTGATGGATGCCCTTGCCAAAATGAAAATTTTGTAATCTCAACTGCAAGCTTCAAGCGCAGCGGTGGGAAAGTGAATATTGTCAGATGGTGGGAGCAGTATGTATTGATGTATTTGTTGATTGTCTGGAAATAAAGAAAAAAATGTTGGCGTGGCGTAGCGGTAAGGTGCCGGGCTTGGGATCTTTTGGTCGGACGATCGAATCCTGGTCGGAGCAGTTTCATTGTTTTGTTTCTTTTTTTTTATTGCACTAAAACGCTCCTTGTTGCTTTCTGTATTCAATAAAACATATACGGCGTCCAGGCACCGCATATTTAACGCGCTAGAGGTGTTTTTCGCGCGAGTAGCCAGTGCCTCCCAGCACGCTGCGCCTTCCCAGCGCCCCAGCATCCAGCGCGCTGCACTGGGCCCGTAATCCGGCGCACTGGGTCCCAGTGGCACTAGGATTTGCAATAGGGACTACATCATTGATCGGCTTTCTATGTACCAGTTTCTTCTGTTCCTTCCTCAGGTCTAGGCAAATTGGAGTTCTTACCATCCTATGGTTACTGCAGCGCACCTTGCTGAGCGCGTCCAGAACTTGTATGATGCCTGGGTTAGCGCAGACTATAAAGTCTATTTCATTTCTAGTCTCGCCATTCGGGTTCCTCCACGTCCTCTTTCGGTTATCCCGCTTGGGGAGCAAGGTATTCGTTATCCGCAAATTATTCCGTTCTGCAAACTGTACTAATAACTCTCCCCCGCTAATCCTATAACCTATGTCATACTCCCCCACTGATTGTCTGCAGCCTGCATGTTGCCTACCCTTGCATTGAAGCCGCCAATCAGTGTAGTGCGTTTTGTTTTGATTTTACCCATCGCCGATTCCACGTCTCCATAAAAGCTTTCGACTTCCTGGTCATCATGACTGGATGTAGGGGCGTAGACTTCCACGGCCATCAATTTGTGATTCTTATTAAGTTTCACTAGACCTGCCACCCTCTCGTTAATGCTATAGAATTCATGTACGTTACTATCTATATCCTTATTAATAAAGAATCCGACTCCTAGTTCTCGTCTCTCCGCTAAGCGCCGCTAGCACAGCTCGTGCCCCTTTTTAGCACTCTATCGGCTTCTTTTACCCTTCTAACTTCACTGATCCCTATTATATCCCATTTACTGCCCGCTAATGCCTTCCTTCCTGCCTCTGGCGGTTAGAAACGTAAGGTGCGCATCATGCTACTGCATGGCTGATCAAAATGTGTTTATTGCTTTAATATTTTTAGTGGCGGAAAAAAAGTACCAAAATAAAACGTTTCTTTAATTCCCTCTTACCAGTCATCCGTCATACACAAGACAATGAATTGGCCTAATAAACTAATAACTACGGTCTAACTGCAACTTTTATATGCCTTCAAGAATTTAAAATGCTAGGTTTGAAACTGCAGCAGTAGTTAAGACTGTCAAAAATGAACTCCATTGCTCACTTCATAAATGAAAATAAGTTTATGCCTCTTAGTAAGCTTAGATGCAGGCTGCAGTGGACTATCTTGTTAGTATTGAAATGTTGGTAAGCTTGCATAACAAGCCTTGTTGCCCTTTCTTAGAGGTGCATCCAGTCATATTCATTGAACTTGAGGACCATATTTTCATCCCTATTGAGCATCATGTTTGCAGATATGATCCTCAAATTACAGCTTGAGCAGTGGCACAATTAGAGATGGTGCGGGGGCACACTAGGAACATGCTTAGGATGTGTCACAAATGGTGTTTGCGACATACCAGACTAATGACAGACTGATGACATCTGACAATGATCAATATTCTATTTGTTTGTAGGAGTATTTTAACATTGGTGCTGAACGAGGATGAACTGTCAGTTCTTTCTTTTTTGCTTAAATATAAAAATTGAAGTTTCTTTAGCAGTTGGCTGTGGCGTCATTTAGATGTTTCGCATGCATTTCAGTAGGAATACTAAGAGCTAAGACTTTCTTTTAGTGCCATGACCTTACTTCTTGACTGTTTGATGTTGTTTTAGACCATATCCTCGTGTTGACTTTTGCACACAATATTTTTCAGACACCCGCTTTATATACCGCAAGAATTAAGCTGCAAGTACAGAAGGATGTCAAAGAGCCAGCGCAGCGCGACTCTAGGTAGTGCCGAGTAGCACATGCCAACGAATCAAAATACGTTGTCATGCAATTTGGACGAGAAAACCAAAATGTGCGCATATTGGCTCTACCATTTCACTAAATGTAATGCGAACTTTCAATATGCAGTATGTCACACCAAGATGAAAATTCTCACGTGCTGTAGGCAGTCATCCTAAACAGGGTGTTAGACCGGGCTAATTGGTGTTCCATGCCGAAGTGACTAGAGCAAGAGTAGACACGGGACGCAAAAGGTGACAAGGACAAGCACTTCTTCTTGTCGCCTTTTGCGTCCCCTGTCCACTTTGCCCTAGTCACTGCAGTCGCCTCAGCACGGCATAATTATGTTATGTATCTGATGGGAAAGGAAAAATCAAGTATCAAAAATCGAGACTTGGCAGTAGTGATTGGCTTGCTCCGGACACGTTAATCACGTTCTGCCTGTGCTGCAGGTGACTGCCACGCAGCCGCACTGCGCGCCTACGAGGATCAAGATCCCGGCCCGGGCTACGCGCGGAACCGTCAAGATTGTAGCATTGCCATTTGTTGGGCGTGTTGGTAAATTGAAAGCATATTTAGCGCCAGCAAACAAGCATTGTGTTGTCGTCTCCCTCGTCCTTGTTTGCTGGCGCTAAATATGCCGTCAAGATTGCATCATCTACCCCCAGGAAGGTGTTATCGTCGGCTGCACCGGTGACCTGCCGCGTTGGCCTCTACGTCACAGCATCGGCAGTACAAGAGCAGCTTCTTCGTCGTGACCCCGACACTTGGCAGTAGCGACGGGCCTGCTCCGGACACGTTAATCACGTTCTGCCTCTGCTGCAGGTTAGTACCAATAGCACACGAATCGCAAACTTTCTTTTCACGCTCATCGCTCCTGCCAAGAAATTGTTCTTACAAATCCTCGCCGGCTTTGTGTTGCTTACCGTCGTGTACGAACTTTCATAATGGCTAAAGAAATGGGTAAAATGAAGGAGGAGATGAAGGCAAACTTTTTGAAACTAAAAGAAGAAATGAGTGCAAGCGGTCGAGCGCCAAATACGGAGCGAGCTCCATGAACTGAAAATCGAGCAACAAACTTTGACTACGAGCCTTGAGCATGCTCACGTAAGCATTGAAGAGCTATGAAAAAGTGAACGCTGAGACTACAAAAATTGCTAGGCTTGCATCTGAGAACGAGGCACTTCACACCAAGCACGCAGCGATGGAAAGCACGCTGCAAGATTTTGAGAGGCGCCTTGTTCACCTGCAGCAGTAGTCGAGAAAGGCCAATCACGAGATACAGGGCGTAATCAGGAAAGACGACGAATCTGTGAGTGAACTGCTTTCCAAAGTTGGCTCTGCAATAAACGAGCCTATCGGCGACGGTGATATCGAGGTCTGCCACCGCGTGCCTACGCGCAACGCTGTGCTTAAGAAAGCGAAGAAAACTCGACTAACGAATAATGACTTTGGTCTTGAGAACGCAACACCAGTTTACGTGACCGACCATCTTTGCCCCGCCTTTAAGAAATTACTTGTCATGGCTGTCAAAAGGAAACATGAATACCACATGAAAAGCGTTTGGTCATACAATGGGAAGATTTTCGCGAGAGAAGCTGATGATTCACCCGTTGTGTCGATAACGAATGTACACGATGTTAGCAAGATCTGTGCTCGTCAGGTTACCGGTACACCAAGCGAAACGCCCACCGACATGCGAGGCTCTGCTGTGGTGCAGTGAACGAAGTTCCGCTTCTGCTCGAAAGAGCGAAGATGCGATGAACTACCACGAGTTTTGTTTGCCACACACAGTCCAGCTTCATGATTTATTGTGTGAATCAGCCCTAAAAATTAGTATAAGTTCTGTGAACAACAAAGCGGATTCCATCGCTTTCATAGTCCAATCTTCTTTCAAGTTCAGCATAATCATGTTTTCGGAGACCTGGTATCAAAATGATTCCCATATAATAAGTCTAGTCGGTTACAATGTTTTCTACATAAATCGGAATAATAATCGAGGAGGTGGAGTTGCCACCTATGTTACAGATCGAAAAAAATGTTAAATGGTTTCAGAATTTACCAGAATCACCGACGACTAAGAAATTCTTACTCTGGTATGCAAAAAGCAAATTATCTCTGTTATCGATCGCCCTCCGACAGGGGATGTGCTGCTTTTTTTTAATTTTCTTCGGAAGCTTGCTAGATTACATAAGTAAGAACAACTGTTACCTAGTTTGTGGCGGGGACCTTAATTTGGATAACCTGGACCAAGATTGGTCTGTTCGTGAGTTCAACATCAGGCTGTCTTCATACGGTTTTGTCTACTTAATTACCACTGCAACCCAAGTCACACAATGTAGCTCTACTGCGCTTGACCGTCTTATTACCGATATTGACACTACCATCTGCAGTGCTGGCACAATAGCATCGGATTTAAGCGATCATTGCCCAGTATTTCTTATTTATTCTTCTCGTTCCGCGGAAAGGGATGCCAGATTTGAGCCTTTCATTGTTCAGCGAGTTACACAAGACAGGTTCGTATCATTTAAACAAGACGTCATGAACCATGATTGGTCATTTGTATTTCATAAAACCAATGTAAATGATGCGCACACAGAATTCCTGCAGGCTTTTGTGCGCATTCACGCACTTCATTTCCCGCTCATAGCGATGAATGTACCTAAAAAGATACAGCCTTGGGTTACTCAAGAACATATAAATATGATGAAAAGTAAAAATCGCCTTTATCATTCTTTTTTTCGGACACGTTCAGAAAAAACGCTCAAACAATTTAAGAGGTTTAGAAATCAGTTTAACACAGAGTTGCGGCTATCCAAGATAAACTATTACTCGGCAACGCCCCGATGTTGCTTGGAAGACAATAAATGATGTTCTCGGTCGTAATATGAGTATACCTTCTATCCAAATGTTAACTGTAGGCCACGTGAACTTAAAGGTAATGAGCTTGCAGACTATTTCAATACTGACTTTGTTAATGTAAATGTAGCCGATAATAGCCCACCCGACATGAGCACACAATATAGCAATTTTTTGACAGTAGATTTCTCGAACAAACCAACGAAGATGAAATCCACAGCACGTTTATGATATTGTGAAATAGTAAGGCTCTACATATCGACAACATCGAACTTGAACCTGTTAAGCGTGTTTTGCCGTTCATCACTTCCCCACTTGCTTACATTTTTAACTTAGCGATGGAGACTGGAATTTCTCCCGATGCCATAAAAAAGGTGAGAGTATCAGTAAGATACAAGGGGGGAGACAAAAACAATGCATCTAATTACAGACCAATCTCTGTTCTACTTGTTTTTTCCGGGGGTTGGAAACAATCATATTTTCACTATTAACGAAATTCTTCGACATGAAAATTGTGATGACAGAGTCTCAATTTGGCTGGGAAACACTGAACTGAACACTGAATCTCAATCCTGGGAAACACTGAACAACAACTGTATACAGTAGGTCTTTTTTTGGATTTTAGTAAGGCTTTTGATTCCATTGACCACGACATTCTTGCTACGAAGCTTACACAATACGGGATTCGCGGGACACCTTTGGCCTTGCTTGAGTCATACCTGCGTGACCGACAGCAATGTGTTTTTATTACCAATAACAAATCATCCTTTTACCCGTCATGCACGAAGTGCCTCAGGGTAGCGTATTGGGCCCACTTTTATTCAATATTTATATTAATGCAATTGTCCTGATAGACACCGAAATTAAATTTATGATATACGCTGATGATACCACTTTTACTGTCTGCAGTCCTAATTTAGATCAAACAGTTATGAAATGAAATAAAGTTCTCAATAAGGTGTCCTTATGGTCCAAAAAAATATTCAGGGTTAATGTAACTAAAACGAAGGCCATCATATTCTGTTCAAAAAACAAAAAGGTTTCCGCGTCTCATCAGCTTAGCTATGAACACCAGCCTGTTGCCATTGTCAGTGACCACAAAACTCTCGGAATATATTTTTCGTCAAACTTGAAATTGGATACTCACATCGATTTTTTTTTGTCCAATGTTGTCTGCAGTTACAGGGGTTCTATCGCGCTGTCGTAGTATTCTTCCACTACAAGCAAAACTTCAAATTTACTAGGCTCTGTTTTATTCACACATAAACTACTGCAACCTTGTTTGCGCTACTACAACTAAAACTAATGTAAATAAGATTGTTACCATACAAAAAATAATTATACGACGAAATTTATAATCTTGAACACACAGATACCCCGAAAGAAACATTTCTAGAGCATAATTTACTTTGCACGGATAAAATGTGTCAATTTCGGTTATTGCAGTTAAATTTTTCATGAACTAAAATCGTTAATTACGTGTCTTCTCTGGCTTCATTACAACGTTACTCGTCGACTGTTAAAACGCGCTGCACTGATTTGTGGGTGATACCCCATTTTCGTACGAATTACAAGTTTCAGTCTGGCTCACAATGTTCCCCTAACACTTAATAAGCACCAAAATACTGCTGGATATAGTAAAAGGCAGCTTCGAACATATGTTGTGCAATTGTAACTAAAAAATAGATCCAACGTAGTGTGAGTGACCTTTCAGTTTCATACCGTGTTTCTGGCCCATTGTGCATTGTTTATGTACAGAGTGTTTGCGATTGCTTATGTATCGTGTTGTAAGTCATATTGTTTTTTTTATTTCGTGTTTTCATGCCTACTGATTGCGTACACTGCACTTTAAATTGTTATTTGAGAATGAACTTCAACTTTGTGTCTTTCGTTACCTGTTCTCAACTTTGTTTCTTTTCTTTCAATACTTAATTTGATGATCTTTGGCGTATCTTGTAAAACTGATTTCTTAAATTGAAATCGTGTTTGATTCCATTGCTTGTGATTGCGTTTTGCCTTGCCACTCAACAGATATATCCATGTGATAAAAAATAGTGGTACAATGAAATTGCATATTTGCTTAGTGACATGATGCATACTTGGAACGAGCCGGGTGTCTGTGTTCACTATAAAAAAGCAACAGCTCATACTTGGTTAGCTGCCTACATATATTTAATAGCTTACAATTAACAGCACGTGAATGCAAGTGTGCAAATACAAATACCTTTCATTCTGTATTTTACATGCTTCCATAAAACAGACAGATTTTCACGTCTTCCCATTTATATATTTTGTACACCTAATTTTAGCAGTATGGCCTCATTTTCGGTTCCAGGAAGGGGAAGCTCTGGGGGCAGAGTATCCCGTGTTTACGAAGTCATTGTCGTTTACGTGCATGCTCACGAAACCATTTCTTTAGAAGCGCTCGTGCCTCCAGAAGCGAAAGAAAGGAGCTATTGAGGCCTTTGAGTGCGTACGCTGTTGTTAACCTTACGTCTTAGAAGCCGGAGAGTCACTTGGAATTCAAAACTTTTTAAATGTAAACTTGTGGTTTCTCCTTCTGTTAACTAGTCATATAATAGCTTCTGGCAGGTATTTGATATTTTATTGGAGTGAGTGAGTCTATTGCCAACCAATATGCTAGTGGAGGTAGAGATGCGTTCAATGCAAAGAACAGAGCATCTGAGTAGAACACTACATTATCAACTGGCGAAAGTACACATATAATGTTAAGCAAAAGCCCCTTAGTTTCGTGGCTACTGTAGGCATAATTTTTATTAGGCAAAATAATGTTTAAGCATTTTTGCACATTGTAAATTTCTGGACTTAAGATACAGTGCGCAGTGAGGCGATGTATATATCTTACCTGACACATATGTACTTGTTTTGAGACGAACATTCTGTGAAGTGCCATAATTTTTCTTACGTTAGCGCACTTAACCACATCAATAGGAAAAAAAAAGCTTTGGTTTCACATAGTTAGTTCACTGTGCAAGTATATGCATAGTCGCATGCAAAATCCACGTGCGTGGAAGGGATATGTGAAACAGTATGGTGCTTTTCTCAATTTGTGATTTGCTTCTTTGTATTTAACGTGCACTTCCCTGGCTGTACATGGGCTCGTGTCGCCTTTGATGCGTCATATTCATCACATCTGAGATTTGGTTCACATCTAAAGCCCGGCTATATTTTAGTTAGATTGCATTTTCAACGAGGCATAATGATTGATCATGTAATTAGGCAAGATGCTTCTCAGAAGCAGAGCATTCTTGCCGTAATGGGAATGAAAAGCTACCATATCATGACAAGAAATTCGATGGGTAAGATTGTAATGTCAATGCTCCTGCAGTTTTATATTCATTTGCTACACACTAGATAGTAATGTAAATTTAATTTTATTTATTTTTGAGAAAGTGCAACGGATCAATCGCAACAGCACGAGGAAACTAATTTTGTGAGGAGGCAAACCGAATAGGATATACGATACACCTCTGTACCACTTTAACACCAGGCCGGATATTGCTGCAGAACCACGACAAGACGCACTTAGAAACAATGTCGTGCAACCCATACATAAGTAACTTTACGTGAAATATAAGCAAAGCCAGCTATACCTGCGGCGTCACATGAGAATATACAACACATTTCTAAATGCACTGTAATCTCAGTCAGTAACATTCATACGTTGTGCAGGACGTTATCAAATGAGCTGCTGTCTTAGAATATGGCACACAAAAAAGTTTCTTGCACAATTTATCTACATTACTACCACCATGCTTAGCAGCCCATCTGGTACCCTCTGCTATATAAGTACATGCGTTTTATGCCAGAAATACGTTTGCTGGCAAGTAGTGTTGTACATATTTCTCTTCTATCATAGTGTCAATACTTTTTTAGTTTGTACACGTTTGTTCTATGTTTAACTTTCAACTGTATGCAATATTTTTGAGATGGAACCAATTCAAAATAAAGGATTTTGTATAATCTAATACTGGTGAAACTTTAAAGGATATACTGATGTTTTCTTACAAGCTTTGTTCTAAAATTCCTGGACATCATTGTAATCTAATTATATGTATTTGTCGGTAGATTTCTGAAATTATTGTTCAGTTTTCTTGTGACTGATCAATGATGATATTGGCCTTTTAGGAGAAAAAGTGTGTCATATGAGTAACTCGGCGACTACGCATTACATCCCATTCACCATGCATACAGGCAGGAGCTGCTTATGAAGGAATCAAATATTCCCCACATATAAGTATTGCGGATCGCTTCTAACGTGACAATGGATCTACATCGTGCTTTCACACTATTGGGAAGAGTACTAGGAGTCTGTTCTGAAGAAGTACAAGCACTCTGTTTGGGGGAGTAGAAACTCTGGGCTTGGAGGAGTAGAAGTGCTCGCTTCGAAGGAGTAGAAGCACTCGGGCACTCGGTCAGGGGGAGCACCATTACTCCTGCGGGGGGAGTAGTAGCACTCTGTGGAAGAGTACTAGCGCTCCTTGGGGTGGAGTAACAAAGCTCTGTCAGGAGGAGTTATTCTACTCCCTCAAAGAGGGTCGATCTACTCTCGAAAAGAGTGAAATATAGACAAGCAGAGACTCCATTGAAGAGAGTGCCCCAAACTCTCTTTGTTTTTAGAGCGTAAATGAAGCCTTCTAAAAAAAGTTGCCTCCATGTCATTAAACACACTGGACGTCATGCTGACGCATTTGTTGCCCTCTTTTTTGATGAAGTAGGTTTCCACAATCTCGTGCCCAAACCTGTCTTTCCGAAACTTCAAATATTTAGTTTTTTCAAACTGAGGGTGCCAATTAGTGCAGCCTCTGCAATGCTCTACAAGGAAGCTCCTATCATTGTTGCGCAGATTACGACAAGGTACCATTGCATGCTCATTGAAACATCTGCCTGGTTGTCCGATATAGTAGCGACCACGCCTTAGAGGGATTTGGTACCCGACACTTGTCCTACATTCAGTGAACTTGGTCTCATGCTGAAATGAACAAGCCGGGCGGTTCTCGCGGTTCATGGCACGAAGCTTAGACAACTTCCATGCGCCGAGATGACATCCTGAACATTATGTCTGCTCACCGCGTTTTCAATTTTCAATGACGCAACAGATTTACGTGAAACTCGCTTCCTAATAAGACGCGGGTGCCTGAGATTTTGGAGCATCGCTTCGCAGACAGCTGAAATCAGACATGGCTGGAAGCCTGCCTGTTGTAATCTTTGCAAATTGAGCGCTTAAGCTACTTGACACCAAATGGAAACACGACTTAATTGAAGCACTTGATAAAAAATTGGTAGCAATTCCGGCCTTGACAATCTTGTAAGGGGCGCTCACAAACAGTAGCAGGCCTTTCAAAAAACTTGGATTGCACATCCAACCGATGCCTTCCTTTCGAAACACTAGCCGGAGATCCAAAAACTGAAGTTGACTACTGTTCGGAATGGTGTTATGTGTTAGATAGTTTGTTAGCGTAGCGTAGTTGGTACTTGTTATCTCTCACTCCCCCCCCCCCCTTTGGCTAGGTAATGACTGTGCTCGATGAATTGCTCCTTGTTTGCTGAGTTGACCTGTTGTGCCAGATATGATTCCTGAGTGGTCGAAGTATTGCTTTCTTTCACTTCTAATGGTTCGGGTATGCTTTGCTTTGGTTGATGTGACCAGTGGCTACGTCATCATGAATATTTTGATACGCATGCGCAATCCCAGTCAGCCTGTGTATAAACGCACATGCTTCTCCCAATAAAGGACTCCTTCGTTTCCTGCTGCTCGGCTGTCTACAGACCCACATAAGGCATGCTTGTTGCGGAAATACTTAGTTGTGAGTGGCGCTGGTCCTGTCCTTTTGTGTTCTCTCCTGATCTTCGCGCCCTGCTCTTTCACACTCAAGCATGCACCAACTAGCAAGAGTTTTACTTGTTGACGTACGTGCTTCCCATCGTTCGGCTACTGGCGTCTTTCGGTTTCGAAAGTGATCTTTGCAACTGGAAAGTGTGTAGAGTTCGCCCGACAGATTGAGTCTCCTGAGACCACACTAAACATGCCGCAGTTCACCACTAGAACTTCCACATGGTTCAGTCACCACATTATACACCCGACGAAGTCAGGAGTGCCAAATTTGAAATCGCTGCGGCGCCAACGGGTCTGAGAATTCGACAGTTTTTCAGCAGGGCTCCTTCACTTGCCAGTTGCGAACACGAAGGACTCGATAGGCCTACGCGTAAGGTTAACAACACCAGCGGTATGCGAGTGCTGATTATCCAGACTGGGGAGTTCGGAAACATGTTTCCATTTCTTTCGAGCTCGACAAAATACACATAAACCAAGCACTAACGTTGTGGCAATGGCGATTCGGTTTTATGTTTTAGCAGACGATCGCACCTAGACCGGCGGAACGCAGTGGGCAGGTGCGATCCCGCGGTCGTCGGTGGTTTTCGTTGTCCGCCTACAATCACAACACTGTCTTTCAGGAAGATTGTCGCGCGTCGTGCGTCCAAAGAATTTTGACGTTCGTTGGTGCTGGCATATCCGCATCAGCGGCCATCATAGGCATAGCAGTCGGAGGTCTCGCTCCCTCCGATCGGATGACGCATCTCCACGGTTGAAGCGTCGCCACGTGCCGACGATGAATGAATGAATGAACTTTATTTCCATTTTAGGAGAGGCGAGACACCAGGGAGCAGAGAGGGAGCTGTTCTACTGCAGTTCCAGCAGGCGTCCGTCACCACAATCTGTGGGTAGACGGCTGTCTACCAGTCGTGGTCGGCCTTCTCCATCTCCTCAGCCCACCTCAGGACTCGGTCCTGTAAGGCTGGATCAAAGCTGCGCAGAGTAGTCTCCCACAGCTCCTTGCTACTAATTTATGGTAGGTTGAGGGTGTGGGTGGGGGGGGGGACGTTTTGGTGGGGCATCCACAAATTATTTGGGAGAGATGTGCTATCGGGACCGGACGAAAACGACACTTGGGTGTCGGGATTGCGACGGGAAGGAATAAGGGCATAGTGCGCGGCGTAAGAAAGTGCGAGTTTTCTCTCTGGCGCGTTCCTTTGGGTACAGTAGGCATTGGCGTCTCTAATCTGTGCAAATTTCACGGAAAGTGACGAGTGTGTCTTTATTTGTGTGCTGAGAGTCTTTAGGTTCTAGAGATAGGCCCGAATTTGCGGCAACTCGGTCCGTGATTCCTTGAGCAGCGTCATGAGCCATTTCGTTGCCTTGGAGTCTTTGATGTGATGGAGTCCAGACCGGCGCGATGTCGTTTTCTAGTCGGTGAGCGACAATGAGAGAGCACGTGAGGTTTGTATTGTAGCCACTACTGAAGTTCCAGGTATCAGTCTTAGAGTTACTAATGATGACAACACAATCAGGCAGCCCTGACGCGAGTGCGATGGCAGCCTCTCCCGTCATCGGGAGAGGCCGGGAGGTGGTCTTGACTGATGCTGAACAAAGTTTCCCTGGTTGTCTACGACCGCTAGAAGATAATCACGTATAGGGTGTAGGCTGCAGCGTCCACATAGTAGACTCCTTCAGCCTGTCTATAGCTTCGTTGTAGCGCCTTGGCTTTATGTTTACGCTGTTTGAGGCGAAATTCGGGGTGCATGTTGCAGAGTAGGGGCTAGATGTGGTATTGGCCGTGTATGTTCGCATGAATTTGATGTCGCATGCTCTCGTTGAATGTTGGAGCATAATGAAGGTGTCTCAGGATCCGACGCCCAGTTTCAGTTGTGGTGTCAGTGGTATTGCGACGATATAAGTGGTTCGGTCAATTCGTTAAGGGTGTTTAGTGTGGCTGGGGCCATCACCTTTTGTGTGGAGGCTCGAATTGGAACACCAAGAGGGAGTTTCTATATCTTGCGGATCCAGCAATTTATAGTATCCTCTTCCTGCCCAGAGAGCGAGAGATATGGCAGTGCTAAGGTGATTTTTCGTAGGACAAAAGCCTTGATGAGCTGAATTAGCTCTTTCTCTCGAAGTCCTCCATGTTTGTTGGAGATTCTCCATATCAGGCGGAGCATATTATTTGCCGTTGTTTGTAGTGCTTGCAAGGTATGGCGGTTTGCTCGGTAGCGTTGGAGGTGTAGTCGTCGGACCCTAGTCCTGTGTACGTAGGGTACAGGGTGCCCTTCAACCGTGAGTTGGCTACTCGGGGGTTAGGTTCTGAAGCGTCTCGTGGGGGGCAGAAGGAGAAGCTGTGATTTTGTGGGCGTGCATCTGAGATTCAAGTCGTGACCTACTTGTTCGACCTGATCAATTGCAGCTTGGAGGGTGTCCTGTATGTGCCCGCCAAAACCTCTGGTCATCCGCAGCGCGATATCCTCCGCGTACAACGCCAATCGGAGGTCAGGAATCTTCTTTAAAGTGAAAGCTAAAGGTCGCATAGCCAAATTCAAGAGAAGGGGGGAGAGAACTGCCCCTTGGGGCATGCCAGTGCTTTGTAAACTTATTTGGCGAGATTGTTCGCTGCCTGATTGGAGCGTCGCAGTGCGCATCGTGAGAAACCTGTGTATAAAGCGGTAGATTCGTTCCCCGCATTTTATAGTGTTTTACGTTCGCATAGAATGTCCCAATAGGAGACAATATTGAAGGCGCCCTTGTGGTCGAAGCTTGGCAACGCTTGTGTGTCAAGTGCGTCACTCGGTTCGATAATGCCTTCTTTGAGCATTAGCATGACATCCGGCACAAAAGAGAGTTGCGAAAGCCAGTCATTTCCCAAGGAAACAAGTGAATATGTTCGATGTATTTGGAGAGGCGTAGGTGGATTACGTGCGCCAAGGTCTTCCCTATGCATGAAGTGAGAGAGAATGGACGGAAGTGATTAATGTGAATTTTATTCGGCTTTGGAATGGTCACCTTGGCTGCTTTCTGTTGTTGAGGTATCTCGCCCTCTACGAGAGAGTGGTCGTAATACTCGGTGAGTTTGCGTATGGATTGCTCACCGAGGTTGCGATGCGCTTTCTTGGTCACAGAGTCTGGGCCAGGTGCCGTGGTGGTTCGCACTTGGTTAAGGGCATGTCGAACCTCCGCTTCTCGGATGGGACTTGAACCTCCTCAGTTGGTTCTCCAGCATAGTCGGACATGGATATTTGCGTTGGAGGGGGCATACGTTTTGAGTCGTGGTTGCTGAACAAGGTCGGCAGGTCTGCTGCATGTTTATCTAGTTGTTTATTCATCTGGTGGTTATTGTGCGTCCTAGATGTGGTGGGGTTGAGCAGGTGCCAGAGCGATTGCGAGATCTTTTGAGTCCTAAGATCAACATGCACTCCTTCGCAAACCTGAGTTCATTGCTGAGCCGCCAATTTGATAGCATATTTTCAATCTGAGAGTCCGCTTTGGCGATTCTGATTAGGAGTTAGTGATTGTAGGGTGCTGTTAGCCATTTCCTAAGTAAAGCGTGCTTCACTTCCCACATGTGGAGGAGCTTGGAATAAATTGTGGCCAAGGGTGTGTCTAGCGGCAGCTGGTGGTATGGACCTCTACGTCTGCCTGCAAGGCGTTCGCCAATTTCTCAATGTCGATAGTGGTTTCTTCGTTAGTGTTTCAGCGTGATTTTGTGAATTCCATCCAAGCCTTGGTGGTTTCGTTGCTTGCGGGTTGTGCTTGATATCTACATGGAGCTCGAGGATGTAATGGTCGCTTGTTATGTTGTTTTGGAGGTTTTGCCACTTCGCTTGAGTGATGCGGCGAGTTAGGGTGAAGTCGGGTGATTTATCTCTACTTACGCTATTTCCATCCAGGTAGGAGGAGAAATGTAATTGTAGATGGTGAAACCTTGATTTCCTATGCACTGGCACAGAGGTCTTTCATCAGGGGTGGATGCGGAGTGGCTCGACATTTGATGGGGGGGCATTGAGATCGCCCGTTACAAATAGCGGCTGCTTATTGGCGTAAGCTTTGGCTTCAGCAAGCATGTGCTCAAAGTGGTGTTATCGAGCGTTGCGAGGGCAATAAACATTCAACGCGTATAGGCTGGGTTGTTTGTTACTTTGAGGTAGAATGTTGATGAAATTACGAGGATTGCACTACCGCTGAATGTGTCCCATATAAGAGAAAGATGTCGTCTTGCAAGCATGGCGGTGTTGGGCTTGTCGATGTGAGGGTCTTGAATAGTGGTGTATCCAGGTAGAGTGCATATCCCGTGTGTTTCCTGCAATGCTATAATGGTAGAGAGCTCGTTAAGGATCCGCAGAAATATTGTTAGACATGCGCGCTCATTGCGGAACCCCCTGCCCCTTGGGGGTAGCTTCACCATTATTGTGGTTGTTATTAAGGATGGGAACTTATGACGTCGCGGAGTGTCTTTCCTAGGTGTCGATTAGCTCTTGTAATCTCCAGAAATATGAAGATGCCTCACACAAGAATACATCAAGTATGCTCTGTATCCGATTTGCAATAGCAGCAAGTTTGTTTTCCAGGGTGTTCCTGCGGTCGGCGTGGACAAATATGGCGTTTTAAATGGTGTTGTCGGTTTCTGTTATTTCGGCATTCTTTCCTTTTGTCGGTGGTGGCTGCATGTGTGGTAAAAGCGGTTTTTAAGGTGCGGTTTCTGTCGTAGCAGTGGATGCAATAGTGTCTATTTGTTCTGTCTGGGTGCGTGTCAGTGCGGGCGAAAGCGTTTGTGGCAGTGGGTTTGAAGTAGCAGCAGGAATGTCACTGATTTCGATGGGGGTCGAGCATTGCTTTGAGCTGTTTGGTTTCGTTTTGATGGATTTCGTTCCTATTAAACAAGTATTTGACGAGAGAGCTATCAGCATCTTGCAATGAGCTGCTATAGTGGGCGACTACTGCCACCAAGCTCACCTATGTGTGGCTGATGGGCGGTCTCTCCTCGTCGCGTGGAGACAGCGGAGGTTACGCTTGCTTCGCTGATGAGAGCTGCGCCGCTGTAGCAGTGTCCTTGCGGCCAGAGCTGCTCGGCGGCTTGTTTTGTCGTCGTCCAGTGCGTCGACTGCGGACCTGTATGGGGACCTGTAGGGCCGCGGGCGGTGTCTGTGGTTTGTAATGAAGCTTGCACACTGAGGAACCAGTCTCGTGTGTTCCGTTGCAGATGATGCAAGTGGTGGTGCAGCTGTGGTCCCGAGGAGGGTCTGGCGTACCGAATTTGGGGCAGATACATATGGTCAGATTACGGCAGCGGTCTTGGCGACGGCTAAGCTGCCGGCACTTAGTGCACGCCTCTGCTTTTTGTTGACATAGTCAGGAACCCAGGTCTGAGCGGACGTAATGTAGAAGGGCACCTTTAGCATCCGAAAGTGAGCAGTATTGAGTCTAGAGCCCATTATTCGTGCAGCTAGGATGGTGATTGCTTGGTGGGACACTCGAAGGTTAGCCGACATGTTCCCGTCTACCACGGAGACCGGCACCCTTACACAATTTTTGGAGGTCTGCCATGTGCCTGGAGATCTCGTAGCTCTTGCCCATGATAGTAAGGTTGGCGATCTTCTAATAGCGATCAGCCCTGTCCATGCAGGGGGCGCTTATGATGATTGTGCTTTTAATCTCGTTTGCCCGGAGTCCATCTAGTGATGCTGCAGCCGAGGAGATGCCAATGGACTTGATGACGTTGTCGCGGACAGAGACTCGATGTATGTTGGCGCAGTTGACGCCACCGTGTACAAGAAGAACGATATTGTATTCAGCGGCTGGGAGTGGAGCAGGACGAAACAGAATGTGGCTTACTTGCGGTCGAGTTTTGGTGGTGCTTGGCGATGTGGTCGAAGACTTCTTGTTATCGGAGTAAACAAATTTATCAGACGAATCTAAGATCTCTTCCGGAGTTATGACGACGCTGTCGACGATGCCAGCTGCTGCAGCTACTGCCGCCGACGCATACTGCTGGCGTAGCGCAGCAGGGATGGGGGGGGGGGGGGGGGTTCGGATAATTCGAATTATCGGCGATGAATCTCAGATGACTGGTATGATCTTCACTGAAGAAGTGTCGTTCGACAGTGGGCCACTTGCAGCACCATTGGTTCAAAATTCACGAGAGTCGAGGCAAGGCTTTGGACACAGCACGCTCCAAAAGGCGGAGCCGATGCGTCATGCGAACACAGCGTTTCACAGCGACGAGGCATCCTCATGGTCGACAAAACCTCTGCCCGTCGACACGCTTCGCGCTGTTGCCGACCGACGCTTTTGACGCAGTGGCGCGTGCCGAAGCTTGCGGACGCGTGACAGTGGTTGGACATTTAGCTGTGCTCATTAGCTCGGTTACGCAGAAGCACGCCGTTGAGAGATGGCGAGGGACGCCAACGATAAACGCAGAAAGGGGCGCCTAACAGGTGCGCTGTAAAAGGGCGCTCGTGGACCTTTCCAAGTCGAGGGTTGAGTCGAGGAGCGTTTGTGAATACTAGGGCAAGCATCTAACAATGGAGTTTTGCCGAAATCTACTAGTTGTAGGAACTTTCAGGAAAAGCAACATTTTGTTGTCCAACACATAGGAGCCGACAACGGGGAACTCCGGAGCCCGAGCCCCCCTGAAGTTAGCCGGCAAGGGCAGAACTCATCCCTTCTTTGCGATTCGAAAGCCTACTCTCCTTCCCCGGCCCAAGCTGTCACTACCAGAGTTCTGTTACCGTTCCCCAAGCTTTGGTCGCGACGCGTTGACGGCGAACCCTAGGAGGTACACATGGCTGGCTTCTCTGCTGTGATAGCAGAACAGGCGGTGGTCAGGGACTCGCCAAATGCCCGTCTTCCTCGCGTAGCTGCACTGAGCCACGGGTGCGCGTGCTGGCGACGGCGGCGGTGGACGACGGAATAGCGGCGTTACAGGGCCCTCGCGCGGTCGCGCAGGGAGACGTTGACGGCGGGCGACGGTGGCGTAGGTCATCGTTTCGGGCCTGGGCTGCGGCGATGACGGTTGCACTCCAATAACCCCAACTGATCGCTGAACCTCCTCTTGGGCCACGTCGGCAATTGAGGTCACTTGAGGCTGCGACCTAGGGAAAAGTCACTGAAGTTTCACTCTGAAAGACTATCAGAGCGGAACTCGGCTGTATCGCATGTATCGCATGTATTCACTGCCGACTGATTGAACATCGGTGTAGTTTTGGCGACTATGCCGCTTTATCCGCATATAGAGTGTCTTCACAATGGTTCTTGCTTCGGAAACAAATTCGGCAACAGTCCTTGGCGGGTTGCGCATGAATCCAGCGAAGAGCTCCTGTTTTACCCCACGGTTGAGGAACCGAATTTTCTTCTCCTCAGTTATATCCAGGTCGGCGTGGCGGAACAAGCGTGTCACCTCCTCGGTAAAGATCGCTATTCTCTTGTTGGATAATTGTACTCGGGCTTATAGCATAGCTTCGGCCCTTTCCTTGCGCACCACGCTCGAAAAGTCCGTAAGAAGCCGCTATGGAATCTAAGGCGAAGTATAGTCTACTAAGGCGAAGTATAGATGCCGCTGCTTGTCTTCGGAGTCCCAGTTGTTGAAAGATGCAATTCGTTTGTAGGCCTCTATCCAGGATTCTGGGTCTTCAGTCGATGATCCATGGAAAGATGGTGTGTCCGGAGGCTGTTGCAGCAGAATGAGGGACGCTAGGGCAGCCATTCATGTTGTCATGGTCACGCTCTTGGTCTTCTCAGGTAGAAGTCCGTGCTCCAGGGTAAGCTGCTGCAGTTGGCAGCCCGCTCGATATTCCGGGACGAAGATGGTGTTGCCTTTGCCGTTCACGCTTGGATCATGGCTTGTTGGGGACGTCCAGTACATGAACGAACAAGCACATGTACCAGATTTCACGTGGTAGTGACGGTGGAGGACACAGCAACAAAACGGTGAAAGGCGGAACTAACTATAACTGGCGAACCTGTGACCACAAAAACAAGCTCTACTCAAGGCTCAACGAAAGCGGCGAACACAGTCGGCGATCGTCGAAAATCTGATCAGGGGGTAAGTGCTTCGACTTTGATACATCAGTGGTCGAACGTTCCAGTGTAAATGCTGGAACCTTCGTGTCTTCCACCAAGTTCTTCACTATTCTTGTCGCGCATACAAGCAATCAGGTTGCATAAGGTTTGGTATTAGACAGTGGATGAAACCGCCGGTAACGTTCCAGAAACTTCCGATACATGCAGGCGCGTCTTGCGCTGTGCGATAACATTTGTTACGGGGTGAAACGTGGTCGCCTGATAACAAGTACACGTGTCAATATTTAAGATGCCCTCGGCGAAAAGAATAAAGTTGTTGAAGAAGCACTTGCTTAGTATCATTCTGATAAGACACAGCATGGTTTAGCCGCTCTAGAAACCAGGCAGGGTGAAAACCTCGCACAAAAAAAAATCAATGGTTGTGCTTGAAGCCACTAGCTACAGTTCAACATGCACGAAGCCAGTCATAAAGTAGATGCAAAAATATGAAGGGCGTGACAGCTGTGGTGAGGGTTTACCGGGCCGCATAAAACCAACAGTTTTAGTTCTTGCAAGCTTCATTAGCTTTAACGCAGTACGTTCGGGCAGTTCTGCTGCATAGCTAGGGCAACGCGGTAAAGCAGCGGCAAACAGTATTCAGAACTTCAGCGAAATGCCTTTAGGCTGCATGGTGCACTGCAGGCTAACATCGTCGCTTACCCGTGTAAACATGGTAGAACGAAAAAAACACCGACACTGCAAAGGAAAGGATGAGAACAAGAAAAATAGCATCGGTTTCGTTTTCGCATTTACGCTGTAGTTGCTGAAGCAGTAAGATAATTTCTTGAAAGATAGTTGAACTCTGATAGGGTAGAACGCTTTCTCTGCCACAACATAATGCATTTAGTACAAAGAAAGCAAGAAGAGAAAAAGGCAAAGAAGTCAACCAGATGATCAAACATCTGATTTGCGGCCGGGCGAAGCAAGGCGCAGTGTTGAGTGCAGTGCAAGGCGATGCGCTGCACTGCGTCAATAAGCTCTAGTAATGTGCCAATATGGGCTGGTTGGTCTATGTAACAAAGGGGCAAATATTCAGTTGTGTCATAATTTTCTCTATGGTTAGAATAAGGGAAAGGGAAGAAATAGTTTTGCAGGTTAGGTCAAAAAAGAAATAAAGTTTTAGTCTTCACGCCAACTCGGCAGTGGGCCTTTCTTTATCTTTTTCTTCTTGGTACACACAGTATTACGTGCCTCATCTTTGGTCACCTGCATGTAGTTTGCGCACATATCGGCGTATGTTCGCGAACTATATTCTGCCGACCAAGAACGTGTGTGCTCAACGGTCTTGTTTAAAATTGGAACGTAAAATGTTTGCGATTACATCTCACCCTAAGCACATGAACAGCGCAGATTATGCATAATCGCGGTGCATCAATGGTAGCACAGTTATTGAGAGAAACGAGATAATTTACCAATATCAGATAATTGAAACCGTATACCACTATTGTACCTTTCAGTACAGTTCTTTCACTCTAGAGTTGTTTCTTGCATTCCAAGATTCCATCTGGCCATCGTACTTAAATCTATATGCCGTCAATTCTCTTCACCACCATTTGTTGCTAACTGTGAACGCAGTAACCCTCCTTATATCACTCCTTGTGTTTCGATAGTGATTGAGGAGTACGCCCAATTTCCGTAGAGCAACCAATGTCCTTCATTCTCCGTGCACCAGCACCCGTGCGGCACAAATTTGTGTGCATGATA
Organism: Dermacentor albipictus; assembly: GCF_038994185.2. Lineage (NCBI taxonomy): Eukaryota > Metazoa > Arthropoda > Arachnida > Ixodida > Ixodidae > Dermacentor > Dermacentor albipictus. Next base: position 12,449,744 of record NC_091828.1, on the reverse strand, counting down.
ACGAATGCCCAGCGCTCTTCGTTTACTTAAACGTATGTGCTGCATTGTAAAGTGCGCAGCGATGACACCAAATAATGTGAAAACATTGCAAACACACATACATTTGCTCATATGATCGTCGTCACAATGCCCGTATGCGCGTCCAAGTGCAGAGGTGCGAAAGCACATTTAAGCATACGATCTGTTATTCCAGCATTTGGTGCTAGCTCTCAGCCTTTGTACGTCAATTCATAGTAAGTACAATTTGCGGGTTCAAGTATATACTGTTAGTTGACACCATTATTTGGTTGGAGTCACTCTCTAAGCACAAGTCTCTCAGTACAACCGCTCATTATGAAACGTGTACAGTGTCCCTAGCAAAAAGTACGGATGTTCACATAAGAAACATACGAAATTCTGTATATTTCGTACAGAACAGCACAGGCGTGGTATTATTATGAGTGAAGCGTCCGCAAAACTTCGAAGGGGAGCATTTCCCTTTTTAAGGGAAGCTTTTGTCTTGTCTTTTTTTAATGACGCATTTTCCGTATCTGTACGTGGAATTTCTCCGCCTAATGGTGCAATTTATTTACAGTGTAGAGTGCGGCACGACCACTCTTACAAATATGGAGCCGTGATGTTCACTGCAATAAAAAGATCTTGAAAATATGTTTTATAATACAAGCACTAAAACATTACCTCGATTCCAACATTGATGTACGTACGTAAAATGACAACAAAATTTCGGATATACAGAGGCTATATAGAGAGGGAAATACAGACGACACCCTGTATATATAGTAATAATATAGTAATAAAAATAATAGTAATATAAATGGCGTTTCTCTTACAACAACGAATTTATGTGTTTCTATTTGTGTCCAAGAGATTAAACTATTGGAACTTGGCGGAGTGCTTGAAGCCTGCTTCACTTCAGCCAGGGGTCGCCGCGGTATTAAACTATATGCTACCAATTTGCCCCTGCAGATTTCAGTGGGCAGAATGTTCGACAGCAGCTGATGATGTTGCGCGGAGGCTCGCGGCATGCATCACGGCACAAGCTGGGAGTGATTTTAGGTACAGCTGCAGAGCGTCGAAGACTGTGATTGCATGCCATGCCAAAATGATTGGTTAGTCAGCAGACGCAATCACTTCTCCCTTCGTCAACCTGCGCCTCCACCCGTCCTTGATGGCCTGCACCCCGCCATTGTTGTCGTCCGTCGCCAAGTCTCATCAGATCCAGTGCGTTGAAAATATGGGAAGAAGGGCTGGTGCTCCATAGATATTGCGGTGTTTGACCACTTCCGCAGGGTGAGGCAGCACTCTTCTGTGGCGGCTACGGAAGGAAGTCGCGGCACACTACCTGCGCTCGTTGCAAACCAACAGATCTGTCCTCCAAGACACGTGTATTCCTTCGTTGTACAGAAAACATTCCTTGTGATCGTTTTCCTGTAGAGTTGTTCACAATAAACATGAAAGGTAGAAATTCGGCAGGGACATACAGAAGCTTTCGTTATGAAGGCTAAAATTAAAATTAAATTCTGGAATTTTACGCGCCAAAGTCACGATATGATTGTGATGCTCACCATAGTATAGCACTCCATATTTATTTCGCCTACCTGCAGTCCTATAACGTGCGTCGAATGCAGGGGTGTTTTCACATTTCGCCGCCATTGAAATGCGACAGGGTTCTGATACCATGCCCTCGGGCTTAGCAGCGCAATGCTAAAGACGCTACACCATCGCGGCAGGTCTTTCACCAATGCTTTTCATGGTAGAGCCTTTCGTTGTAGAGGTTTTAAACTGTATATCAGAATGATGGCATACCAATGCAAGTAAAGCGACCATCTTTGTAAAAGGCTTCAACTGACATTTTATTCGCAAATTATTTTCCTTCTAATTTCAGTCGTAGCCTGTGTAGTGTGCAAGTGCTGTAGAATGTAATGACGAGTAGTCATTTTTTAAATAGGGAAGCATTTCCGTTCCCAGTCTGAGCCAAGGTCAAAGCAAGGCCGCTCGCAATGACGCGCTCATTTTCTCTACAATATGCGTGGGCCGATATGGTAGATAGTGCAGCACGAAAAGCCACCGGACACAGTGCAAACACCGGATGTAGAGGTAATTAAGGCGACCCACGGTGGCTGGTGATGTGCGTGAGCTCCAACACCCACAAGTGGTCATGACGTGATTTGCTTGTCGTCGCTGTATTGCCTGCACGACATCTTTTGGGTATCGTGCCATCGTAATATTTCTACCATTTTAGAGGGCGGCTCTTAGGCGCTCGCTCCTGCGTTTATCGACGGCGCGGCTTGGCGGCGTCACATAGCGAACGAGCACAACGAAAAATGAAAGTGCGAACGCGGAGCGCAGCGGGGGAGGAAATTCGGTGCGAACGAACACAGTGCGAGGAGGAAAGCGTAAGAGAACGGTGCAACCGAAGCACGAGAAGTGGAGGGAGCCACCTTGAGGCACCACCAGGTGGTTGTGACGTCCGCGCATCAGGATAGCTTTTAAAGTTGTGCGCGCGGCAAAACTTCTTAACTGTGGAAGGGATGCATCCCATTTGATTAACGAGAAGAGGACCTAGTGTTGTCATAAATAAACGAAAATGATCGAAAACACAGCTCAAATTTTAGAACCATCTGAACTCCTTGAGTAATAAGACTAGCCTAAAGCAGCAGTGCATAGTTGCAGGTCAAGGTGCTCGTCTAGGAGATGAAGCAATGGAACATATAAGAAGAATGATGACACAAATCTTTTAACAACCAAATGTTTCATGTTCTCTATCTGACGAGGATAGTCCGGTTAGTGCAGTGGCTCCACTTGAAGAAAATGAGTGGGAAAGGGCCGGAAAATTGGTTCCTAGTAGCACGTTGACAGGACCTGATGGCATCCCACTTATGTTAATAAAGACATTGGGCTCAAAACCTAAGCAAGCAATAAGAGAGGTAGTGAACGAGACAATAATGGATGGGAAAGCCCCCGATAGGTGCAGACTCAGCAGGATGAGCATGATATATAAAGGAAAGGGGCTCAAGGCCGACAAAAGAACCGTACCATAACAGCGACGTCAATGGATTACAGGGTGGTAATGCAGATCATAAATGAAAAACTGCAGTCATAGATGGATAGTGAGGAGGAGCTGGGAGAACCACAATGTGGGTTCTGGAATCAAAGGAGGTCAAAGGACAATGTCTTCTTATTGCCGCAGTGTATACAAATAACAGAGAAGGAACACAGGCTCCTATAGCGGGCATTTCCGTATGTCAAGGCAGCCTGTGACAATGTAATCCAAGAGGATTTGCGGGACATACTGGGGAGGGTAGATGTGGAAGAAGGAGTAAATCATATTTTAAAAGATAACTATAAGAGTAACTAGGTGCTTATAAAATGCAATAAAAACGGTATCCGAGCATATACAGATACATCTGGGGCTAAGTCAAGGGTGGTCTCTGTCACCATTGTTGTTCATTTTGTGTCCACAGGCATTAAAGACCCCTTTAGAGAGGACCAGACTACGCTTTAGCCTTTTTCTTTTCAAGAAGCAGATGCATTGAACAGTCATTGCCAGGGCTACTGCACGCAGATGCATTGTACTTATGGCTGATAGGTACAATGATTTGCAGTGATTGATGGACATAATTCTAGGGGCCGCTCTTTGTTGGTTGAAGCCGGGACGGGAGTATTGTGGACGGAGACGCACAGAGTCAGGCGCCATGGGATGTACAGGTTATGCGGTGCGTGTGGAGACGAAACGGCTCAACAGCCGACACTTCTCTGTAAAACGCTTGCCCGACCAGCTAAAAACTGCGAGGCAGATATTCTCAGAGCATGTGGGTTTATGAACAGATTACGGTTGAATAAAAATGGCCGGCCTAATAAAGCACCTCGCGTCGTGGCTTTACCTGTGGGTGCGGTGATCGGTGCGATGCCTGAATATATTTCGAAATCAAAACCCATAGACACCTGCGCTCAAATTTCAGATTACGGAGTATTGTAGTCATCGGTGATTTTTCACTCTATTGATGTCACCGCCTCGTCATATTGACACCGCGTAGTCATCACAATGTCGCTGTTTTGTCGTCATGCTCGATTGAAGGTCGTAATTTTGTCGCCGCAACGGTACTGTCCTCGAGCCGAGGCGTCATTCCTTGTCCTCATGACATCGCCATGGTCCCACTTTCGTCATTCTTTAATGCCACGCCATCGACAACACATAGTGAAAATTTTCTTCGCATGAAAAATGTGAAGAAAATGAAGAGGCAAGCGAGTGCAATAGTGTTACCGCTGTGGAAGATGAAATGAGCAGGTACTGTTATGTGTTTTTTTTATATTTCACTAAAAGAAAGCTCGACGAAGAGCGACAAAAATCTGAGCTATCGGTTGGTGAGTAGCACGCGTACCGCTGCAAGGCTGAAAGAACAAATCATATTGTTCGATTTGTAGAAGCTGGCATTCATTTTCATCAGGAGCTTCTAACAGTGAGCAGACACGTTCGTGAATTTATTACGAGGGGTATATTTTCACCTTGACATAGTCCGTGACTTCTATGCATACATACCGTAAAAAAAATGGACACAGGACGTCGTCCATAAGTTATTGGCGAAGCCACGTCTCTGTCAGTACAGTTCTTTCTTTCTTTCTTTCTTTCTTTCTTTCTTTCTTTCTTTCTTTCTTTCTTTCTTTCTTTCTTTCTTTCTTTCTTTCTTTCTTTCTTTCTTTCTTAATTAGTCACTTTATTAGAACATAAGGTATATAAAATAAAATATTTTATCAGCCAGCCAAAGCAATGAGGCTTTTCAGCGGGACTGGGCAGTGCTGTGGCCCGAATGACACAATTTTGTGCTCTAAGAAGGAAACAATACGGGAAAAGTACAACAGCAAAATTAAATTACTTATATGCGCCACAATCTTATTACCTGCAGTCCGCGAAAGAATCGACGGCTTTATGCGGACCACTGTATAATTTTCTTCAAGAAGGCATATTACAAATATGCAATATCTTTCCTCCCCATTATTCGTCTTCCCTCCATCATTCGGATAATTTCTATCATTTGTTCCTGCGCAAGCAATAATGTAAGCAATCACATATTTAGGCAGGCAGAGTATATGCACAGCACAACCTTCTACAGTAATAAATGTTTCCGAAAAATAGTAGTCACCAAACATAAATACAAAGAAAACAATACTCTAGTCTGTTTTATAGAACAGCTAGTGAAACGTCATTAGAAAATTCCCGTCGCATGCTTTTCTTCGATTATTTTGTCATTTGTCAGAACCGTTCGGTGTGCGAAATCTCCTATTTTTGCTGAATGACGATACGTCGGAAACTTGTATTTTATTAACAAAAAACGGCTCATAAAATGATCTCGTTCTCGTACCATAGTTCATGAATGCGTTAGCCCGAACGAATGTCTCAGTCTTGCGCCGATCAAAAGTTTTTACGTTTTTTTTTAAGGATTCATCAAAATAATGATTCGTAAGTACCACTGAAAGAAAAAGTTGTTTAACATCAAATACTATTTTCTTCCGCCCGCTCATTGTGGCTGATGAAGTTGCTGTTTGTTCCTTACGTTAAGTTATTAGTTAGTTTTTTTGTATTCTTCTGTTTACCATGTTTAGCCTATGTGACGAAGAAAGTCATTAAATCGTAATGCCATATGTAATAGAGTTTCACATAGAGCCTTGTACGTGAGTTTTTTTGACCTAACAACACATACGGATCAGATTTTGTGCACGACCGCGATTACGGCTTGGCTACATGTTCTATGTGAAGGACAAATGAGAAAACAATATCCAAAATAACACAAAGGTACTCTAGTTTTGTGGCATACTGCGTATTTTGTCAAGACTACCCGACGCAGCGCTCACTATGGGCGTATAGATTTTCAATCAGCTGCAGTTGTTTGTACGGGCTATGGAAGCAGTATAACTGTTTTTCTTTGTTCACAAATATGTAGTTGTTCTCATAACATGCCATTATTTTGTGTACAGTTGAAACTCGATTTGATGAAGCGATGACCACACTCGAATTACTTCGTGTAATCGGGAAGTTCACAAAATTGAGAAAGAAATTTTTAATTCTTTTGAAATCTAAAATTCCAACGAAGCGACATGCAAAAGCTACCGCAGCATTGTATTTGCCGCTAATCCACCATTCGGTCGCACAAACCATTGAATAAGGAGAGCAACCACCACCGCCGCTACCGAGGCTGTGTTGAGTCGGCTGTTCTGTGCATGGGCACGGCATGTAGCCTCGTCAAAATAAAACTAGAGACGTGACCAAGGCGCTTAGATGTTTTAACGCGATAGCTTGAGAGCGCACGTTCAAAGAAGAACCCGTCTGTGTCAAAAGTAGGAAGGAATTACGCGTTTTTTACTCATATATTTCAGTGAAAACTTCGTTAAATTGAGTTCGGCCAAGTTTGTTTCGTTCATTCCGGTTAATTATATAACGTTGAACCCTGTGGGTACCTGCCGGGGAATGGAAGCTTCTTGATTAGATCGGGAAAATTAGTACACATGGATTTTGTTCTATCCACTCTTTTATTTACAAGTACTGCTGGCCTATATTTAGGCCAAAGCACCCAAGCAGGAACAGCAACACAAAGATAAAAATTGAGCAATGTTACAGCACATATAGTATCAATAAACCAAATACACGCATATACAGCAGAAGACTGAACACAATTCGCTCGGGTACTGCTTACACACGCCTCATACTTTTGATATTCACGACCTGACAAAAAAAGTACAAGTAATTGTTCTTCAATATCATCAAACTGAAAGATACTTGTTTGAAGATAGTTCGAACCACCAAGTGTCTTGGCAAAAGGTTGTCTTTAAATGCCGTAGTACGAGCAAAAATAGGGGCCAATGAATATTTATGCATATGTCTTGTTTCTCTAGAATGCGCTTCAAAGAGATTGGTAGATTTGTTGCAACTTTACTGGAATTAATTTCATGCAAAAACGCTCAGCGATTTTTTTTCCTGGGAGTTTCTGGTGTTTGGCACACTATAACGTAAAACTATTCCAATATGTTTCTATTCCAATCTCCTGACGTCAAATTTGCGTAACCACCGATGCAAGCACCGGGCGGTCACCCGCAGGGTTGTCTCAACCGACCAATCAAACGCTCTCCTTGTTCATAGGAGGTCACTTTTGTTTGCTTGATAAACGAATAACATTGCCTACACTGAGCGTCTTGTCGTATCTAATTGGCTGACAAGAGGCGACGAGAATGCTCAAGTGGAGAGGGATTCACTGGGGCAGAGCCAGTGCACTGAAAATCGATAACCGGATGAAGAGGGTGGTGCCGGCGTCTGCGATTGGTCGGCTTTCCCTTACTTAGCTTGTGGTGGCTGGTCGAAATTCACGGCGGCATGCAATGGAAGCTTAAGAATGACGCTAAAACTGACTCTCAGCGAAGAAGAGTTGGCAGAATGAGGTGGTAAACGTGCCGAAAGGGCTCGAAAACGTTACACGGCCACGCAAGAAGTTTCATTACACGTAAATACACCCATGCTCTCCGGCAGGTGCGTGTAGCCAGCGTCTCAGCGATCCACGGCAGCCATCTTTTATTCCTTTCGGAATGGGGCAGCCTGCGGCTATTCCGAAGAAAATTCAGTTTTGTTCGGCATATTAATGCATCTTTATCACGTACACGTCACTTTGACGCGTTCAGTTTGTGCGGTTTTGTGACGTCGCGTTACAGGCAGGTGAAGTGGGTGCAGCCCGAAAACTTTTTACCAATAGCCGAGGGCTAATGGCGAAAAGGGGCCGAATGAGAAATAACTTTTTTTCTTTTTTCTGTCAAATCATGCATAATCAGTGCGTACACATCATATCAGATGGGGAGGTATCGCGGTTTTCGTGACGTCGCGTGACAGACAGGTGAAGTGAGCGTGGTTGTAAAAAGTTTTTGACCAATCGTGAAGGGCTGATAGCAGAATCGGAATAGAAAAGTTTGGAATAGTTTTACGTTATAGCGCCCTGGATGCAGGTTAGTTGCACAAACTGTGTTTGTAAATAACATATTTTATATTTGCTGACGATAAACCAAAGAGCCTTCCGTTGTACTTTAGAGAACAGACCAACAAATTTTTTGCAGTGCTGATCCCTTACAACCTCAAGGTCAGATCTAATATAGGTATTCTGTGCCAATAATCTGGTTTCCTTAGTACAAGATTTATTTTCTTTTAAGAAAGTATATTTTCCTTAGTCAGTCGAGCATATGCTTGAAAAGTTACTTGACCAGGTGAGTGTCCTTGTCAATGTGACTCCAAGGTATTTGTAACTTTCAACATCTTTGAGTGGACTATTGCGCAAACAAGTGTGCGAAATTTCTTTGTTGATATTATTATTAGAACTCTTTTATCCGTATTAAGTTCCACGCCCAAGCGTTGGCACAGATCGTCTATTCATGTAAGGGACTGCTGCTCATTCACACAACATAATTCTTTAAAGACAACGCAGTCGTCTGCCAACAATCAAATAGATATGTCCCTAAGTACGGCACCAACTGAATAATTAACAAAAATTAGGGACAATAAGGGACCTAACGCACTATCTTGTGGCACACCGGAAGAAACACTCAGGCAAAAAGCGCCACCTATGACATTGACAAACTTACTTCGGTTTTTTTTAAGTATGCAATAATCGACTTAATAATCCCCGAAGGAAGGCCAACATTCTCGAGCCTAAACCAGTTTTCCATGAGGCAGCTTGTAAAAGAGCTTACTAAAATATGAGAATTGTACATCAGTCTGCCCATATCAGGACCGTGCGAATTCATGCACTGCAGACACAGGCTGACGCATTGGAGACATACTAACCATTCATATAACGATAAAAGGTAGTTTTTTTTTTATCTGAGGTTGTTAGAACATAATTTGAAACCATAAGTTCTAACATTTTATAACACCTACTAGTGATAGAAACAGGACGTTAATTCGACAGGTAATAGCAGTCTTCAGTTTTTAAATGTCGTCAGAATGCAAGCTATTCACCAGTCGGCTGGTATCTCACGACATCTGAGTGATACTTTACAACCACTGCGAGGAAGTTGGTTATTTGTTTTACATCGCGTCTTAGGAATTAATTACTAATTCCATGAGGCCCCAAGGATTTTCTAGGGTTAACTTAAAGTAACATCTCTAAAACACCATCACGAGTTAGAACTTTATCTGGAGTTGTGGGTAACCGGTCACGCGGTTTGTATTCATGTGGTTCCAAAAAGACGCTCTGAAAGTATTTGTTAAATTGATCAGCAATTTGTGTCGGAGAACTTATTCTGACTTCCTCAACTACTTTTTGAAAACTTCTTTTTTACTTTGTTTAATCTATCGCCAAAATTTATAAGGATCTCACTTGATGAATTCAGACGTGTTTCATTAAAAATTGTATGCCTAGCATTAGGAACACTCTGCAACATTCTTTTTTTTTTGAGTTAGGAAAAATGCTGCGTAGCAGTTTTGTGCTTTTCTTTCACAGCCTCTTTATTTTTCGCTTTACTTGCATTGTAGGAACGATTGCGTGTTTTGCTCAGCGGCACAAAGTTATTTGTGCGGAATCCCAAAGTGCCACGGAAACATTGCCAAGCGCAATTGACATCGCTAACAGATGTGACAAGATGTGCTTCTAAATGATCAATCACTGCAACATAATCTGCTCGATTAAAGTTGGTTACAACAGTTTCCAATGGCATTTTCGCTATTTCCCATTGACCGTACCTATCGAAAAGAACGAATATTAGTTTGTCATCTTAAATACCAATTTCGACTGATATCTTTGCACTGGCAAGCAGTTCAGTTGCAAATAGGAAAACATGTATTGAACCTCTCCTTCTGGGATACCCTACCATTTGCTCAAAGTTAGCGAAAAATTATGTCTGGAATAATGTCGTCTGATGAAGAGGTTTCGTAATTTGTGTCATTCCAATTAATTGCCGGATGATTGAAATCCCTTGTTAATGTAATAGGTTTTCTGCGTCGACGTAGTAATCATTCATACAAACTATTCACCATGGAAGCATCCGCATTTAGGGACAACGATAGACTGCGCAAAGAAAATATCACACAGAAAAAATGACCAATTTTAGAAACAAGCGCTTGCTTACAGAAAAATAGTCCACAATAGATACAGCGCTATCATGCCTGATAAAGATAGCCACACCACCACCGCGAGAACCGCGATCACATCGATAAAGTTTGTAGTTAGGCGGCACTATCTCGATATCGCCAATAGCTTCATGTAGCCATGATTCTGTTATCAGAAGTACATGTGGGTCATACGTTAAAGAATATTCTCTAGCTTGCCAATTTCATTTGTTATACCCCGTGCATTAAAACAAAGCAAACGAAGTTGGTGCTCCCTTAAGCGTTAGCTGAGGTGCCTTACGGCGCTCTCCTGTGACACTTGCCTGTGTGATTAAGCGAGTCACCCAAGCAAAAAAAGGTATGATCGATCCGAAGTTTATCATGAACAAGAGCAATTTTACTACCACTTTCTTTACCACCCTTTGCTGATGCCGAAATAAGCTTTTTCTTGCAGAGTGTGTCAGGACAGCAATCGTTTTGAAGATCAATTTTGGTTCTTCTCTGCTTGCCTGCTTGAGGCAGCACAACTTGGTTTTCCGTGTAGTCTTGAAAGCGGAGTATAACAGGACCATTGCTTTATACTGGTTTCCTAACCTGTTGTTCCACGCAATTGACGTGTATTTCACCCCTAGTCGGTCATGAAACACGCCTTTCACGATCTTTTCACGTAGCTCTGCTTCAGATCCACTACCAGCGGCGCCAATTCCCAAAACAAGAAGGCTATTCCTGCGACTGCGATTCTCAAGGAGTACACGTCTAGAGTAACGAATTTCAAATGATTGTTGGACGGAAGCTATGGACGCCTGTATAGATTCCACGACGCCCTCCTCAATTCGCAGTTGTTTTAGCATTTGCTTCTAATTGATTCTGAGCACTCCAAACTTGTTTGTTACTGATTGTGTCAACTCTAAACGTGCTCTAAGGGTTACAAGTTCATCACGTACATCCGATTTACCCTGCCATAGCTCATGAAACTTATCGACAGTTGACAGTGGGTTTCGATCCGCATCTCCAAACAACAAGTTGCAAACAAAATAGCATTCACATACAATAATCAAACAAATATTTGCATGAAATAAATAAATAAATGTCCTTGGGCAGTGCACGATGAGAAGTACAATTTATACTCCATTCGATTGTCCTAATGAAAAAACTAACCTGAAGAGCGAAAAAGAAGCGTTTGGTCAGCGGCATCTTAACAGTCGCTTCGCCGTGAATACTGAAGGGCCAACTGTGTCGCTCCTATTTAATAGGATAATCTATAGAAGATATCATGGAAATCCGTTGTTCTAAAGGGGGCGTATGCAGCCTGTCCGAAAACCATCAGCAGTTGTTAGCGGTACGAAATGTATTCACTGCATCCTCATCCCCAGTACTGCAAGTTCGTGTTGTCCCGGCGAGCATGAACAACACGGCCCGAATAGCGAAGAGCCTTTGGTCAGCGGCATCTTTCCAGTCGCTCCACCGTGCCCACTGAGGTGCCAACTGTGTAGCCTCTCTTTAGTAGGGTGATCCAGAAATGACGTCACGGTGATGCGTTGTTACAAAGGGTGCGTATCCGGCCCGTCCAAAAACCATGAGGGCGATGGACAGCAGTTAGCGGTATCAAAGGTCATCGCTTCATCTTCATTCGTAGTATTGCAAGTTTGCGATGGCCCGGCGAGTATGGACAACAGGGCCTGAAAGAAACGTTTGGTCAGCGGCACCTTTCCAGTCGGTTCGTCGTGCCCACAGTGCGAACTGTGTAGCGCCTCTTTAAAAGGGTGATCTAGTAATGACGTCACGGGGATGCGTTGTTCCAAAGGGGGCGTATCCAGCCTATCTGAGAACCATGAAGGTGATGGGCAGTAGTTAGCGGTACCAAATCGAGCCGCTGCATCCTCATTCCTAGTACAGCAAGTTTGCGTTGGCCTGCCAAGCATGAACAACACGGCCTGAAAGAAGCCTTTGGTCAGCGGAATTTTTCCAGTCGCTTCGACGTCCCCACTGAAGGGTCGACTGTGTAGCGTCTCTTTAAAAAAAAACCATGATCTAGCGATGACGTCGAAGGCATGCGTTGTTGCAAAGAGGCATATCCAGCCTGTCGGAGAACCATGAGGGTGACGGGCAGCACTTAGCGGTACCAAATGCAGTCGCTGCATCCCCATTCATAGTACTGAAAGTTTGCGATGACCCGGCTTGCGTGAACAACACGGCCTGAATAGCGAAAAATAAACGTTTGGCCTGAGGCAACTTTCCAGCCGCTTCGTTGTGTATATCTGTATAGCTGTATAACTGTACATATCTCTATAACTGTAAACATGTATATCGTACTGTAATAAAGTAAAGGATTCATTAACGTCTTCATGTGGTAATATTAAAGCAATAAAATCATAAAATCGGTACAACTTTGTGTACAGTGAGAGATAGGCCAAATCGTTGAGATTCAACTTAAAAAGCAGTGGGCCTAGTGCGGATCCTTGTGGGAGCCTATGCTTTATGCGAATTAACTTACTGTCTATATTTCGAATGCTAACGACCTGATATTGATTTTTGAAGTAGTGTATTAGAACCTCTATGGAAGGCCCGCGGAATCCTATTCGAGCTAATTTTCCAAGGAGTACTTCATGATCCGAAGTGTCGGACGCTTCTTTATCCAGATTTATAAAAGTTAAGTCACGATAATTGAATAACGGCATGGCTTCAGAAGTGAACTGATACTGTCTCAATTTTTTTTGTTTTTTGTGTGCTTTCACAAACAAAAATGTTATCATTGGTCATGTTAGATATTGAGTACTGGTGTCTACCCAGTGTTACTTATTGTTTTCTAAAGCCATTTAGGCTGACATAATGATGCAAAAAATATGCATAAACATAATCAGCTTTTTTTCCTATAAAAGCACTCCATGATATGTGGTACCACAGGTTATTGAGTTGTGCAGCTCTTGCAATGTGAGACAGATTGGCCGCTAGAAGGACGTATACAAAACGCAGAGAAGAAAAAAGGAAAACTATCAACAGATAGCCCCTCAATTATTGGAAGGCTATTAAGGAGTTTGAGGGCACAGCTATAAGCGATACCTTATAACAGCTGCACAATCTGCGCTCAGTCTTTGAATATTGGTTGTTTCATCAAGTGTGAATGATGCTTTCCGCGCATGCGATTATGTCTACATTTATTCTTGTTTTCGTGCCTGGAATTATCCAGACGTTGTGATTGCTTTTATTACTTGGCTGCATTTCGTGTGTGCATCCTTTCAGGGGCCATGGCGTCTAACGACAAGTACCACCCAGGCCGAAAACGAGACATCTTACATGCCAACACGGAGGGCAAGTTTTCCTGTGGCAGCTTACGCATTTCATCATACTATTGTTCCGGCCCAACAAAAAGTCGCGCCCGTAAGAAGAAGACAATCTGACCTGTAGTGGTGGCATCGGTGTCGACAAACATCTTGTTTATGCATTGGTGTTTCTCTTGTAAATAATGTAAAAAGATCTTGCTTGCTTGTACTTGCTTATTTATATCGTACTTGCTTGTTTTCCTGTTATATTTGCTTTTTTGTTTGTACAACGGTTCATCTGCAAGCCGAACGCACTTAGGAGCAAGAGCCCCTGTCAGGCCGAATGGCCTTTAGCTCTTGTTTCCTCTTTCTGTAATGAAGAAAGGAAATAAACTTCAAACTTCAAACTTCAAAATATGACACAGAAAAAATGACCAATTTTAGAAACAAGTGCTTGCTTACAGAAAAATAGTCCACAATAGATACAGCGCTATCATGCCTGATAAAGATAGCCACACCACCACCGCGAGAACCGCGATCACATCGATAAAGTTTGTAGTTAGGCGGCACAGTTCGAAAACTACAGGCATCACATACTAAACCGTACCTACGCCAGAGGTGGTGGTCTAGCAGCATATGTAGGAAATGATCTAAACTCGGAGAAAATTGCAGATTTCTCCCTAATTATTCGCAACGTTGAATGCCTCACTATTCGTCTTCAAGCAGGAACATTTTCAGTAGTCTACAGACCACCCTGTGGGAACAAAAAAGAATTCTTTTCCTTTGTGGATAACCTGCTAGCTTATCTCAGCGGCACCGGCCAAATGTTTGCCATACTAGGTGATACGAACATAGATATGATGGCTGAAAATACAACACGAGAATATAATCAGTTGCTTTACTCTTACGCATGCTCGAATATTATAACCTTGCCAACACGAGTTACAGCACACAGTCAAACCTTATTAGATGTCTGTATCACTAATGTACATGATTCCACTGTGACTGCTGGTGTCATGTCCTCTGATATAAGCGATCATCTTCCAATTTTTTGTTTTCTGCATTGTTCGCAGAAATACAAGCATAATGCGCCTGTATATTCCTACCATCTCATAGATACAACGACGCTAGCCTATTTTCACTCTCTTATTCGGGAAAAAAACTGGGAATCTGAACTAACTGAAAGTGACCCAAATAATAATAATAATATTTGGGGTTTTACGTGCCAAAACCACTTTCTGATTATGAGGCACGCCGTAGTGGAGGACTCCGGAAATTTTTGACCACCTGGGGTTCTTTAACGTGCACCTAAATCTAAGTACACGGGTGTTTTCGAATTTCGCCCCCATCGAAATACGGCCGCCGTTGCCGGGATTCGATCCCGCGACCTCGTGCTCAGCAGCCCAACACCAGACCCAAATAAGGCATACAATTCATTTTTCGATAAACTAATCACTTGCTACGACATAGCCTTCCCGCAACATACTGCTACAAAACGACCCAAAAAAAATTAGAAAGCCGTGGATAGATGTAGTGCTTCTTACAAAAATCAAAAACAAAAATAAAATGTACCATACATTCCTTAGAACGAGAGACATGAATGAATTAGCCAAATTTAAGGAGTACCGTAACCAAGTAAATTCAGAATTAAAAAAGGCAAAAGAAAAATATTATGAGAGGGTGTTCTCGCGCTTATATACGAATCCAAGAAAAGTTTGGCTGGAAATCAAGAAAATATCTGGAGGAAAGGCTAGCCCTCAAGACCTACAGATAGCTTCGGATAACGGCACTCTTTCGGGTGAAGAAGCCGTATCTATCCTAAACAATCACTTTGTTCAATGCTGCAGGAACATTTCTGCAGCAGATCCAGAAGAGATAGGGCATACTGTGAAACCGTCTCTGCAAAATTCTTTAATGCTATTTCCGGTGACACCAACCGAAGTAGAGAGCGTGATCAAAAACTTTAAATCAAACAGTGCTGCAGGTTTCGACGGTATCATGGCATCTCCTATAAAATATGTGTCTGACATCATCTCTAATGTATTAGCTCATATTAATAATAAAATGTTTGAGTCCGGAATTTTTCCTAGCAAACTTAAAATAGCCAGAGTCTGCCCGGTTTATAAAGGCGGTGCTGATCATAGTGTAAACAACTTCCGACCCATATCTATACTACCTCTTTTTTCAAAACTTTTTGAAACTATTTTAAACACTCGACTAGAAGGTTTCTTAAGGAAAAGCGCTAGAGGTGCGGGGCGCCCACGAGAAATAATCACGGAGCTCCGCAGTGGTCGTCTGCTCCGACTGGACAACGTGACCGACCAAACAGAACCCGATATCTTACGGCCTACATCAACGAGTTCCACCCCGACCATTGTGCAGGCTCAGCCGCGGGATCCAGGAACATTCTGCGGCACCGATCGCCTGGGCGTTGAAGATTTGATCGCCATGTATGAGCGTGTAAGTGCCCGCAACAAAGGGGATTCGCCCATTATATTGGCTAGTTAGGTGTCCTATACCTACAATGCACGGCGAATGTGTGGTATGACAACCACGAAGAAGAGCTTAACGGCTGGCACACGTGAAGGCAGAAGCTCAGGGACTTGTTAGGCCATTCCACTGCGCGGTAGAGCACCTTTTAGAAACAACTGGATACCCGCAACTAGACGTCCAAAAAATTACACGTCCTACATTCATGACGTGCTGGCTCTTTGCTGAAAGGCCGACAATGATATGGCCGAGTCAGAGAAGACTGGCCATGTACTGAAGGGGATCGCTGACAATGCTTTCAACCTCCTCATGGGCAAAAGCTGTGAAACACTACAGGACATCGTAGTAGAGTGTCAACGCTTTGAGCAGGCGAGGACCCGCCGCATTTCAACGCCGTTCGTACGTCTGCCGAACACAGCTGCGACATCCTCGTGTGACGGCAGGCTAGGAGTGCAGCGACCAGCACCACCATCATTATCATCATCATCATCATTATCATCAGGTTACCTGACGCGCATAGTGCGGCAACTTGAAGCCATGGCTCCTGAAGACTTTTCTCCCGACCCAGTGAGCTGAACAACTTGCCTACAGCATCACTTGTGCGGGCAATAGTCCGCGAAGAACTCGCTAATCTTCGAGATCACTCTGTATGCGCCGTTGCCGCTTCACAGCAGTCTCACGCTCCAGATGCATTGACTGGTGCGCAATATTCTGCATGCTACCGAAATCCAGCGGAGTGGCGAACAGCAGACTATCAGTCAATCGGTTTTGCCTACCGGAGTATCGGTCACGTTGCTCGCCATTGTAACAAGCGCACTGTCTTCTTCCCTATGCGACCACTATTCACCAGTTATTATAGAGTTTTAGTTTAGGGCACGCAAGGTGTTGGGGTCCCTAGCGCTTGGGTGCGTTTGCGTTTGAGTACGCAAGCCGAAACACGTTATATGTTAGCGGCCCCAAACGCAAGCCGCACTGAGGTCGCATGCGATCGCAGTACCACCGACGACTGATCGTTGCTGAGTTATAATTTTTTTTCAAATATGAAATAAAACACATAAAGTAAAGTACATTAAACTATTATTATTAGAAGCAGTTAATGTATATAAAGATGATGTCTGTCGACAGCAGGCAAAATATTTATAAGTTTATCTGCGCGCCTTGGCTACGACAAAGGCCGAGCCCGAGCAAACCAAACACACGTTTGGTAAACTGTAGTTACGTGTGCCATGCAGCATGATTCGTTGTGGTCTGTGTTTTGTTTATTTAGAGCCTCTTTCATGCCACGTTTTACCTCTGTGCGTCGGGATGGGCGGCTTGTCTCGGCTGGTCTCGCTTCTCGTAAGTTCTAGTAGACCACGACAGTCACGTGGGTACCGTGGCCCTTGATTAACGGCTAGTTTTGCGTCCGCGCGCCACTCCGTATTGAGCGGGTGGGACGCTTTTTGACTGAAAGCGCAGAGGGCGCTGCGAGCAGTCAGACTGCTTGGCTCTACGCTGTCGTTTGCTTGGCTGTTTGTATGCACCGCGGTGGGTTGTCGCGGGTGGGCTTACGTCTTCCGCGTCTCCAGTTTTTCACGAAGTCTCTCGATAATGAAAAGACAACAAAAAAAGCTAGAGCATTTGAAAATGAAAATATGAAAATAATTGCACTTCGGCAATTACGGTACATTGGGAACGCACGCTCAGCGGCATTGGTAATTTGCTGTACTTTATAATTTATCTTCTTCTTCACGAAATTTGTGCCGTTTCATCGGATATTGTGTGCTGTAATTTGTTTACACTCTTTTCTAAAGGTTATTCATTCTTCCCTTTGTAAATTTTTTTGACTGTGTGCTTGATTACTTGCGCGTGATTATCGCGCAGTGCAACGTGCTTCCACATTTTTATCTATTGTCGAAACATATTCGGGTTCTCTCCTTCCCCATACGCGATATCAACTTTTTATGTCGCGTCATTTCCTTGCATTCCGTCAGCGGCGCCTCCTTCGCAAACGATATTTTCCTTCGTTTTGTGTACTATTGCGCGTTTGCAATTTGATCTATTACTATACGTTCATATTTGTTCTCGCTGTTCTGTTCTTGTTCTTGTTCTCGCTGTTCTTGTTCTTGTTCTTGTTCATAGGTTTTGAACGAGCTTGGGTTTTCATTTTTATTTTTACCCTCTACTGCCACATCGCACACGTGTACCTCATGTTGGTTATTAATGCAGAAACATAGGACTCATCAGGCGGGAAATGCGGCGTTGTCAGCGTTGGTGTGACCCCGATTCTCTAAAAACTCAAGTGAGCCAATCGAGGGAGTTGATGATGTCGTTTATATTAAAGTTGAGGCAATTTTAGTTAAGGCAGAGTCAGCAAAGGCAGGGTGAATTAAGGCAGGTTTAATTAGGCCACAGTTCATTATGGCACTCGAACCCACACCATTGGTATGAGTCGAGCCCACGGCCATTGGGCTGGGTTGTAATTAATTAAAGAACAGGTAATTAGGATAGAGTTTAATAAGACACTCCCACTCACGACCTTTGGAGGGAGTGGAACCCTTGACCATCGGCGGGAGTCCAACCGACGAGCTTAGGTCTTAATTATGGTGAAGTTAAATTAAGACGACTGAGTATGCATGGTCATCGCGAGGTGGTTTCAATGCTTTCGCATTGAGATAACTAATGGCTCCTTCAATTTTATTTCGCTTTTAAACACTCCGGCCTTGGCTGCCAAAGGACAGCAGTATTCCGTGAATAAATAAATTCAATGCTCAAACTATTCCAGGCTGAGCAATCCTTTTGTGTCCTGTGTCGCACTCTTCCTACGGCTCAGTAAAACGTCTTCGAGAACGAATGCCACTTTACGCAGATAAAACCTGTCATCACAAGCGTCAGAAATACTACTCTAATGCGGCTCAAGTACGCGGCGGCACAAAATCATTTAAAATAGATGCACAGCTAAACAATACGCCGAGAACGCGCCCTTCGCCAACACGGAGCCGAGCGGCTGAGCGCCGCAGCGTAGCGTGGGGACTGCTCGCAGCGCCACTCTCACTCGAAAACAGTCCTCGCTCCCATCGGCGGACGGCAGACTAGCCAATATTCTAGGGACCATATTCTGGAGGCCAGCGATGTTTTCGGCCGCTCCAACAAGGCAAGAATGCAAGTAGACGTAGCGTTCTGCGCATTCGCAGTACCGTCGCCCCTAGTTGTTGCATACGCAAGCCTCTTGTGTCACCTAAACTAACACCCTCTATTATCGCCGCGAGCAGAGGAGCGTCGTTACCAGCCCCCATACAATGACGCTCGTGCTCCTTGGAAGGGTCGCTCCTCGTCGTCATTCCGACGTCACCAGTCCCGTTCGCCACCAGCTCGTCGCCCACCGTCCCTATTGCAGCCCCGGTGCCCATCTCCGGAAAACTATGTGATGCAGCGCCCGGAGGTGACGCTGCATTGATGTACCCGATCGCAAAACCCTCTGATCACTTTGGCGACCAAACATAACTTTATGGATCTTTTAATCGATGGCGTCAGTGCCCAGCACTCATTGACACTCGCACGCACGTATGCGTAATTAGTGCCCAATTGCGCCGACGCCAGTACAATGTTCTCATGCCAGCTGACTCACGCACCCTCCGCGTCGACGATGAGGAACGCCTACCATGCTTGGTATGTGCACCGCTCGCATTGTCATGGCGGGGCGCCTGACTGTTTTCTTTGCTGTTTTGCAACAATATCATTACGACGTCATACTCTGCTTAGACTTCGTTCCATTGAGTCTTGTTTGTTTGCACGTCTAATGTCATTCAGCTTGATTAAGACAGCACGCCACCCTTCGTGACATTCGCCTGTAATTCGTACCGTCAACAGACCGATGGCTTTCCACCTATTTACCTTCTCTTCGGCTACCACCCATCTTTGTCTTTGAGGCACTGCTTCCTTCCTGGACGAACCTTCGCACTGAATCTGCTCAAGACACGTTCGCATGGGCTCGCGCGGCGCGCTAGAATGCGGGCTCCCGGCTCACTGAGTCTTAGGCCATGCACCACAGCCAGGATCGGGACATTCGATTTCCTCCTGGTTCCGTTGTCGTCCTATGGACGCCATGTCACAGCGTCGACTTGTCTGAAAAGCAGCTGCCGCGCTACACAGGGTCCTACACGATATTGCGGCTGCATGGCGACGCGAACTACGAGATCGCTCCGGTGGACTCGCGTGTCCCCGCGGACATTGTGCATGTTACCCGGCTGAAGCATTACTTTACTGCGAATTCACCTCCGTTAATGTTAGTGCCGAGACCGCGCCTTTAAAGGCGGGGGTTATATTACGGCGCAACGAAAAGTGGCTCCAGTCAGAAGATTTGACGTGTAGAGGTGGAATCGGTCGCCGCGGCCATCTTGTTTATGCATTGTTGCCTATCTTGTAAATGTTGCAAATGCATATTTATACATGACTTCTGCAACCTAAAATATCCGAACCTCGTCTACCTTGACAGCACTGCTTACTGTCTAGTCAATTTTAGCGAGTTTAAGTACTCAGTTTCGTAATTTGACGTAATAGTCCTGCCGTAACTTGTTGGTTTCCGCAGAACTATTACGTCAAACTCGTGCTGTTGCTCCGAATTGCTGACAAATTCGACTTCGCCCTGCCAGCTGCTAGCCGCCTGGTTAGCTAAGATGGTAGAGTGGCTGCCCCGGAAAGCCGGTGGTCCGGGTTCGACTCTTCGACCAGGACAAATTTTTGCTAATCTGCTATGCTTCTGTTTCGAGGAACCCTTATGGGTTTCCTTTGTAGCAATTGCTACGATAGCGTGAATGTCTCATTATGCCCTAATCAGTTTGGCAATGCTTTTAAGTAAGCAGTGAACTCAGTACATGTTTTTATTTATGTACAAATGCGTGTCTCGGAAATTAAAGTAACTAAGAAACATAGTACGATGCAAGAATAAATAAAGAAAAACTACTTTCCGACAGACTAGGTTGTTGCTATAGAGAATCCTTTTTTGAGGGCCCAGTACATATGTTTTGCTCCGTTTTCTCTTATGAAAAGAAAGATTCTAAGAATCTATACTGTTTGAGAGCCTTTTTGTGGATGTCCCAAATTTTTACACGCAACCTAAACAACCGAAAACGAAACGCCTCTATATTCAGCTGTGTGCAACGCAGATAAGAGAGCAGTAAAAACAAAAAAAAGCAACAAATAGGATCAGTATGGCGCCAACGTAAGTAACGAGGGTATGTGTGCGACACCTCGAGCGTTGGCAATGCCGTGCGAGGTCATCGCCAACCGTAAACTCAAGCACAGGCAGCCGACGCCCCTTCGAGCATCGCGGACACAACGGCGACGAAAGAATTGGACCACCGCACGTTGCTCGGCAAGATGCAGAAAACAATAAAAGTGATCGAGCGAAGGCCTACTGCTAAACAAGCGTGCCTTCGGGCAAAACAAAAGGGAGCAATGGCGAGAAGGTTCGCGCTTTTCTTTTTTGGTGGTGGTTTTGCGGCTTCCTTTCTTTGTCGTCCTTTTGTGGTTCCACTGCTTTCACTCCCAAATACCCTCCTCTCGAGAATCCGTACACAGCGCCTCTCGTCGGGCTCAGCGGTCAGGGCGGTATAAAAGCAGGCACGGAATGGTGCTCTGGACACTGGAAATCCCCGTGTCCGAGCACCCAAAACCAACATGAACGGATACGTAAGTGTTTGGGGAATTTCGCTCGTACAAGCAATTGAGTGAAGACGACGTTATTGTAATCTAACTGGTGCCTGATTGCCACATACCTAGTTTGCGTTTGGGACCTTGAATACTTTATGTCTGGAAAATGAGATATTTAATTACATTAAATCTAATGTAATCTGAATTTGTGTTGTGCGATATTGTAGATTACCTACAATGCACATCAAAGACGTCCGCAGAATAAGTGAAGACAGGCAGGCCGTGGCTACGCATAGGGCAATAAACGGTTTGCTAGTGCAACGAAGTGGGTGCTTTGCGAAAATGAAAAGTGTGCAAAGATAGGAAACTTACTGGGATAGAATGGAGTCAGCAGACGGGAGACCGGAGCAATTAGTGTTCACGGGATGAGGCCTTCGTGGAACATGGAAGACAGGCTGATGGTGATGCTCTTGGTCTATTAGATTTGTTGGTGTTGTTACTCACTTAGCTTTATTAGTGCGTCCTTCCCTCATACCCCCCGACCAAGCAAATAACGAAATTAAGATTTAAAGAAACAAGTTCTCAAGAACTGTTTAACCTTAACAGTAACAAACTAATGCAATCACCCTGCTAATGAACATTGTGCTGTCTTTGCAAAGCGCGCTGGTTTTTGACAAATCCCCGGATATAAGCACCTTTGCCCGCGCTTCCTGTATACGGGCTCTGTGCGCCGATGACTTCCGCAGTGCTCGTGGCGGGAGCGTTGCCCCACCTTATGGAAGCAAACCAGGCACTTTTATTCACGAATACCATTGCACGAATAAGCGCGTTCAAAAGGTCTATTTCAGAGGTTATGGACATCTTTATTTCGATACTGCAATACTCTGAGGCGTGATGCAATACCATAGTCCACTTTCATTTCTGTGGGAAAGTGTGCGTTAACATAAAAGGTAGCAAGTGTTGTGAAAAAAAGACATTCTTGGCCAAGATGTTCTCTTGAAATGACAATCGCTCTTTATGGTCAAACCTATGCACTGATATATTTATTTAATTTTCTACCATTCAATTGTTGGTCTTCCTGACTGCAGCCCTTCAAACATGATCGTAAGGAGATTTCCATCTTGAGAAAGATAGAAAGTAATCACTATACCCAACGAAATCTCATAGCCGGGCACTCTGATAATGCGTATTTCCCAGCAATTCACTACGAGTCTGGGTCATTTGTAATGTGTTGACGGCAACGTCTTCGTACGATATTACAATGTTCACAGGGGATTGATTGAATGACAACATCAGAAGATGTAGACAGGCGTAAGAGCTCACCGGTTTGCATTAACATTCCCTCTGACGTGTATTCCGTAATTATTAATCACAGGTGCAACATGTGGGGTGACATAAGGAGAATGCGAGATTTTACTGCACCGCATAACGTCGCAATGCTTGCAACGCCAAATCTTGTCCTCATCGAAACACGCACAAAGTGGGGCTTCTGATGGTTTCTGGCATTTTGTTATAGCGTATTGCACTCCACTACATGGAGGCATTGACCGCAGTCTGTAGTACAAAACACGCATCGAGTGTAGTGTCATAGTGCTTCATTCCACATTCGCCAAGGCACATAACGTGCTCCTTCCATTTGGTGGGTTACTTGACTGGAATTTACGTGGTGCAGCGATTAGATCATTATGCCTGCAAGCGACAAATCATGAGTTCGATCCCCAATGAGAGCATCTTTTATCCTCACAACCGTTTTGTCATAACACAGCGAATGACTGACTGACCAGTAATTGAAAGCATTACGAGAAGACCAGTTCGTGGTCCCTTAATATGATGACATTTAATGTAGTGATAGCATAGCAGATGGGAAAATATGCATGACAAAAGTTTATAAGTAGGAACAGCTGGGCGAGTTGGTGCGCTGGCGTAATTATAAAGCAGTGTCAGGGACGCAGACAGAGAAAGGAAACAGATAATATCGTCAAAGTGCTGTCAGAGCACTGCTTGTTGTGTATCACCTCTGTCTGCATTCCTCACTCTGTTTTGAAGTTCAGGATTTGACGGAAGCCTGTGTGGTCAGGATGAAGCGTGGTGAAAACGTAGACAACAACCGGGGCACTACGCCTACCAAAGCAGAATATAAAAGAAAAGAAGACATTCCGGCTCCCACACGAGAGCCTTGTTCACAGGTAAACTAAACAAATGTGTTCGAGCAGCACGTTTGAGTAGTCTTCAACACTTGACGCAGGCAGCGCGCATACACTGACGCCAGATTGCCATCGCTCCTTTTCAGAGTGTGGGCGTAGTCTGACTCATGAGCGACTCAAGGTAAAGGCGTCGAGATAGCCCTTTTTTGTGGCAAGGACACGTGCCTTCCCCCAGTAGATTACATGACTGCTTGAAGCAGCATGCTCAGCCAAAGCACCCGATTCACATTTTCTTTTCGCGCTTCATAATTGTGCTGTTTAAGATGCCTTTCAGAGTCACCAGTTTCGCCAATATACAGGTAGTCGCAATCCACTCATGGGACAACGTACACAATGCCTGCGAATTTCTCTTTTGGTAATTTGTCGTTAACGTTGATGAGCGATTGTCGTAGTTGCTGGTTTCAAAGGCGTGCCACTTGAACATTGTAAGAACGCGGAACACGGCTTAGAGCTTTGCTTGTGGACGGGATATATTTATTCCAGCGTGCTTTTGACTAGAGGCAGCATGGAAACGAGCTGTTCGAACACCTTTGTTCATTTTACTTGTGAAGAAGGCTCCAGTGGGAGCCGAACCGAATTCTTTTCTTTTAAATCCTACTTTGGTCATTGTTGAGCGCCTGGTTATATCTACCTTTTCACCGACTCTGTTTTATACGAAATTTACAATCCTGTTGCTTCAGTGTGAAAAATACCTAATAATATCGAGTGCTACGAGATTCGAGAACTCAGCAGCAGAAAGGTATAATGTCAAGACGTGCCTTTCTCCCCTCTGCAGACCCTTCTCGCCTTCCTTGGCGTCATCGCCGCTGCCTACGCCGGTGGCTACGGCCTCGGCTACGGTCATGGTCTCGGCTATGGCCACGGCTATGGTCTTGGCTATGGCTATGGCCACGGCTATGGACATGGTTATGGCCTCGGCCACGGCTACGGACATGGTCACCATGGCGCCGTTGTGGCCACCTCTGTGCAGAAGACTGTTCATCATGCTCCTGCCCGTGGTGAGTGTTACACGTCCAGGAATCTGGCATGTTAGTGGGCTATACTTCAAAAATAGTTTATTTTTTTGCACCTACACAAGCGTCACAACAAAATAATACTAAAATGATTGCTTCTTACTATTCATACCTATAAAACGGCTGAAACTTGGGCGAATTGTTTTAGAGCGCAGCTCTTTGGCGTCCGTTCCTGGGTTTCGCGTCATCGTCGGCGTCGTCGTCGGCGTTGTCGTCGGCGTTGTCGTCGGCCTCGTAACCAGCTCCGCCCCCCTTCGCTGGAGTGGGAGACGAAGGACGCGAGCCGCGAATGGCGGAGACCAATGAGAGCGGCCCCTTCAGTGACGTGCGCGCGCGATGCTGGTGTCATGCGGACCCTCCTTACGGCTCGATGCGCACTCGTGTCTGGTCTCAGCCGATCCGCTCGTTTCGTACTATCGTCTGCTCGCGCCACAGCTCTCGCCCGCGCCTGTTTGGTTCTGTTGGGTCGGTCTCGTTCGCGCTTGTTTTGGTTGTTATTCTGTGAGATTGTTTCTTAATCTGATTGTATGCGCTATGCGAATTGTATAGTACTTTCTGGAAGCCATGCGGCACCAGCGATCACACTGGAACCTTTGACGAGTCATGTATAAACGCCGGCTCGCTTGATCCGCAGATCAGATTTTCGACCATTACCGACTCTGCTACACGTCTCTCTCAAATTCTTTGCTTCAAAATATCGCGAAATGGAAACACGTATAGAGCTGCGCTCAAATTTCGCATTAGGGAGTATCGTAATCGTCGGATAATTTTTTTTCATCAGTAAAAAGTGGCCTACGCCCACGACAACTTAAGTCTGGGGCACCTTTGCCTAAATTCAAGCCGTTAAAAAAGTACTGTTATTATCCCTCTTAAAGTGCTGAATAATGTAGTTTCACAGCAACAGAAGCTACATTTTATTCGAACACAACTGAGGCGTAGGTGTGAAATATGATTCCACAGGTCATTGACTCAGCGTATCTGTTTACAGCTGTTGCTGTTGGCGTTGCTCACGGCTACGGACACGGTCTTGGCTATGGACACGCTCTTGGCTATGGCCACGGTCTTGGCTACGGTGTTGCCCTCGGCCATGGTTATGGATATGGTCATGGCTTCGGACACTACGGCTAAATACAATGTTTGTCATAGGTGAGCGCTATCATCGAAGTTTACTCCTTGTGTGCAGAGACGTGCTGGTGATGTGGATTGCTGCTGCATTGAAAATGCTGCAGATTCTTTTGGAGGTAATGTTGACGGACAGGCCGCCATTGGAATATGAACCTGGCAACGTTTAACGCTAGAACGTTATCTAGTGAGGCTAGTCTAGCAGTGCTATTGGAGGAATTAAAGGGCAGTAAATGGGATATAATAGGGCTCAGTGAAAGTTAGGAGGCCAAAAGAAGCATATACAGTGCTAAAAGCGGGCATGTCCAGTGCTACCGGGGCTTAGTGGAGAGAAGAGAAATAGGAGTCGGATCCCTGATTCATAAGAATATAGCTGGTAATATACAGGAATTCTATAGCATTAACGACAGGGTGGCAGGTCTTCTTGTGAAACTTAATAAGAGGTAAAAAATGAAGATTGTGCAGGTCTACGCCCCTTCATCTAGTCATGATGACCAGGAAGTCGAAAGCTTCTATGAAGACGTGGAATCGGCGATGGGCAAAGTGAAAACTAAATACACTATACTAATGGGCCACTGTAATGGCAAGGTACGTAAGAAGCAGGCTGGGGACAAGGCAGTGGGGGAATATGGCATAGGTACTAGGACTAGCAGGGGAGAGTTATTAGTAGAGTTTGCGGAACAGAATATTATGAGGATAGTGAATACCTTCTTCCGCAAGCAGGATAGCCGAAAGTGGACGTGGAGGAGCCCGAACGGCGAGACTAGGTATGAAATACACTTCATACTCTGCGCTAACCCTGGTATCATACAAGATGTGGACGTGCTCGGCAAGGTGCGCGGCAGTGACCACAGGATGGTAAGAACTCGAATTAGCCTACACCTGAGGAGGGAAAGGAAGAAACTGGCACATAAGAAGCCGTATAATGAGTTAGCGGTAAGAGGGAACAGAGAGGAATTCCAGATCAAGCTACAGAACAGGTATTTGGCTTTAACTCAGGAAGGGGACCTTAGTGTTGAAGCAATGAACGACAATCTTGTGGGCATCATTAAGGAGTGTGCAATGGCAGTCGGTGGTAACTCCGTTAGGCAGGATACCAGCAAACTATCGCAGGAGACGAAAGATCTGATCAAGAAACACCAAAGTATGAACCATCTAACCCTACAGCTAGAATAGAACTGGCAGAACTTTCGAAGTTAATCAACAAGTGTAAGACAGCTGCCATAAGGAAGTATAATATGGATAGAATTGAACATGCTCTCAGGAATGGAGGAAGCCTAAAAGCAGTAAAGAAAAAACTAGGAATTCGCAAGAATCAGATGTATGCGCTAAGAGACAAATCCGGCAATATCATTTCTAATATGGATGAGATAGTTGAAGTAGCTGAGGTGTTCTATAGAGATTTATACAGCACCAGTGGCACCCACGACGATAATGGAAGAGAGAATAGTCTAGAGGTATTCGAAATCCCAAAGGTAACGCCGGAAGAAGTAAAGCAAGCCTTGGGAGATATGCAAATGGGGAAGGCAGCTGGGGAGGATCAGGCAACAGCAGATTTGTTGAAGCATGGTGGGAAGATTGTTCTAGAGCAACTGGCCACCCTGTATACGGAATGCCTCATGACCTCGAGCGTACCGGAATCTTGGAAGAACGCTAACATAATCCTAATCCATAAGAAAGGGGACGCCAAAGACTTCAAAAATTATAGACCGATCAGCTTACTGTCGGTTGCCTACAAACTATTTACTAAGGTAATCGCAAATAGAATCAGGAACACCTTAGACTTCTGTCAAGAAAAGGACCAGGCAGGATTCCGTACAGACTACTCAACAATAGATCATATTCACACTATCAATCAGGTGATAGAGAAATGTGCGGAATATAACCAACCCTTATATATAGCTTTCATTGATTACGAGGAAGCGTTTGATTCTGTCGAAGCCTCAGCAGTCATGGAGGCATTACGGAATCAGGGTGTAGACGAGCCGTATGTAAAAATACTGAAAGATATCTATAGCGGCTCCACAGCCACCGTAGTCCTTCATAAAGCAAGCAACAAAATCCCAATAAAGAAAGGCGTCATGCAGGGAGATACGATATCTCCAATGCTATTCACAGCGTGTTTACAGGAGGTATTCAGAGACCTGGATTGGGAAGAATTAGGGATAAAAGTTAATGGAGAATACCTTAGTAACTTGTCATTCGCTGATGATATTGCCTTGCTTAGTAACTCAGGGGACCAATTGCAATGCATGCTCACTGACCTGGAGAGGCAAAGCAGAAGAGTGGGTCTAAAAATTAATCTGCAGAAAACTAAAGTAGTGCTTAACAGTCTCGGAAGAGAACAGCAATTTACAATAGGTAGCGAGGCACTGGAAGTCGTAAGGGAATACATCTACTTAGGGCAGGTAGAGACGGCGGATCCGGATCATGAGAAGAAAATAATCAGAAGAATAAGAATGGGCTGTGGTGCGTTTGGCAGGCATTCTGGGATCATGAATTGCAGGTTGCCATTATCCCTCATGAGAAATGTATTTAATAGCTGTGTCTTACCAGTATCACCTACGGGGCAGAAACCTGGAGTCTTACGAAAAGGGTTCTACTCAAATTGAGGACGACGCAACGAGCTATGGAAAGAAGAATGATAGGTGTGACGTTAAGGGATAAGAAAAGAGCAGATTCGGTGAGGGAACAAACGCGAGTTAATGACATATTAGTCGAAATCAAGAAAAATAAATGGGCATGGGCAGGACATGTAGTGAGGAGGGAAGATAGCCGATGGTCATTAAGGGTTACGGAATGGATTCCAAGGGAATGGAAGCGTAGCAGCGGGCGGCAGAAAGTTAGGTGGGCGGATGAGATTAAGAAGTTTGCAGGCACGGCATGGCCACAATTAGTACATGACCGGGGTTGTTGGAGAAATATGGGAGAGGCCTTTGCCCTGGAGTGGGCGTAACCAGGCTGATGATGATGTTGACAAAAAGAGTGATAAATGAAATGTTGACACTCACACTGCTTTTTAAGTGTTCTTGAAGTGATCACGATTCAAGTAGTTGAACAGCGCCCACTTTTCGTGTTGTTTATCAATATTTCTCACTTGCCAGAAGAATTGCTCTTACGCTGTGGATCTTTGAACTCAGCCTTTTTATGTTCAAAATTTACGCAGAGATGAATTCAGCCCTAGGACGTGTTCGAAACCTCACAGTGCGTTTCTCTTTTGCAGTCAACCGTCCAACAAGAGTCAAAGGAATGATGTATCCGGTACACGGGCCAAAAAGAAGGGGACGAGGAATGTGAAAATAAAATTGTTAATTTATTTTAATACGCCTCCAGTAGTGTATTCTTTCAGGTACGGCGAATCAACGAAAACTACAGTTCTAGGCTGCAAGAAGATGTATTGGTTATATTAACAACCAAATGCACTTGCACGCCTTCCTATGGGTTTCTGCACAAGTGAACCACCGAACACTAGGTAACAGGAAGTGATATAATGGTGAGGGTCCACGCTGCGTAAACCAAATGTGTGGCCACAAGGAAGTGCCTGCTTTATTGTCCTCGACGCTACAAAATATAAATTACTTAAGGTCTCGCAATGCCGCTGTTCATACACTACAGAGTATAAATTATTTAGGGTCTGGCAATGCGACTTTTCATACAGCGTGCATATAGATTTTTTTGTCTATCTTTTCAAGTAAATAATGCGGGAAAAAAACGACAGATGGCTATACTCGGCAACATTGAGCCTGCGTGCTGCGTGATTAATTGTTTCGATCGTGTTAGACCTGTACAACTGAATACATACGCACATCAGTATTAAGTGTGTCCATTGTGCTGTCTGTGTCCAATGCACTAGAGGAACATCGCAGTTGAACCAGCTGCAGCATAGACGTAGTTGGCTGGCAGCATAATTTGATCACCCTTGGAAGGAATGAAATCGGGAAACATGCAACAAATAATAACAGCCGTAATGGGCTTTGAAAAGGGGAACGAATAAGGAGGGCACAAGACGGTGGTGACGCTTCAACAAATGATTTTGTTTTTAATGGGGGCACTCTTATATGCATTCATTACGCCCACGTGCCCTAACAGAGCCACGCGCAGAGATATGGCCTTGTTTTGGCTTTAGCACACGCAGCTATTTAGAACAAGTCGCACTATCAAAGAGCACGCTAGGATGCCTTAATAAGTGATAATATTTTCGACAGAAAGAGGAACTCAGTGCTCATAGAGCAAATACCTAAACTTGCGCATTTCGTTGATTCAAATATTGATCATGAAACTTGGTCTGTTTGTGAGTGTAAACCCGCAGTATTTTGAAAAAATTGGCAGCGGCTTAGCTCAGCTAACCCTTGATATTCAAAGCGAAAGCTTAGTTTAGCCTGCTGATGTCTTGGTTTAACTTGGTTAATCTGTGATTTATCGGTAGTAATTATGCTAAGCTGTACAATCATCGTTAAGCCAGGTATGACTGCGGTCCCTAAGTCGGGTGCTAGGCATATTCGCAGCGTCAAAGCACAAACGGACAGTGCGCGAACGCGGTCCCTACATTGATCTCGACGGTGCGACGCCTGTTGCACTCCGGACCCTCTCCAGTGGAACAGTTCGCCGGGTGATATCCGCGGGTTGGCCAGACGCCGCTTGGGGACGACGGCTCAAAGCTAGCACTGACTAGGCGAGAGCGGCGCTCCGCGCGCCCGGTGTTCGCGTGATCCGCTACCAAGGCCAGGCGCAGCCAAATCAGTGAAATTGCTGGTGCCGGCGAAACTCAGTTCGACGCGGTTAGTAAACTTTCGCTTTAAGAGCGACTCACACCTGCGCGTCCTGCAATGCAGTGGCAGCCAGCTGTGGCATCCTTTCCCGAAATTCTGACCATTTTCTCCTGCTCTATCATTCAGGCTTTCGTTCGTCCGCCCAGCGTATGTACTTCTTACCGCAGGAAATAATTTTTCGGTGCAACTTGTTTCCCTGCAATTCACAGATGGCGTCTTATGCCGTTAAGTAAACCATCGCCGAAACTTTCGAGCATCCAAATGCCTTTTTACAAGTCCTTACGACACATTTATTTACGCTTGCACTCTATAATTGTGCGTTGCCTTCTCTGCACTAAGGCAGACTTTTGAAATGCACCTGCCTTTCTGTCTCAACGGGGAGTGTGTTCTGCCACTCCACACGACGCACTGGACAAGATACCTGCCGCCGCATTTACCGTATTTAAATGGAGTTGAAATGCAGAAAAAATGTACTTACGTTGAAGTGCCCGTTCAAGAGCCTCAAATTTATTTATTTATTTATTTATTTATTTATTGAACATACCTTACAGGCCCCTTGACAGGGCATTGAGTAAGGGGGGCAATAAAAAGTGCAAAGTAACATGTCAGTGTACAACGTACGGCTCAAATTTGCAATTTAACACAAAGGTGAGGAATCGATGATAATGTGGTATGTTGGCATATACAAGATTGGGCGGGAGAAAGGATAACACGAAGAGGAAGAAAAAATATAGGCTGACATTACACATATGTCAAAACTGCACTCAAGAACTATAAAGTATACCGATAGCAATGACAACAGTAACAAGAAAAGAAACTGCAACCAAAGATAGACTGACAAATATGCCGAAATAGTCGTCTATATTATAGAATCCCCCACTACGTGCAAGTTCCCTCTTAACCGACTTTAGGGATGTACAACCTGAGAAACATTTTCCTGAATGTTCACAATAGGCAGTGAAAAGCTCAATTAGGCGAATAACTTCATCAAGAGAAACCACAAGTCTCTGGGCAAAACTGCAATCTTGTCCAATTTTTAGAGCCACTCGCAAACCTGGTTCTGAAATGTTGAGTAGGGTATTGGCTTGCGTAAGAAGGCATCTTTATTGTATGCCTGCCAGTCCGTTGCACCAACTAGACGCCGGCGACAAGTGACAAGGGTGACCGAAGTATTGAACTAAATTTCCATTGGTGGTCAGGGTGAACGTTCATTTTCGGGGCGGTCATTTGCTGGCCGATTCAGGTCCGTTTCGGCTCTAAAATGGCGACACACATTTCCATTCGGGTTCAGTTCCCGTTCGACAGCATTATTAGGTGGTTGAGCTTAGATGGCGCTTCTGTCCAGTCAACATTTGCATACCCTGGTTCTGTTATCAAAATGATTATTCGATCAACAGAATAGGCTTACAGGTGGTAAAAAATGACCGGGCGCAGTTACTGTGCTTTCAGATTTTGCCTAAGCTAGTGCTTATACAGTCCCCTACTTGCGTGTAATAAAGCGACTTGGGGTGGAAGTTAGAAAATCATATTGTATGTGTACTCTCAAGGGGTCTCTGAAGACTAGTGAAACCATAATGAACACGCAAGTGACCCGCTCTTCGATTCTTCTAGGTTACGTCCGCATGCTCGGAAACTCTGTGCAGCTTTCCGAGAAAGGCACCAAATATGGCTTGGCAATGGTCGATCGCTTTGTTCGGCTTGGCCATGTCTCACTCGCGGATGCTATACGCCATGTGCAATACGCCGAAAACGCCGCCTGTGGCCAAGGTTGCGAGGCGGGTTCAGGCATGCATTGTTCCCGTCAGCGCCTATGAGCGTGCTGTCATGTTTGCGTTCTTGATCCCGATTGAACGCTCTGTAAGCGTTCAGTCATGTCTTGAAATAACTGTTGTGTAGTTGGATGCGTTAACACGTACTTGTCAGGCACACACTTACTTTCCGGTGCGGCTTCGGAAGCAAGAGGGACGGTGGCGGTGGATCGCGGCTGTCCGACGAACATAAGCAATCGCGCTTTGTTTACTGCAATTTTAGAGAGATCGGTGTGTTTTTATTTTTTGCTTGATGTCGCTGCGCCTTTAATGAGCGCCTCCATGCTTAAACTTCGATTAGATTATTAGATTATGGTGTTTTGCGTGCCAAAACCAGAATCTGATTATGAGGCATGCCGTAGTGGGGGACTCCGAAAATTTGCACCACCTGGGGTTCTTTAACGTGCACCTTAATGTAAGTACACGGGCGCTTTTGGCATTTCACCTCCATCGAAATGCGACCGCCGTGGCGGGGGTTCGATCCCACGACCTCGTGCTTAGCCAACCAACACCATAGCCACTAAGCAACCGCGGCAGGTCGTTTAAACTTTGTCGCCTCGTCTACATTCCAGAAGATACGATAAACATTAGGTTGTTGTCACCGATGATACGCGATGTCCTCTTTGAAAAAAAAAGACAGGAAAGTCTAGTCCAGAGACTGCGTAGTGAATCTGTGAAGCGTTCATAGTGTTTAGAAGCTTTGAACAAAGGGCTCCGTGTTAAAAACCAGGCGACAGCACATTAAAAAAAAACAAGAGAAAAACTTCACGCAATGAATGAATGAATGAATGAATGATGTTTTTATTTCTTTTCAAATTGAAAAAGAGGAGACAGGACTAAAAGCTGGGGTACAGCTTGACGAGGGTCCCGCACCCTTATACGTTTGACAGCAGAGCACTGCAGAAACATCACAAAAGATGCAACACTTGCAACAAAGTATTATTGGAAACAAATGCACATTTAACAAAGGAAAAAAAACCTAATATGAAAGAACATAAAATACATACCTACTCATCTACAGATACAATTTCGCATTTATGCATATATACACAAATTCAGATACATATGCACAAACAATGCACACGATCTATTACACATATGAACAGGTGTGATAACATGCACTCATGACTGTAATATGTGAATAAAACTACTATGACATTATAGTCCATTTGGCATAACTGACAAAATAGTCTTATTTCTTTATTGGAGTTGCATAAAGGATCAAAGTCTTCTTGTGCGAGTTGATTAAGTAGAATGTGTACAGTAAGTGTTCATGATTGTTTATCGTAATTGGTCCGAGGTGTGCGTACGTGCCATTCCTCTTTATGCCTAGTATCACGGGTGCTACGGTTAGCTTTTAAGTCAGCCATGTTAAACACAATAGAGTTATTAGACTTCAAGTATGACCTGTAGTTGAAAATTAAACGATAATTGTATAAACAGAATACAGGCAAGATTTCAAACTTTGAGAACAGATTTGCCGTAGAAAATAAACGAGAGACATTGACAATGTATCACACGGCTCTTTTCTGGAGAAAATGCAATTCCGTAAGGTTTACCTTGCTAGTAGTGCCCCAAACGAGGTTACAATATTGCAGAACTCACAATACTAAAGCATTATAAAGTAAAATTTTATTTTAACAGGAAGAAAGGATTTGAATCGACCTATGATACCTACAACAGAACATAGCTTTTTACTTACATTTTCCACGTGATCATTCCAACTTAAGTCTTTAGCGAATGTTACGCCTAAGACCGAGACCGTGTTAACAATTTCTAATTGATCCGTATCTATTTTCATGTTTATTGTGCTTCGTAACTTTTTGCCTCTTTGCATATAGACAACAACTTTTGTCTTGCTGGCATTTATTCTCAAACAGTTTCCATCGGCCCAATCTTTAAATTGTCTTAACACTGTGGTCGCCTGAAGCTGTAGCTCAGTTTCTGACGTAGCAGTGATAAACATTGCTGTATCATCAGCATAATTGAGAAATAAATTTTGCCCGTTTTGAACTTTGTAGCATATTATTTACAAACATTATGAACAGGAGTGGTCCAAGGATGCTTCCTTGAGGCACTCCAGCTCTTATAGCCTGAAGACTGGACTTTCCCCTTTCCAGCTCTACATATTGTACTCGATGCGATAAATAAGATTCAAAGAGCTCCAAAGCGATACCACGGATACCATAAGCTAGCAGCTTAGAAAGTAAGATTTTATGATTTACAAGATCGAATGCTTTGGGAAAATATCTATATATTTCCATAAGTAATATTTTATTGATGAACGCTTGTAGAATGGTTTCTTTGTTAATAAAAAGAGCTGTTTCGGTGGAGCGATGCTTCCTAAAGCCATGTTCGAAATCGCCTAACAAATTATTTTTGTCATGATATGATGATATTTTAGCGTGAATTATTTTTTCAATGCATTTCGAGAATACTGGTAGGATCGAAATTAGACGTTAATTGCCTAGCAAATTTTTGTCACCTTTTTTAAACACAGGTTGCACTCGAGCAATTTGCATGTCTTTCGGAAATTGGCCAGACGATATAATCAAGTTGTAAATGTGAGTAAGAACAGGACAAATGATGTCAAGGACATGCTTTATAGGTCCAATTTGAATACCATCTGTATCCTCCGATTTACTATTTTAAACAGAGCTTATAAAAGAAAAAAAAACGTCAGCACAATTCGTAGGGGTGATGAAAAATCATTTTGCACTCATGTTTTTAATGGGTAGGGCATCATAATGACTACTGTGTAAATCACTACAGGGGTCACCTTCTTGGATAAAAAATTCGTTAAACGCATCGGCTAGTGCTGCGCCAGATAGCTGTTTGCCTTGATGTATAAAGCTGTCGGGAATAATGTGAGGTTTACCAGGGCCTAACAGAAAGTTTAATTTTCTCCATGTCACATCAGATCGCGTAGGCGCCGGTTTTGAAAATAAGTTTTGTAGGTATAAGTTTTTAGCTGTTCTCAATTTACTTGTAAGTTTATTACGGTAAGACCTATATTCTTCCAAACTAGCTGGATTTTTATGTTTAACAAAATGGGCGTACAGCGCATTCTTATGCTTAATCATGTTTATTAATTCATAAGTAACCCAAGGTTTACGAGCTTTCGAAGCTTTTTCTAACTTTCATAGTCGAAAATGCTCATGGTATATTTTTTAAATTGTAATGATGAAAGCGGAATATGCATTTTAACTATTGCTTGAATTTAAAACATTGTCCCACTGCTGCGAATTGATGGAGCGGCGAAAATCATCTGGAGAACGTGCCGTTACGTCTTGAACATAGCGAATTGGTGTGCTCTTTCTTACTAAACGGAAGCTTTTGTTGATTAACATAAAAATACCTGAACGGTCGCTGATATCCGTATCAATAGTATCCGCTATTACATCATCAAAGTAAGTGTTTGTGATAAAAATATCTGACAGTGTGGCAGTTCCCTGAGTAACACATGTTGGTGCTGCAATTACATTGCTCAAACTGTTCGCGATTATCAGGTCCTGAAATTAGTGTTTATGGTGTGTGTGCGTAAGCATGTCTAGATTGTAGTCACCCCCTAGAAAAAAGTTAAAATTTTCATCCGCAACATGACTGAAAAGCTTTCCGGTGAAACTAAAAAAGCGATTAAAATCGCCGGAGGGTGGCCGGTAGACGACGCAAAAAAGATTGTCCCAGTTTCGGAGTGTAAGTACTTCGATATCAGAATTGATAGCGCGGAACTCGTCCACAATTTCACATGTGACGCCCTCCTTAACAAAAATGGCAACACCGCCTCCGCATTTTCCTTCCCGAGTTCGATAAAAACTTTGATAGCCGAGAGGACAAAACACCGATGCGTTGCACGGAATCGACTGTTGCTCTATTTATCAATTGCACTGAAATGCCATCTACGACGAATTATGTTCGGTGCACGGTCGCAACAGCCAGCTGCATGTAGGTTGTACAACGTGGCGTCTGTGAGCATTGCAGGTTTTAGAGAGGGCATTCAACGTCGTTTTGAATGCCTTTTATTACCGCTTCGCGGTAGTGGGAAATGCCTGCACTTCCAATGCCTGACGTCTGCAACTAATGCACATTCACTTTACTTCTGGTGTGTCATGCTTTGTGGTCGATTCTGAAACCTTCATGTTTCTTTGTATTGTTTTTGTTTTCTTGCTAATGGTGGCAGCGAGCGCTTGTTCTACTTTTCTTCTTTTGCATGAAATGGATAAATATTTGTTCATGTTGCTTCACTGTAGTTGCCTCTGGTTTCAAAATCACTTCAGTGTAGCAGGTGGGTTACAAGACATTTATTGTCATGCTTTGCATTTGCTTTCAAAGTGTTAATATTGTGTCAATGTAATTTTTAAGTAATTAAAAAGCGCTGCTTCGGCTGTTCAGATTAGGGCACTACAATGGGCGATACAACATGCGGTTTAATTCTGTATTTGCGTGCGACGGCAATAATATAAGAATGGTGGTGACACTAAAAAATAAGAAAACATAAAAGGAATATACTTTTGAGTAACCAGAGAGGCAAATTTATAGCTAAGACCTATTCTGATCTCTCAGTCGCGGGACGCCGTCAAATCGCCGAAACACTCTGCTTGTTTAACGATGGAACACTTGAAATCGATGCTGCGCAAACAGTGGTAAGACACAAGCATAACAACAATCACCCCTTATTATTTATGGAGTCCTATATGTGTTCTTCTGCTCAATTTCATAATCCTGGCTTGCAAGCTTTGCCATCGCTGGCTTCTCACGTGGCCGCCCCTGTACGAAACTCAACCTACTCACTCAACCTACTCCAAAAATGCACGGCATGTAAACGAAACAGGTGTGTGCATAAAGAACGTTGGTTCATGGTCCAACAAATGAAACCCTTAGCGGCCGGGTGTTGCAGTGAAAGCGGCATACTTGCGATGAGCTCCCTTTCGTAGGCACCCTTGTTGATGCTTATTTGCTGCAAACGCTTGGCGCGTAAGGAGACGACGTCGTCCCAGACAGCTGTAAAGTCGGGCACATGTCCACTATTTACAGTGCGATTTTCTTGCGCACACTAACACCGCACAAGTAACTATCTGGGACGCGCACTGGGGGCAAGTCTCACGCACACACTTCAGTCATCTCTGCAGTGGATGCAGGCGTCTCCCGCACGAGGCACACCTGCGGTTCCGACAGCCACTGCTACGCGGCTTTCAGTGGCGCCCCTGTGAGCGCTGCGCGCGGCGTGTAGGCTGCGTGTGCTTGGGTCTGAGCCTCTGGTGCGCTGTCATTAGGTGGCACTCACTCGCCCAACAAACGTTCTGCTAAAGAACTTCAGGTGGTCAAGTCCGGAGTCCGACACTAGGGCGTGCTTCATATTCAGATCGTTTTTTTTTGAACGAACAGAACCTAGTTAAACATTTCTTTAGAAGATTCTTTAGCTAATGGTTCCTATTGTATACATCGGAAGGTAATCACCTCTCTCTGTACCTACTGTCTCAAATTTGATGAGGTTTGTTGAAATGAAAATAAAAAGTTAGGGTTTTGTTAGTGTTGGTAGTGAAGTTATGATTTACCCCTTCCTGTCTTAATAGAAATAGTTTATTGTGGCAACTTTTCAGAAAACAACACAATCAAGTTCACAACTGTGCAACTCAGCAAGAAAGAACAACATCACCATTCTGTAAATTGCGAGTAATAGTGCATATAAAGCATACAAAATTTATGTATCATACATGACTCTTGAACCCACTAGTAATGTGTGAGTAGAAATTTTGCCGAACCATTGTAAACAATGTAAAAAGCTCAGACACGGTAGAAATTGTTATTTTTTTATTATTCGAAAGTTTTCCAGTTTGCTTACAGAAAACCAGAAGGGTCAGGACTAACGGCTCTAGCATGCGCTTGACTGAGGCTCTGACCCTTGTGCATCAAATGTGCCCACCTTGGATGCTCTAAGGTATACAATTTGCACAACTGTGATATCTAGAACTGAGGTGAAACAGCGCGAAAAAGACGAGGACAGAAGGAAAACAAATACCACAGACAAGCGCTTGTTACACCAGCGCTTTTCTGTGGTATTTGTTTCCTTGTGTCCTCGTCTTTTTCGCGCTGTTTCACCTCAGTTCTAAGTATGAACCAACTAGCCCTCATCAAGATCTTACTAATGTGATATCTGTTCTTGGTGCAGAGTTACGTACTTGTGTACATCGTGCTACTATTTGTTCAAACACACAAATTTTTGGGAATTCTGTCTTAAACAATATAAGTCGTATATCAAAATCTCGCTTACACCACTCGTTAGAATTTAACTCTCCCTCTCAACTGCAACACCTTTTCTTAAAACCAGCTTAGTGTAGGTCTCAGAAAAGCGTTTCTGCGTTTTAGATGTATTGAAATATGCCGCATCGGAGATGGGCCCCAGACGAAGCTTGTTCTTAAGGTTTATTGTTGGGGACATTTTTTGCAATCTTCATTTGTAACCTTCATAATAATTTTTGTAACTTTCTTAATCATTACCTGGGATGGCGCACCGAAGGGCATTTGCCTCATGGCTTTGACACCTACCATTCCTGGCGCCCCTACTAAAAAAAGAAAAGAACGGACAAAACGTCGGATATTTCGCAGCACCGGCTGCGAAGGAAACGTACCATTTAAATATGTGTGAAACTCACCTATTACACCATGCCGCCTATATAAATAGAGAGCTCCTCATGGGCCACAACGTGGCATGTTAACAAAGCAGTGGGGAGAGATGATTCTGGAATTATGACCGCAAGAAGAGTGAACCCCGAAAGCACTGTTCAGCAGTATAAGATAACACTCGCTCATACTTATTAACAACTGTTTATTCTAGACTTCGCACTCGCTCACGGTCAGCGGCTATCACTTACGCCTACTTACACTCAAAACTACTAGATCATAGTCTTACTCACATTCACTCACCCTAACAGACACTCGCTTACATTCACCTTCACGTTTTTGAAGCTCATGAGTGTGCCGACTTATGCCTGTGAAACACAGGAAGTATGTACAAAAGTCGGTGAATCAGTCATTCTGATATTATTTCACCGGCCCGTGCACAGCGCTTAATATCTGCGTTTTTATTTCTATGTTTAGAATTTCTGTGCTTGTTGTTAACAGCGTGCGGTTCGCATCATTTGTCACGCAAATGACGACGACACTTCTTTAATTCAAAAGTTTGCCTGTAGACTGACCATGCCACGTAAGAATAGCGCTCGATGAAAGGAAACGTGCTGATATTGAAAATGAAGCGTCATTGTTGTCGAGGTCATGCTAGTTTAAGCAAAAGTTTTTCTGAAACTCAAGCAGGCAAATAAATAACACTTCTTGATTAATAATCACATCCCTTAAGCAGCGAACTAAGCTTGGTTAATCGAGGAAAATAAGATAGCGACAGCGTACGAACTAGCAGCAGAAGACAGGAATAGAATAAACAAGCCCCATGAATTTGCACAAAGTAGTGCAAAAGCAGGCGTGAATACCGCTTCGAGTCACTTGTCTCAGAGTTTCTCCACACAGGTCACTTTAAGTCATTAGAGAGCGCTCACAGGCAACACGAACACTAAAAACAAAAGCAAAAAAGATGTGCAGATCTACGTACATGTGGCAAGGCATAAGC
Organism: Dermacentor albipictus; assembly: GCF_038994185.2. NCBI lineage: Eukaryota > Metazoa > Arthropoda > Arachnida > Ixodida > Ixodidae > Dermacentor > Dermacentor albipictus. The sequence continues at coordinate 12,409,748 of NC_091828.1, read as the reverse complement.
GAAGCTTCAACCCCTTAAGTTACGGAGTATAGATTTACGGATGCGACTTATTTTTGCCATTTCTTCGCCGTTCTGGCAAGGAATAGACGACAAAACTTATGCTTAGGTTAAATAAACCGTTGTGCTAACCTCAAGTACCTTTATTTTGCTTCTGAGGAGAAATCTATCGCTACCGGAAATCGCCGTAGAGATTGTGAAACACGTTTTTTCTTTCTAGTATTCCTTGTAACCAATAATTACCTTTTGCACCTAAGTTGCGCTACTGATTAATTCATATATATATATATATATATATATATATATATATATATATATATATATATATATATATATATATATATATATATATATATATATATATATATATGGCAGCAGCACTTTAGCAGCAGCGGCAACGGAAAACAGCGACGACGTACTCACAATCGTGTGCTTCTTCCACGCAGGCCTGTTTTACATCAAGCTTCTGCGGCCTAACATAGCTGATCACCTAGCTCGTCATATCAGCAAAGTTTCGTCACCTGGCTGTATGACACGTGCTGCTGGAGGCCTGTGACGTAACCCGGACAGTAATTCCCATTGGCTCTTCGAGGAGAAGACTACTACAAAAGCTGCGAGCGCTCCCGCTCAAGGTTCACTTTGGCAGCAGCGGCAACGGAAAACAGCGACGACGTACTCACAATCGTGTGCTTCTTCCACGCAGGCCTGTTTTACATCAAGCTTCTGCGGCCTAACATAGCTGATCACCTAGCTCGTCATATCAGCAAAGTTTCGTCACCTGGCCGTATGACACGTGCTGCTGGAGGCCTGTGACGTAACCCGGACAGTAATTCCCATTGGCTCTTCGAGGAGAAGACTACTACAAAAGCTGCGAGCGCTCCCGCTCAAGGTTCACTTTGGCAGAAGCGGCAACGGAAAACAGCGACGACGTACTCACAATCGTGTGCTTCTTCCACGCAGGTCTGTGCTGTACTGCTTTACTGAATTTATTTTTTCGTTTGGTTTCCTGCTGTTGCTGCTGCTGCCACGGTGTATTTTGCATTGCAATGTCTAAAGAAATCAGGGCTCTTTTCGAGGAACTGAAACATGAACTTCATGCAGAGTTCAAAGATTTTAGAGATACATTCGAGAGAGATTTTCGGACAGAAATGAGGGAGGTGAAGAATAGCCTGACGTTCATTAGTAAAGAGTATGAGAGAATGAAAGTGGAGAACAAACAACTGAAAGACGCGAACGTTCAACTTGAAAGTCGGTGCAGTGACCTTGCACAGCAGTTAAAGGCTCATGAAAGTCGTCTCCTGCATGCTGAACAATACTCTCGAAACACAAATGTTGAAATTAAAGGTGTTCCTTGCAACATGCCAGAGAACCTAACTGAGATAATAGGTAGAATTGCAGCAAAAGTGAATGCCTCTATTTTGCCAACTGACATTGACGTAATTCACCGCGTCCCGACAGCAAACTCGGCAGTAAAAAATATACTTGTGCAGTTCAATCGGAGGCAGGTGCGTGACGCTTTTCTTCACAAAGCGCGCGCTGCGAAATTGGTATGCTCTGACATTGGTTTTGGTTCTGACATGCGAATTTTCGTTAATGAGCACCTTTGCCCTGAACTCAAGCGCATTCTGGGCGAGACAACTGCGCAGAAGCGCCAAGCCAAATGGAAGCATGTTTGGGTGCGCAATGGTAAAATTTTTGCTCGTCAAACCGACGATACGCCCACAATCAGAATTGCATGCAGAGAGGACATTGCGAGGCTCACTGCGTCATCAGATAATGACTAAAGCAAAAGGTGTCACTGGCTCAGAAATGGTAACGTTTGAAAATATGTCGCATGTCTATGTTTCTGAAACCAAGCGCACTTGCAGTGCGACATGTTTATTCTGCAGAAGTTTTGTTATACCCTCGTACATCCCTTGTGAGTATATTATACCAAAAACGAATTGCGTCATGTTACGTTGTTGTGTCCCCGTGCTTAAACTTGTGGCACTAAACAGTTTCAGTCATGATGAAGCATCCAGTTTGATTGCCCAAGTTTATATCGTACAAATTAACAGTCCCACGTGGTTATTTGTTACTGTACCAGGGATATCTGCATATGTCAGCAAGAACTCGGCCTTGCAGTTGCACATGTTGCGTTTGCCAACCATTTTCCATATGGTCACGTACTTTAGTCTTCTTATCATTTCTGATGACAGTCAATCGGTATTTTGAACGTGTTTGCCCCTGTGAACTGGGATCTAGTATGAAAAAGAAAGGCTTGTTCTCAGCGTTGCATTTAAACATTCACTCAATGAGGCATAAACACGAACAACTAGATCAGCTGATACATGATCTTCCGGTATCTTTTGATTGTTTTATGTTTACTGAAACATGGTGCGCACAAGAAAATGATCTCATTTCGATGGAATCATTCTCGCGCTTTTTCTTGAACAGAGGGACCCGCGGGGGCGGCCTGGCAGTTTATATTAAATCTTGTTACGCATTCGAGCTTGTTGATGAATTTACAGTTATAACAAATGACTATGAAGTTCTCACATTACGTCATAAGCATCAAATCTTATCGGTAGTGTATAGGCCCCCGAGCGGGAACAGTGACCAGTTTCTCAATTATGCAAACAAATTTCTAGAATTCTGTTCTAGTAACCGTTATATAGTGCTCATGGGTGGCGATTTCAATATAAATATAGCTGAAGATAATTACACGTCACTTAGTCTTGCCAACATAATTGAATCCAATGGTTTTACAAACGTAATAGTGTCTCCCACAAGAATTACGGCTTCCAGCCAGACAACTATAGATTTATACGTCGTGAATGCAGACACTACTGTCGAATACGCTGGTACAATGTCGTCCGACCTTAGCGACCACTGTCCAATTTTTGTGTCGGTTGTTCAAAAACTTTCAACTTTCACTAGAAGAGCCCTTACTACCTATCAGTCAATTAATGACACAAATCTTAATAAATTCAGAGAAATTATAAACAGTGCTGACTGGTCCGAAATTTATACTAATAACAGTGCAGATGAAGCGTACAATATATTTATAAATAAATTTCGTGAAATATATGATGCATGTTTCCCGTGGTCCACAAAGCGCCAATCTAAAAAAATGAGAAAACCATGGATTACGCCGCCTCTTTACAAACAGATAAAAAAGAAAGACAAGATGTTTCAAAAATTTTTATCCAGCCGAGATTTGGCCGATCTGACTGCCTTCAAACAGTTCAGAAATAAATTAAACAGCGAGTTGCGGAAGGCGCGTAAGGAATATTATACGAATATATTTGAGAAGACGGTCGCTGTGATGCAAAATTAGTTTGGAAAACAATAAACGCAGTCCTTAACACGTCCAAGCCCTCCAATTCTATAGGAGGTCTTACAATGAACGGTGTAACCTTAATGGGTACTGAACTAGCGGATAGCTTTAACAAACATTTTATTGGTCTCCCAAAAACGGACTACAAGAAAGATGCTACCTGCCGAATTTCTGTACAGACACCTGACTCTTTTTTTCTCCACCCTATGGACTCATGCGAAGTTTTTGCTACACTAATGGCCTTAAAGAATAGCTCCAGCCTTGACGCAGAGGGTCTGTCAGTAAAACCAATAAAATTTGTAGCTGACCTTCTTGCACCTCACTTATCGTATATATTTAACCTGTCGATATCTTCATCTGCCTTCCCAGACAGACTAAAACTAGCCAAAGTGATTGTTATCCATAAATCTGGGACGACACAGGACATGGGCAACTATCGGCCAATATCGATTCTGCCAATTTTCTCGAAACCACTAGACAAAATTTTGCTTAAGCGTTTGGAAATTTACTTTAACAATAATCGCCTTTTTACAGATTCCCAATTTGGTTTTAGACAAGGCTTATCTACGGAATCTGCGCTACTTAAACAAAAAGAACTAATTTTGCAAAACATTGAAAATAAACTTCTAACATTAGGCATTTTTGTCGATTTCAGCAAAGCATTTGACTGCATTAATCACAACATTCTTATAGATAAACTTTATGCATACGGTATAAGAGGCAATCCGCTTAAGTTGATAAAGTCATATCTTGAAAAACGGCAGCAATCCGTATGTGTTGATGGTTGTAGCTCCAGTTTTGAGTATATAAGATGCGGAGTACCGCAGGGCAGTATCTTAGGTCCGTTCCTCTTTAACGTATATATAAACGATCTCGTTCATATTTCCAAGAAGGCGGAATTTATAATATATGCCGACGACACTAGTTTATTTTTATCTGGAAACACATCGAATGAACTCCTCTTTGAAGCGAACGTCATATTGGAAAGCCTCCATAACTGGTCACATGTAAACAGTTTAAATATTAATCATAATAAAACAAAGGCGGTTATCTTTCGTTCGATAAATCGGAAAGTAACCATATCAATCCCACTGCTTATTGGAGACTACGCTATCGAAATCGTAAGTAAATATAAATCTCTTGGCGTAATATTTGACGAACATCTTAAATGGGCTGATCACGTCCGTCATCTTTCCTTAAGCTTGTCGAAATCTATAGGAGCTCTTTCACGAGGTCGCGACTTGTTTCCCGTGAAAGTTAAAAAATTAATATATCATTCATTATTTCACTCTCAAATAAGCTACTGCCATCTTGTGTGGGGAACTGCGGCTCGCGTGCATCTAAACCAACTACTACTTTTGCAAAAGAAAGCTATCCGCATAGTTTCTGGCTCAGATTACCTGGCTCACACCAGACCACTGTTTATTAAACATGGAATATCGCCCATTCATCATCTGGTGCCATTTACCATTCTTCGCGCCTTGAATAACTTCAGCTTGCCTCGGACTAAGTTCATAATCCAACTCTCATCGGTGACACAAACGCACACTAATACAAGCACCAGATGCAAAGAGAAATGGCATCTACCCCGACTTCGCACGACGTATGGCTCCCAAATGTTGCATTTCCTGGTTCCGAACACCCTTAACACACACAAATGGTACACAGAAAATATGAACCTAAACAAAAAAACAATTGTTCAGCAATTTTTTGAGCATGTGGTGGGTTCAAACCCAAATTAGGCTAATAGTGTTTTTTTTTCCATTGTATAAAAAGAAATGCTGCTATGTATTGTTTGAACTTGATATATTATATCGTAATGTTGAAATGCAATTACGTTTTACTCTTTGTTTCTGCTATAACGCTGTATTATGCTTTTTTTTTACTTATCAGTGCATTGTATATTTGAATTTTTATTTTGTATTGCATTAAGCTTAATTGAAATTCTGCATTGTGTTCCTTGATTCATGATGTATGTCAAATTGTACTTTTTTTTTCCTCTTCACTGCTGCCATTTTGTAAATGGGCCCCAGACCCCGTCAAGCTGCTTCAAGGCAGCTTTTTGTCCCCGGCCTTTTTCTCTTGGAGAAATAAATGAATCTTGAATCTTGAATATATATATATATATATATACATTGCTGCGCGACCGGCGGCTCGAGGCACATTGCGTGTAATAGCGGGCTTCTTCACGCCCGCACAAACAGTCCTGTGGAGCTCGAATGGAGCAACAGAAAGCTGTATCGGGAGTCTCTAATGTTGCTCTGCAAGTTCATCATTGCACATATTCATCAAATAACGTAATTTAGAAGTTATTTAACAGTAATTATCCAATCAGGGGAATGTAAAAAATATAATCTGAGTATCTCCAAGCGATGGCAAACAACATTACCTTGGTTGTCTCCAGCTACGTAGTATTGGCATATGTTAAATTCTGGCTCAAATTAAGTGCAGCATCCCGTATACTTTTTTGCAATTTCAATTATTCTTCACGGTTTCCTATATCCCCGCCGATGAAGGCCATAGGGTGGGACGTTACCAAAGGTCATGTTAACATGTGCGAACAGCCCGTACCCATACAAATATGCTTCCTTATTTTCTTCAGAACATTTATCAAGTTCCTATAAACTTTAGTAACATCCCATTGATTTTTGCTTTTAGCAACGTTGTCAAAAGAAAGTTGCTTACTTCTTTTCTAACTTCAGTGTGTAAAAATAAGGTTACTAGTATGTTAAGACACGCTATTTTAATTTTGTAGAACCACCATTCAATAGGAAGTCAACAAAAATAATTATGTTCTTAAAGTACATAACCCAAGTTACAAAACGTGCATGAATATTAATAAATAAGGTTATAATTATTCAGTGAAGATGGCTGGTGCAAGACAGTCTTGTTTCATGCACAGGTGTAAATTTCCTTAATTTTCAACCAGCTTTCTAGTAATAACGGTTACTAGAATGTTGTTAGAAATAATTTAGTGAAAAATGAACAGATAAGATCATCTGAACTATAAATGAATATGCAAAGACCGGCTGCTTTAAATTTTTTTTTGCACAGTAACTGTTTTCCTAATTTTTAATGAATCTCCTAGTAACAGATGATAGTAGAATGTTCATAGAAAAAAAATTGCTTCTAATACCGGACGCTAAGCGGAAATATGGTCTCACCAATTCAAGATGAGGGCACGTATTCTCGAAAACATGACAGCTAGCGACGTAGGAAGCGTGCATACGAGCGGTGATCATGAATTCGAGCTCAGTAGGTGTCAAAGAAGCCCGTAGGCCATCCACCATTGCATGCAGACGGAGCTGCACGGACGGCGCGCGGATCGGCTCGTGTTCGCCAGCTTAAGCGGGAGACACACGGTCCGATTCGGTGCCGGATCCGGCGTCCGACGCGCCGGAACGGCAGCGCGAATCGAGGTGTTTTGACGTGCCGAAGCGCCGGATCGGACGTCCGGCGTGCGACAAACCGGGCAGATTTTCATCGTCCGATGCGTCCGACAACCGCACCGTCATCTGGCCGAAGCCTATGACAGCGCAGCTGGCATGTGACGTTCTCTGACGTTCCATCCACGGAGGCGGCGCTGGCTGGCCGGTTTCTCGCAGTGTTTTTTTTTTCCCTTCCCTGCTGCAGTTTGTTTCCGACATGAAATAGTTACCAGTTCAGTAAAATTATCTCTAACGTGCGCCTGTTATGCAAACCAGCGCCTCGTACACTAGCACTAAGCTACTGGCGAGATCGGGAGCCGCGACGCGAGGGCATTTCGCGGGCAGACATCACACACCGACCGTCTGAGCGAGGGGACTCGCTTCGCTTGCACATTCGCCCTTCGTAACGACTGCATCAAGTAAACCAATTGTATTTAATTACGGCCGACCTAAGTTTACTGCGTTAATTGTTTTGGAAAGAATAAGCACTCTTCGACGAGCTCGGGCTGGATCGCAAGCGCCGTCAGCCGCAGCGTCCACCTAGCTATGCCTACCGGCCCTATCGCTGGCTTTAGCGGAACCGTGAGTGGACAATGCGCCGTCGCAAAGTGTTCTGTCACTCGCAGGGGCATAATTTTATCGACAGTGTTCACGTAAAGTGAAGCAGTGTTGTGCACAGTTGTTTATATTGCGTTTCTCGACGTGGATGTGAACTCATGCTGGGGAGCTGGATCTGGGCGGAGCTTACGTGCCGCTAATTTTTTCGGATGCACGCACCGTGTGCCCCGAATCGTCGTATCCCGCATGCCGTATAGTTACTGTATGTGCCACCTTTGGTAGCATATACAGCAACTGTAGCATGCCGCAGCATGCCGCGCCGCACGTTGGATCGGAAGCCGAACCGTACCGCGTGTGTGTATAGCTCGCTCATGGTTCGGCTTAAGTCGCTGTATATGTTATACAAGTAAGGAAGCCTACCTGGGCACTATAAACCCAACTATTGGGGCCTAAATGCCTGTCCTCCTCCCAGCTACGGCTTCCTTTGAGTGACAAAGTCCGATCTCGAAGGCCGTGCTTTTGCAAACTGCATGCACCTGAAGCTATTGCGAATGTTGAAGGCGACTTCCGCTTAGTTTTTATTATATATACATTTCTTTAAACTTCGTATCACAAAGTACAAAGTACACACGTTTGGACCCATGAAGTCTAATAAAGGACCCTACCAAATGTTATTAGGAGAATACACGCAATTTTTTCATATAAGTTACATTTTTCTAAAAACCGCAAAGTGGCGCAGTAGTTGCAGTAGTTGTTGCAGCTGCAGCAGTTGCTGCAGTAGTTGTTTGGTCGACATACAACGTTGGATGTAGTGAATGCTCCTTGCAGTAAGGCGGTATTTGAGTTATATTTTAGAGAGAGAGAGAAACTTTATTGTGATTGTAAAGATTTCAAGGAGGGGTGGTCGGAGCCTCTCAGTCCAGGGCCCCACTGGCCTCTGCCGCCTGCCTGACCTGGCTAATTAAGGACTTTTGTCCTGCCAGATCGGAGCGGGCGAGCTGTGCCTCCCACTGCTCCATTGTCCTACTCGTGTTTGGCCTATGAGGGTGCTTAGTGCACTCCCAGGTTATGTGCATTAGGGTAGGTATGCCACCGCACCAAGGACAGTTGGCCCTATAACGAGTGGGATACATGGCGTTTAGCAATTTTAAATGGGGGAACACCCCGGTCTGTATTTTACGCCAATCGGCGGCCTCTTCCCCGTTAAGTTGTGGGTGAGGCGGCGGGTATTTTCTTCGGACTCCACGCTGATGAGCAAGGATGTCTTTGGCATTTAAATTGGTGGAATTTTGTGATGAGTAGTGCGGGTGGTTGGGGTTAGAAGAGGACGCCGTCACTCGGTTAGTGAACCCTCGAGCTAACGCGTTAGCCTTTTCGTTCCCCTGTACCCCCGCGTGGCCCGGGCACCAGAGTAGGCGATGATGGTGGTTGAAGGATTTCGGGATTATCGCGAGGCTAGCCGCAGTCACGTGCCCCTTGAGAAACATGCGACATGTCTCCTGGGAGTCCGTGACCACGACCGAGTCCCTTTGCGAACAGTCCGCATGAGCGAGTGCGATCGCCACTGCTAATATTTCGGCCGAGGTTGGGGATCCCGCCGTGGCCGACGCGGTAATTTGCTGCTGGCTGACAGCGTTCACGACTGCCAGGGCGTACCTCCTTTGGTAGCGCTGCCCGGTCGTCTCTGCATACAGAGCTGCGTCCGTGTAGTACGTGTTGTACCTATGGTTGTTAGAGTAGGCTGATTGAATGTGTTGTGCACGTGCTTTGCGCCTTTCTTTGTTGTACTCTGGATGCATATTTTTTGGAATTGGGGCTACTGTAATTTTGGATCTCATCGAAGGAGGGAGAGGTACGGCCTGCTCTGTGAGATAAATGGGGTATGCTGGGATATTGAGTCTAGCCAATATTGCCCTACCAGTTTTTGTGAAGCTGAGGCGCTCCCTATGTCGCATCAGGGTGGCTTGCCTCAGTTCGTCGAAAGTATTGTGCACTCCCAAAGCTAACATGCGCTCCGTTGAAGTACATTTAGGCAGGCCCAGAGCAGCTTTGAAAGCGGTTCGGATTATTGTGTCAGCCTGCTTTTCCTCCTCCCTGTTCAGGATTTGGTACGGTAAGCCATAGGTTATTCGACTAACCACTAAGGCCTGTACGAGCCTTAGGGTATCGTCTTCTCGCATTCCCGCTTTTCGATACGTCACACGACGTATTATTTGGGCTATGTTGTTGGCTGTGGATTTGAGGGTCTTGAGTGTCTGTAGTGCTCTCCCGTCGCTCTGAAGCCACAAACCCAGGACTCGCATCGTGGGTACCTCTAGGACTGATTGGCCGTCAACCACGATGTTAATCGATCCTCTGGATTTGTAGCCTTTCGCGTGTATCCGGATAACCTCAGATTTTTCGGGTGCGCACTTCAGGCCACTCCATTTAGAAAATTTCTCCACCGCTAATACTGCACTTTTGAGCCTATATTCCTTATCCCCTAGTGAACCTCTGCTCGTCCACAGCGCGATGTCGTCTGCGTAGAGCGTGTAACCTAGGTCGGGTATCCGATCCAGATCGCGCGCGAGTCGACACATCGCAATGTTGAAGAGAAGAGGAGATAATATAGCTCCTTGAGGTGTTCCTTTGTCAGGCATTTTAAATAAATCCTAAGTGATTTGGCCAATACTGATGCTCGCCTCGCGGCTGGAAAGAAACGCTCTTAAGTAATTGTATGTGCGCTCACCACAACCCGCGAGTTCGAGTTCTTCCAATATTGCGGCGTGAGAGACGTTGTCGAATGCTCCTTTAAGGTCTAGTGCTAGGACCAGTCTCTCGTCGCCGTACGGTATATTAGCTAGAATTTCATCTCTAAGTAGGAGGAACGCGTCCTGGCAAGATAAACCCGTGCGAAATCCTATCATGGAGTCCGGGAACCAGCTCCGCTCTTCCAGGTATCGCTGCAATCTGCTATGGATAACCCTTTCATAGAGCTTACCTAGGCAGGACGTGAGCGACACCGGCCGTAGTGTATCAATCGAGGGATTCTTTTTTGGTTTGGGGATCATGATTATTTTAGCCAATTTCTACTCTTGGGGCAAGTCTCCCTTGGCCCAGCACTCGCTATTAAATATCTTTGTGATTTTCGCTAGGGCTACCGAATCCATGTTTCGAATCATTGCATTTGTGATCGAGTCTGGGCCCGGTGCCGAGTTTTTAACTGCGGATTGTGCCGCCTCATAAACTTCCGCGTACGTTATATCTTTGTCTAATTTAGGGTTCGCCTCCCCCGCGTATTGTCTCCTCGCGTACGACGATCCCGTGGCAGGTGAGGGTCCTATGTACTTTTTCTGAAGCGCGTGAACGAGATCTTGGTCTGTACCCTCGAAGTTGTCTGCAATAATTTGGAGCTTCTTGTTGTTCTCAGTACGCGTGCTCATCGGGTCTAGCATGCTTCGTAGGATTCGCCACGTACTGCTCGTTCCCAGAGTTCCTGACAGGGTTCCACAGAACGTCGCCCACTCGTTTTTAGCGAGCTCGTTGGCATGGCCTTGGGCTTGCTCTGCCAAGAGAGCGATGCGTTGTCTCAGGTGTTTGTTTAGACGTTGCCTTTTCCACCTCTTGGCCAGTTTCCGCCTCTCTTCCCATAGGCTGGCCAGGTGAGAGTCTATCACCGGCACCTCCGCTGTACGCTCAATGGCTTTAGTGGTGTCCCCGTGTGCTCGTCGAAGGAATTCGGTCCATTCTCGCATGTTGGTCGGGGCTGTATCTGACTCCTCCAGAGCTCTCTGGAGTTTTCTATAACTAGGCCCGTCAGTTAATTTAGTCTTTCCTAGTGTTCTCCGTATGTTGGGCGTGGAGAGCGCTACTCGGATTATGTCGTGATCGCTTCCCAAATTTTCATCAAAGGAAACCCATTGTGCGTCTCTGATGTTTATTGTAAAGGCACGGTCGGGCGCCGTGTCTCTACTGACGCTGTTACCCGTGCACGTCGGTTTGCCGACCTGATTGATTGCCCGTAAGCCCAAGGCCGTTGCGGTGCGCTCGAGAAGGAACCCTTTGGGCGACGTTTTCGCGTATCCCCATAGTATGTGGGGTGCATTAAAGTCACCCACTATCACCGCCTTATCCCTGGTGCCCGCTAAATCTTTTGTGGCTGAGAGAATGTGGGGTAGGTCGTTTCCTTTGCTTTTGGGAGGACTGTACAGATTTGTGATTAGTGTGTGTGCCTTACTTCGTTTCTTTGGCATGACACTGATAACTATGGAATTAGTCTCTCCCTCAGTTCGCGGAAGTGGTAATAATTGAGCGTTTATCGACTTGCTCACCAGCGTGGCGACCTTCGAATTTTGAGGATCGCTCAGAGTGTAGTATCCCTGCAATTTGGCCGGCTTGGCCCCGACCTCCTGCAGACATATCACGTCCGGAGCGATTCCGGAGTTTTTGATAAACTGGTGGAACACTGCCGCTTTCCTTGAGAAGGAGCGGCAGTTCCATTGCCATATCTCTAATTGGTCTGAATGTTGTATTCGTTGCGATTTCTTAGCGTGATTAGCCATGTTGCCCACTCTTATTTTAAGCCCGTGACGTTTCCGTGTCCGAGCCGTCGGATTCTGTTACGCAGTGGCTTATTTTAGTTTTTGCCGAACCCGCTCCTATCGCAATTGCGTGTTTTTTGGTGGGAACAGCCTTCGAGACTGCCCTAAGCTGTTCCGCCACGAACCCCTTGTGTTTCTCGAAGTCCTTCGTGCACTGTTGTTGAAATTCCTTTAACCTTTGGGTAATTATTGCCATCATTTCATGCATAAATATTTTCAAGTTTTCCGCGATCATTGTCTGGATCTGCGCTGCCGTTATCTGCGCGTTTTTTGAGATTTGGGTTGTCGGAGACTGCGCGGAGACGGAGTTTATATCTGCCGCCGCTTTCGCTTTGGCTATTTCTTCAGATTGACGCGGCATTTCCTACTGTGGTATTGTGCTATTGAAGCGCGCCTCTAACTCTGACACTTGTTTCTCAAGTGATTGTCGTTTGCGTTCTTCTCCTGAGAGCTGTTCTCTTAGTCGCGCATTTTCCTTTTCCAATTTTTGAATGCGTTTATCATTTTCACCAGTATTCTGTTTTGGAGCAGTGGGAGAAACAACCCTCGCCCAGCTCACCTGCTGTTTTTTAGGCAGTGGCGAATTTGACCGCTGTGAAGCCCTGGAGCTGGAGGGGTCCCTCGACGGAGTATTGCTCTTCGCTCTGCTTCCGTGTGGAGATCTGGATCGTGATCGGTGCCGGTAGAAGTCCTCCTCTTCCATGGACTCGAACCAGCGCCCCGGTGCCTTTTTGGTGTTCTGTCCCGACCGCTCCCGCGATCGAGACTGGCGAGTCGTCTTCACGCGCTTGGCGGCAATCAGTTTGTTCGGGCACCGACGCGCCTCGTGCCCCGCCGCCCTGCACATGGCGCACTTCACTTCACATTCATGTCCTTGCGGGGGTGGATTTTCGAGTCCGCAGCCACGGCATATGTTCTTCGGGTTCGGACAAACGTCCGAGCGGTGTCCCTCTTGCATGCACTCCAGGCACATTTGGATTGTTGGCCTGTACTCCGTGCACCGCATCTCTACTCCCATGTAGTACACGCATTTGGGGCGCGTGCCTCCCGAGAAGGTGAGGCGAGCGGTATTAGAGCTTCCAAGCATTCGGGCCCTTTCGATGGTGACTCCTTGGGTCCTGACGCGCAGGTGTTGCCGGAGATCTGCTGATTCGGTGTGTGCTGGGAATCCGTGCACCACCCCTTTGTAGCTATCATCTGGATCCGCTACGTACACGTTGAAGGGGTGTTGCTTGCCTCGCAGCTCCATGCACGTGACTCGACGAATGACGTCCGCCACTTCTAGTGAAGGTGTGGAGAGGATGATGATATTTGTTCCCTCTCGGATTCGCAGTATGAAATCTTCTCCAGTGAATTTTCGCTGGTTCGGTCCGTTTCCTGTGATTATCGTCCCGGTAGCCCGAATAATCGCTTGCGGTATTTCTGTTCTGAGATATTCCTTGAGCATTAGTCCTTTGTGTGGCTTCAGTATTATCTTGATGTCATTCTTCGGTAACGGTGGCAGAGGCTTCCCCTTCCTCGGGCGCATGTTGCGACGACCGATTTGCCCGTCTCCTTTCGCGCCGCCTGCTGATGGCTGTCCGTTTATGTTGTTCTTGTTGGGAGCCGTTTCCCTGTCGTTGCGCTTGACAGCCTCTCGCTGTCGCCGCGATAGAACTAACTGCCAGCCGTCCATCGCCTGGTTGTGGGCGGCGATCTCTTGGCTTTTGCTAGTCCTCGCTTCGGAAATTACTCTTGTGTCCCCGTTTTCGTCCGCGTTGTTAACCGGATGCGGGGGTGTTATTTGGAGGTCCATGTCCTCTGATGTAGCCATCTCGTACGCTCGGCAGAAGCGATCTGGTTATTAGGTGGTGAGGCGGTCGCTCACGCGCTAAGCCTATCGAGGCCTAACGGGGCTTCCGCCGCTTCGAATTTTCAAAGTCGCGTGGAATGACGAAAACTTCACTCACGGACTTGAACTTGGTCTTGAAACGGAGCGTTTGTCGAGTGGAACCCGATGGGATAGTCGAATCTGGTGCAGTTGACGAGTTTTCGGCTAAAACGTCGATAGTCGGCGTAGCCCAAATGAATGAGCGTGCTCTGCCGGAACTTCTTCGTCTTCTTCCCTATATTTTAGAAGTGCCTAGACAAAATGTGCTCCTTGTCGTGTGCAGTAACAATCGCAAACCCTCCGGACTTGTTTAACGCCATTAGTTAGCCGTGTGTTTCGAGCGATCCACCAGTGTCGATAGTGAGTGCCCTAGTACAGCGTCCGTCCGAGCTGCCTTTCTTCTGCCGAGCTGCGTGCCTGCGCTCTCGTGAAAAGTCTGGTACTGAGGCTTCGAATGGCAATTTATGGAAGACTGTTCAAGCTTGTGCTTTTGTGGAGCTTCAGTTCATCGGAAGTTCTACAGTGCTTGCGCCAGAGAAACGTCGGTGCATCTGTACTTCTTAGACGAAGGAGCGTTTGCCAAGTCTTGAAAGGTAAGCAAGTTTGGCGCTTGTGCGCATTATAGAAGCTTATGATTTACGTAATGAGCGTTTTCGTTACGTTTTCGCCGTTTTCGTTGAGCATTGAATGTAGCCTGTTTTTCGGGGCACAGGTTCGCCCAATAAAGTTAGTTTTACCATTCACAGTTTTCTTTCTGTGTCCTCAACCGTCACTACCACGTGACATCTGGTGGAGGTGCTTTGCGTTCTTGTACCGGACGCCCCCACAAAGCCGTGACCCAAGCCCGAACGCGAAAGACAACACCAACGTCGAAAAGAGCCAGCGAGGTAGCCGCAGGCTGCAAAGACTGCCCCCAGAGCATGGAGTTTGCCTGAGACGACCAGGAAGAACGTCGACCAGTCAACCCCAATGGCAGCCCCAGCTTCCCTCATCGTGCTGCAGCAGCACAGGGAGCCTCCGTCGTGCCGTGGTTCAACATTCGAGGACCCGGAAACCTGGCTTGAGACGTACAAGAAGGTCGCTGCACTTAACAGATGGAACAGTGACGACAAACTTCGACATGTATTTTCCGCATTGAAACACGCCGCCAGGACGTGGTTCGAGAACCGAGAAGCCTCGTTAACGACGTGGAACCTGTTCCGAAGTGGCTACTTAAAGGCATTCACAAGCGTCTTACGCCAATAGGAGCCCAATCCCTACTTGAAGCCCGAGTGCAGCTGCCTAATGAGACCACCGCGATTTTTACAGAAGAAATCAGCCGCGTATTCCGCCACGCCGACTCAGAAATCTCCGAGAAGAAGAATGTCCGCCTATTTATGCGTGGTGTGCAGGAGGAACTTTTCTCCGGAATGGTACAAAGCTCAACGAAGACCATCGACGAGTTTCTTCGCGAGGCCACCAGCATCGAGAACAAACTGGAAATGCGCAAACGGTTATTCAACCACCGCACGAACTTAACAAACTACGCCGGAGTTCAATCACTTGCACACCGACGATCTGCGCGAGGCTATCCGAGTGGTCGCACGGCAGAAGCTACAGAAGCTGTTCCCTTCATCAAAGCCTAAAGTGTATTCAATCGCCGACGCCGTCCGCGAGGAGCTCTCACATCTCGAAGTTGCCTTTGAATTGCCGCAGCCTCAGCTGCAAGCGATGACATGCGCCGCTGTAGCCCGCCGTCACCTTCCCCCTCCGCACCCAAGGCAGGACCCAGTGACGACACAGTTCCGTCGTCCGCCACCACCCCACCGCCAGCACGCCAACCCGTCACCCAAGGCAGCATTCCAAAGATGACTGACGTTTGGCGTGCCCCCGAGCACCGTCCGCTTTGCTATCGCTGCGGAGAAGCCAGCCACATCTCACGTCGATGCCCACACCGGGAGATGGGACTCCGAAGGTTCGCTGTTAACGCACTGAGACCACAGCTTGGCGAACGATCATGCGATATCGCCGCCTACCTCGCCGCCACTCAGTGGAGCCCTCGACGACCGTCCCATTCGCCATTGCCAGGCTGCTACCTGTCGCGGCAGCGCCGACCATACACTCGCCCAGACCGGGGCCGCTCTGCCAGCCCGAATCCCGAAACCTAAAAGCAGCAACCAATGGAGGTGTGGTTGCTCTTTGTCAAACTGACGAAGGTCCTCCGCCGCCAACGAAGACGCTGGAGAGACTACCTCAACCACATAACAACGACACGCCGCCGCCCAGACGAAGTCGGGATGCAAAGAATATGCCAACGAAAGGCGACCTGATGACGCCACGTACCAGCCACAGGTCAACATGACGCAGCCGTGATCCGACGCCAAGACCTAACGGTAACGCAAGACAAAGAACCACCGACCTCAAAGTGCTTCTCGATGGCCACGCAGCCACCGCCTTAGTAGACACAGGAGCCTATTACTCCGTCAAGAGTGGACCCATCGCCGCCAAGTTGAAGAAAGTTAAGAGTGCATCGGAAGGCCCTAAAATTCGGACCGCTGGAGGGTACCTCATCATGCCGACTGGAATCTGCATGGCAAGAATTACCATTCATGACCGGACTTACCCTGCCACCTTCGTTACCCTCCAACAATGCTCACGCGACATCGTTCCCGGCATGGACTTCCTCAACCAACACGGTGCAGTCATCGACCTGAAGTCGAAGTCGATAACCCTGTCGGAAGATCATGCGATACCGCCGGAGCGCACTCGTAGCCACCATGCCTTGAGTGTGCTCGAAAGTCAAGTGATCATCCCGCCCCACGGCAGCATTGTCATATTTGTAGGCACCAAAACGCCTGCCGACGTAAGAGGCGTCATCGAAGGTTACCAACGACTACAGCTAGACCGGGAAATTCGCGTCGCAAGTGGGATCGCTCGACTACACGGCGGAAAAACAAAACTGTTGCTGCCGAACTTCAGCTAGGAGTTCATGCACATTAACAAGGGCAGGACGATCGCGTACATCGAGGGACATCTGGAAACAAGCAAAGCGTGTGTATTCTCGGATACTGCCGCATCTGCCCCGACGACCATAGCTCCCGAACCAGACTTCGACGTAAATCCAGGTCTCACCATTAGTAAGCAGCCACAGCCCAGAAGCCTTCTCCGACAATACAAAGACCGCCTTTCGACGTCATCGAGGATTCGGCAAACACCAGTTGCAAAGCATCGCATTATAACAGAAGAGTGCGCTCGACCACTCCGCCAGAGCCCTTACCGAGTTTCGACGCGAGAACGTGAAGCTGTTAGGCATCAAGTCGTCAGAATTCTACGCGGTGACATCATCCAGCTGTCGAAAAGTCCGTGGACATCTCCTGTAGTCCTGGTGAAGTAAGAGGATGGAACCCTACGTTTCTGCGTCGATTATCGTCGGCTAAACATGATCACAAGAAGGACGCGTAAACCCTTCCACGGATAGACGACGCAATGAATCGGCTCTTCAACGCTAAGTACTTCTCGTCGATGGACCTGAAGTCTGGCTACTGGCAAATAGAAGTCGACGAGAGAGATCGCCAAAAGACCACCTTCATCACAGCAGACGGCCTCTACGAGTTCAGGGTCATGCCATTCGGACTATGCTCGGCGCCTGCAACGTTTCATCGCGTCATGGACACGGTATTAGCAGGATTGGAGAGGCAGACGTGTCTTGTTTACTTAGATGACGTCGTTGTCCTCGCCGAAAATTTTGACGATCACCTTAGGCGGCTCGCGACAGTATCAAATCATCAGGGCTCACTCTGAAGCCGGTAAAGGGCCGCTTCGCTTACGATGAGCTTTTGTTCCTAGGCCACGTCATCAGCAAATCTGGAGTACGCCCCGACCCGCAGAAGACATCTTCCATCGCAATGTTCCCGCAGCTCACCGACAAGAAGGCAGTGCGTAAATTCCTTGACATGTGCGCTTGCTACAGGCGCTTTGTCAAAGACTTTTCCGGCATCACTGAGCCGATAACACATCTAACCAAATGTGATGTCGAGTTCAAGTGGGAAACGTCACAGAACTCAAACGACGCAAGAACTCAAACAACGCATGCAGTCGCCGCCCGTATTTGCACACTTCGACGAAGACACCGATACTAAAATGCACACTGACGCCAGTAGCCTGGGCCTCAGTGTCGTCCTAGCCCAGACGAAAGACTGACTTGAACGGATGATATCTTATGCTAGCCGGTCGCTGTCAAAAGCGGAAGGCAATAATTCTACGACTGAAAAGGAATGCCTCGCCTTTATTTGGGTTGCAGCAAAATTCCGACCTTACCTATATGGCAGGCCATCGAAAGTCCTCAGCGACCATCTCGTGTTGTGCTGGCTAGCTAACATAAAGGACCCTTCAGGACGGCTGGCACGGTGGAGGCTAAGACTGCAATAATATATCGTCACGGTAATCTACAAGACTGGACGAAAACACTCTGACGCCGATGGCCTATCACGAGGCCCCATCGATCCCCACCGCAAGACGAAGAGGATGACGACGCCTTCCTCGGAATATATAAGCACGGAAGCCTTTACTAAACTAACGAGGAGACCCGGAGCTAAAAGGCCTCGTCGAGTATGTGGAACGGAATACCGACGTTGTGCCTTGGGAATTTAGGTGCGGATTGTCTTCGTTCACGGTACAGAACAACTTAATCGGGAAGAACTTCTCGCCAGTCCGGGTATGCTATATTTTTGTTGTTCCGACAGCGCTGCGTCCAGAAGTACAGCATGCGCTGCATGACCATCCCACCGCTGGGCACCTCGGATTCTCCCGGAGGCTGCCGAGGATACAACAAAGTAAGTACTGGCCGCGTCTGACCACCGACGTTGCCCGTTACGTCAAGACATGCCGAGACTGTCAGTGGCGCAAGACACCACCGACAAGGCCAGCAGGATTACTACAGCTGATCCAACCTCCTTGCCGACCATTTAAGCACATCGGGATGGATTTGTTAGGACCGTTTCCGACGTCAACATCCGGAAATAGGAGGATCGTCGTAGCGACGGACTTTCTCACCCGCTTTGCTGAAGCTAAATCTCCACCGAAAGGCAGCGCAACCGAAGTGGTGAAACTTTTCGTCGAGAACATCCTGCTGCGACATGGTGCCCCAGAAGTCCTCATCACCGACAGAGGAACGGCCTTTACAGCAGAGCTCACCCAAGCCATTCGGCAATACAGCTAGAGAAGCCACAGGAGGACAACTGCCTACCGCCAGCAGACGAATGGTCTCACGGAGCGCCTGCAGAAGACCCTCGCCGACATGCTAGCAATGTACGTCGACGTCGAACACAAGACCTGGGGTGCCGTCCCGCCGTACGTAACATTCGCTTGCAATCCCATGGTGCGAGAAACAACACAGATCACGCCATTTAAGCTTGTTTAGGGCAGCTTTTAGGTGGCAGATTAGGCGAAGCTCGATGCCATGCTGCCGCACGTCACTAACGAAGAGAACCTTGACGTCGCTACCAATTTCCAGCCCGCAGAAGAAGCCCGACAGCTCACCTCCCTAGGGATAAAGAATCAGCAGCGTACCGACAGCCGACACTACAACCTCTGACTACGCTTCATCGAGTACCAGCCCGGCGACCGTGCTTGGGTTTGGACCCCGATATGCCGACGAGGATTGAGTGAAAGACTATGGGGACGCAATTTAGGACCCGACAAGATCATTCCACGTATTCGCGCACTGGAATATGAGGTCGTGCCAGACGGCATTTCGCATTCAAAGCGGCGCTGCACACAATCTGAAGTGGCCCACGTGGTGCGTCTGAAACTATTTTAGGAACGCTGACGAACTTCCTTACTTTGTTCTTTGCTAGGGGTGTTTTTCTTTATTACTTGCCTTTGCAGCACCGGGTCAATGCTTTTCAAGAGGGGGTTATTGACACGTGTACTCCTTTGTCTTTACCGGGCGACACATTTCACCGCCTAACAAATGTTATCGCACAGCCCAGGACGTGCCTGCAGTATCGGAGTTTTCTGGAATGTTATCGATGCTGCCGTCCGCTGTCTATGACCGAACATTGTGTAATCTAATCGCATGTGTGCGCGACGTGAATGATGTAGAACTTTGTGGAAGGCACGCGGGTCCCAGCGATAACCCTGGAACATTCGACGACTGATGTATGAAAGCCAACTCGCTTGACCCACTGATCAAACTTTCGACGATCGCCCACTGTGTTCGTCATTTTCGTTGAGCATTGAGTGTAGCCTGTCTTTCTGGGCACAGGTTCGCCCACAAAAGTTACTTTTTCTATTCACAGTTTTCTTGCTGTGTACTCAACCGTCTCTACCACGCGACAGTATCAACCTTTGTGCAAAGCTTGCAGCTTTGAAACAAGGTTACTGGATTTCAAAGACGCTATTTTTACAGTGGTTACACTTGTAATGAAGAAGCGCCTGTTAACCAGGCGCATCTGCAGCGTATGAAATGTAAAGAAGTGCCGGTCAGTCAGCCGCATCAGCAGCGCATTACGCACGGGGACGGTTCTGACTGCTCGCAAGGTTTGTCTACCGCACCGAGTTCGACCTCTCGCTCCTTGCGTACCCCTTCAATAAACACCTTGACACTTGGTGGAGGAGCCTAGGTTAGGGCGTGTTGGTATTCCGTAACTGAGGTTTTTTAGCGCACGAAAAGGGACGAAAGACAGTGGCAAGACGCGGACACAACGCTGTGTCCGGGTCTTGCCACTGTCTTTCGTCCCGTTTCGTGCGCCAAAAAAAACCTCAGACTTGGTGGAGGTGCGTGGTACGACTCCACCGAGGCCGGAACTTCGAAGCCGAACCCTTCAACCATCTTGGCCCATGTCGGACAATCCTGCCCAGCCTTCACGAACCATGCCTGCTGACCCAGCTCGACAAGCTGCAGTCACGGCACCAAGTGTCATCTGTCCTGGCTTGCATCGTCAGCGGGATCCTGCTATTTTTGCGGGTACCGGTGATCAAGACATCGAGGACTGGATCGCCTCGTACGAAAGAGTCCGTGCGCACAACCTCGGGGATGATACGGCGAACCCCGCAGGGGCGTCTGCGGAAGCAGGCGTTTGGTGCGTCGCGACACCACGTACCCGAGCACACGAGGGTTGGACCCTCCCGCGTGTAGCCGTGCACGGCTTAGCCGTGTCCGGGGAAAGGGGGATGCTGGGGGTTGAGCCGATGCCGGGTGTTTGGACCTTTAAGGCCCCCCGGCGGAGGCAACACACCTCTTTGGCCTCTGCTTCACGTAGACGGCACCCTCGGACTTACCCACCCGGGGGAAATCGGTAGTCGCCTCTTCCTGTCTCTCTCTTAAACCTTCGTCTTTATCTCTCACTTTATATCGTTCCTGTCTTCTTCTCTCTTCCATTTACTTCGTTTCTCCACGGCGGCAAGGGTTAACCTTGTGTGGATATTCTACCTTGGGTACACCATATTGGGTTATAGTGATGGCGTAGGGCTGGCGTCGTGCAGGCTTGTACACAAGCTCTGCCGCGTCCCCTCGTTGGGCTCCGTGGTGGGCGGTCGGCACTGTTGCCGAACACACACACATTCCTATGGCAGCTCAAATCTCTGTTGTCCATGATCGGCGTCTGAAACGATGCCGCACCTAAGTACCATTTCAATTCTCCTTTCGAAGCAACGCTCCTTCTTTCCCCAAATACTATGTAGTCCACAGTGAAAGCAACACGCCTATTAGAAAACTCTCCCCATTCCTGGTAGCCAAATGCCTGAAAGATAAAATCGGACAGACATACAAAGCCTCCAAAAAGTTTAGCGGGGACCTCCTCCTAGAGCTGAATAACAAAGATCAAGCAGATAAGCTGTCTGAACTTACCAGTATTGGCGAGGCAGCAGTGACTGTTTCAGCCCACAGAACATCTAACACAAGCAGGGGAGTAATATCCGAAGAAGATTTCATTGGATTAAGCGACGAGGAACTGCTGGAAGGTTTCCAGGAACAAAATGTTACCAAAGTACAGAGAATAGTAATCCGCAGAAACGATCAAGAAATCCCCACCAGACATGTTATACTCACCTTCGGAACCAGCGTAATGCCTACTTCACTCGATGCAGGTTATGTCAAAGTCAATGTGAGACCATATATTCCAAATCCCAGACGATGCTTCAAGTGCCAAAGATTTGGACATGCTTGACATGCATGCCGAGGACAAACAACTTGTGCTAAATGCAGCTCTAACGACCACCAATCAGAGAATTGCGCCTCTTCGCCACATTGTGTTAACAGCAAGGGAGATCACCCAGCTTATTCGCGGTCCTGCCCTTGCTGGAAAAAAGAAAAAGAAGTCATTGCCCTAACTGTAAAAGAAAAACTTTCGTTCTTTGAAGCCTGAAAGCGGCTATCGTATCTTCCGCGAAGAAGTTATGCCGATGGGGCGCAGGCGGGGGCAGCGCCACAGAGGCCTCCGGAGTCCTCCGAGCCCACGCGCAGTGGTGCCGCAGTGACTCCTCCCGCCCCCGTGGTGGAAGCAGTCAGTACTGCTCCACCCTCTTCGACATCCCTGCAGACACCAGTCCCGCAGGGCCATAAAATCAAACGAACCCCAAGGCCCGAGGCACGTGTCTCGGCGCCTAACTCTCGGTCCTCCAGCGCCTCAGAGAGAGCGATGGAGGTCGACGCAAGAACCCCGGTGTCATTGACACCAAAGGACAAGCGCTCTCTAGAGTGCGGTACGAGGGACAAAATCACAGTAACCACTCAAAATAAGAAAGCGATAACCTAAAGGTTATCGCTCATTTGTATTAGCCTTTTTATCCATGTCACCTATAACCCCACCTCTTAGTTTTTCGTCGTGCCATTTCTTACCTTTCAATTTCAAGATGGCTTTTATTATCCATTGGAATTGCAGAGGGCATTTACACAACTTAGGTGACATCCAAGACTTGTTAAGTAACTTCTCGCCTATGGCCTTGTGCTTACAAGAAACAAACTTAGGCGAAAAGCACAAAACATTTTAAAAGGCTTCACTGTTGTGCGGCGCGATCGCACTCAGGCGAGCCGGCTTTCGGGTGGTGTAGCTATAGTCCTACAGAGCGGCATTGCAGCTAGAGAAGTTGCCATTAATACTCACTTAGAAGCCGTTGCTGTCACGGTTTTAGCACATAAAACCATTACCATTTGTTCAATGTACATTCCACCACATTCAAATTTTACTGTAAGAGATCTGGAGTTAGTTTTAAACCAGCTACCTAAACCTTTTTTAACAGCAGGTAATTTTAACGCTCATAATATAATATGGGGTAGCAAAACAACAGACACCAGGGGACAAACACTTGAAGGTTTTATCCTGAATAACGAAATAAGCCGTTTAAACACTGGTTCGGCAACCTACTGCTCCCCGAGCACAGGAGCTATGAGCTGTCTTGGTCTGGCGCTGTGCACTCCATCTCTGTTGATCGATTTTAAATGGAGTGTTATTAACAATCCTTATGGCAGTGATCATATGCCCGGCATTATTAGAAGAACATCTCCTTTCCCTACAGTACCATTAAGATCACCCCATTGGAAACTCCATCTAGCAGACTGGCCTCTCTTCAGCGAGAAGGCCAGTCTCGATGACATATCAGATGATCAAACAATAGACGAAATGAATGAAAATATTATTGCCTCCATACTTGCTGCAGCAGAGCAGACGATCCCGCAATCCTCCGGTTTCTTAAGGAAAAAACTAAAACCCTGGTGGACGAATGAATGTACACAGACTAAGAAAGCACAAAACAAAGCGTGGGGTATCTTTCGGCGATACCCAACACAAGATAACCTCCTGTATTTCAGAAAAGCAAAGGCGTAAGCCATGTACACGCGTAGGCAAGCCGAAAGACAGTCATGGCAAGCATATGTATCAATAGCACAATAACATCCGAAAGAATGTCGCCTCAGCTTCATAAATTTAGAAGTGAGTGCGCTCCTTATACGATCCCCATACTCTCACCTCCAGGTACACAGACGAACCTAAAAGAACAAGCAAATATATTAGGGCAGCATTTCCATAACATATCAAGCTCAGCAAACTATTCCACTGAATTTCAAAAATATAAACAATCAGCAGAAAAACAAAAGCTTCCGACAACAGGAAGTTCCGAGAGACCATATAATGCCCCCTTAACACTTCCGGAAATCAACAGAGTACTCACTACTGGCAAAAAAAGAGCACCAGGTCCGGACAGAATACATTACACAATGCTCGCACACCTATCTTCAAAAGCAATTAGGACATTGCTCCGCTTTTTTAACATAACCTGGGAAACAGGAAAAATGCCAAATGAATGGAAAAAAGCCATTATAATCCCTTTCTTGAAAACTGGGAAACATCCTACAACAGCTACCAGCTACCGACCTATAGCACTCATAAGCTGTCTTGTCAAGTCTTATGAATCCATTATAAACATAAGATTGGCATACGTCCTTGAAACTGAGAACCTGCTCGATAGTCATCAGTGTGGGTAGAAGAAAGGCTGCTCTACAACAGATCATCTAGCTCTGTTAGAACACGAGATACGTGCGGCCTTTTTACACAAGCAATATTGCCTCACAGTTTTCTTTGATCTTTAAAAGGCATACGACACAGCATGGAGGTTTGGTATTGTAAGGGATTTAGCGGACTTAGGGATCCGCGGCAGAATGCTTAAATGTCTAGCTGATTTCATGTCCGATCGAACATTCCAAGTGCGTTTAGGAACGGTGCTGTCCAGCGTATTTATTCAGGAAAACGGTGTACCTCAGGGATGCGTATTGAGCACAACATTGTTTGTGGTGAAAATGAACTCGGTCAATAATGTAATTCCATCTTCTATAATGCATTCACTATATGTGGATGACCTTCAAATTGCATGTCGTGCATCGAACATGGCAAGCTGCGAACGACAAACTCAAATTACATTAAACAAACTAAAACAGTGGGCATCTGAAAACGGCTTTCGCTTCTCAAGTGAAAAAACGATTAGTGTTGTCTTTACACAAAAAAGAGGCCTACAACCAGATCCCTTCCTTAAACTACACGATGCCATACTACACGTGAAACAAGAACACAAGTTTCTGGGTGTTCTGTTTGATAAAAAGTTGAACTTTCTCGCACACGTCAATAGTATCAAAATCAAAGCGAACAATGCCCTGAACATTCTAAAAATCCTCTCCCGGAAATGGTAGGGCTCTGACTGTAACTGCCTGCTACACATCTACCACACTTTGGTGCGTAGCATATTAGACTACGGTAGCATTACATATGGTTCAGCCAGACTATCTTACTTCCGACCACTTGACCCAGTCCATTACCAAGGACTACGACTGGTATGCGGTGCTTACAGAACATCACCTACACAGAGCTCACATGTTGAATGTAATGAACCTCCTTTACAGCATCGCAGAGCACAAATAACTCTTTCCTACATACTCAGAATCCGATCCTCACCACAACACATATGCTATAACATCGTCACACAGTGCAGCCCACGCTTACATTACACAAATAAACCAAACATGATTAGGCCGCTTATCTTGCGATACGAGGAATAGTGTCGGGATTATGACATCCCTCGGGAAGTCCTCTAGGTTGCCAGAAAGCCAGAACGTTTACCCCCGTGGTGTGATTTCATAGCATTCTGTGATTGGACACTGACACATTTAAAGAAAAGAGACACACCACATCAACCCATTATACAGGAATTCCGCGCTCTTCAAGACAAGTATATAAACTACCTAGAATTTTCTACTGATGGCTCTAAAACGGAAAAACACGTGGGTTTAGGGGCCGTAACAGAAAATTGGGAAACAAGTATTTGATTACCTCAGCATGCCTCTGTCTACACAGCCGAAGTGTACGCGATATAGACTGTAGTTCACAAGATCATTGCTGACATACTTGAAAACACTGTCATATACACAGATTCATTAAGCGTACTGAAGGCTCTACACATGAAATCCAAAAGTGAACCCTTGTTAGGCGATATTTTGAATGCATTAACGTCAAACAAATATGGCAGATCATTCAAGTTTTGCTGGGTACCAAGCCATGTCGGAATATTAGGTAACGAAGCAGCGGATAGATGCGCATCAATGGCAGCGTACAAAAACATTCAGAATACAGCACTTCCATATAAAGACAGTGTCAATGCAATTCGGAAGGCCTTGACTTCAATATTGCAACGCAATTGGGACGCTTGTTTAAGTAACAAGCTTCATCTAATTAAACCTGTAATTGGCGAGTGGAAATCATGCAGTCACCCGCAACGATTCTACGAGGTGATCTTGTGTCGACTTCGCATTGGACACACACATCTGACGCACAATTTCCTCATCCGAAAAGAAAACCCGCCAACTTGCGAAAAATGTAATGAAGCTCTTACAGTCATGCACATCTTGATAACATGTCCACACATCGATACACTGAAACGGAGGTTTTTACACCTGCCTGCATAATTTGCACATTCCATTACACCCTGCCCTATTATAGCAGATGACCCCCTAGTGCCATTTCCTAACCTCTTCGACGTTTTAGAAAAAACTGGTTATTTACATCAACTATAATGTCATGCAGCTTTACCTACCCTAACGTTCCGTTTTATTTTGTCTTGTGACTGGCGCAGCATGGCCTTAGTTGCCTTTGTGCCACTAAACCCAAACTAACTAACTAACATGATACGACAAAGCTCACCAACGTTATTTTCTACTTGAGCAAGGTCGCCCATTTGTGGTGTCGTCACAGCGAATCCGACATCCCGACATGGTCGGTGTTCAAGATCAGCTTCACGAAAGTCTTTGGTCGTCCTGCTGTCCGCAAACTCCACGCTGAAGAACGCCTGCGCGGACGCACCCAGCAACCAGGTGGGAATTTCACCAGCCACATCAAAGACCTTGTTAATCTGCGCAACAGAATCGACGCAAAGATGCCAGAAGCCGACAAGATCAGGCACATCCCCAAGGGAATCGAGCACGACGCCTTTCAAATGTGGGTCGCCCGAAACCTGATCACAGTGTCTGTCTTCATTCCACTGTGTCAGAGTTACGACGAACTTTGAAGATAGCGAGTGGTCACACGATATGCGTCCTCAGAATTCGCCGCTGTCTTAGGTCTGACGCTAGATGTTGACCTCTAAGGCACTTCATAAAGGAATTCGTACGAGAAGAAGTTGCTCGGCAGCTTTCCCTGGAGCCCTTTACGAACGCGCAACCATACTCTTCATCGACACCGGAGTTACAAAGCGTGATCAAAGAGCAAATCGCCGAGTGCTTGCCTGCTCTTTTTCAACCGCATACCGTCGCAGCGCCCCTGACTTACGCTGACGTCGGTGTAAGGCCACCCTTCGTTTCACATCCACATCTCCAAGCTGTTGATTGATCGCCCCCGATTGCCTTCTCACCGCCTACACCACAGCTACCACGTCAGCCAAATCCTTGGCGCACCGCGGACAACAGCCCACTTTGTTACCATTGTGGTATTCCAGGACAAGCTGCCCGCTTTTGTAGACGCTGTATGCTGCAGGCAGCCCGCAGCCAGTGCACGTGCGTGGGCACTTACTGCGGGCTGCCCCTCAACGCGAAAGTGTCGGCCTCGCCCTCATGCTTGTTAAAGCAGTGGTCTTGGGTTGGTCTCTGTGAGGCAACCACACATGCTGGCAGTTATGATGGTGGTTTCTGCGGGATTCTGAAGATGTTTTCTCCATGTCGACCAGTTACGACGGTGGTTGCTTAGGGCTTTAGATGACGTCCTCGCCATGTCGACCAGTAACCACGGCATTAATTCGGCAAGAATACTGCTGCCCTCAGCTACGCATGATCGAAGCAAGTGCACGTCCGTGACTTGCTTGCTGCGGGCTGCCGCTAAACCCAAGAGTGTCTGCCTCGGCCCCCTGCAGCTTATAGTAGACGCGTCGCGCTGCTCTCAGCGAGGCGACAACACATGCTGGCAGTTACGGTGGTGGTTGCTGCGGATTTAGACGAAGTCTTCTCTATGTCGACCAGTAAGCACTCGCACCGCAATATATCGACAAGACTACCGCAGCACACAGCTACCCCGGATCAAAGCAAGTGCACGTGCGTGGCTACTTGCTGCGGTCTGCCGCTCGACGCAAATGTGCCCGTCTCGCCCCTCTGTTTCTTGTTGCTTCGAGCTGCTCTCATTGAGGCGACGACACATGCTGGCAGTTACGATGGCGGTTGCTGCGGGATTTTTCCATCGTCCCCTCCATGTCAATCGCTATGCACTCGCACCGCATTATTTTCGGCAAGACTACCGCAAGACTATATATATATATATATATATATATATATATATATATATATATATATATATATATATATAGGTGAGCAGTGTATATGCGTGTAGTGCTGTCCAGTACTGCCCAAAAGAAAAAGAAAAATATTGAGTACGGTTGATGTGCTGGTATTAACTACAAACGCAAGTGTGAACACACTTACCTGTATGATTTATGTTTCATTTTACAGCTGTGTGCAGGATTCAGAGTGCGAGTTATTTTGTTAATTATTGTTATAACTATTCACATATCGCGCACATCGGAATCACAATCTTCAAAACTATTGGTTCTAAACTAATCCAGTCGGCAAAACTTTCCTATGTATAATGCTTCTTGAATATTTTTCCATCAATTCCCTTATATCTTGCCACTCTTTCTGCTGCGCTGTTCAGCATGCACCAGAATTGAGTGCATGTGAATGTTTCGAGACCTAAACACGTTCTCTAAGATGGATTATTATTCTCGCCAGCTGTTATCAAAGTTAAAATAATAGAGCATAATATATTTCATAAAGCCTAAAATCATTTAAAAAAATTAGGGAGGATGAAAATAAGCAGATATTTGTTAAGTATTGGCTACCTAGTTGCATAACAGTGACTGTTATCCAGTCTTTGCTGAGCTCAATATGCACTTAGTGATGGCAGGATTCATTTGGCCATTGCTATCATTTTTGAAATAGAGCTGTGAAGATAAAAAAAAGTGTCGCTGTGTGTGGTTTCATGGGAACTTACTATGATACAATTTGTAACTTTTCAATAGAACTCCTTAAAAGGTAACAAAAGTCTACCCCATACACTCATTTAAACTGAATACTGATTTCTGGTACATTTGAAGTTGAAAAAGCTTCTTATTACTTTTCTTACTTTCCCTTTTATAATCCTTTACTATATTGTGCCCTTGATTTCAGTAGCGGTTGTGTTTATCTGCCCATCTTGGTTGCATAAAGAATGTGTGCCTCCAAATAACCACGTGGGAAGTATGTTACTAAGACTGATCTCATATTTCAAAGCACCAGAAATGTGCCGGCCAGTGCGGCGACAACTGAAGGAAACGGCAGCACCATCACGGCGTCTACCTGTGCGGAGCGTTCACAGCACAGATCCAGCCAGGAGCCAGGCATCGCCTCAGAGAGCCTTCCGGGCATCAGCAAGACCAGTAAGTAGGCCACATTTTACAAAATATATATTGACAAATTGTCTTGAAATGGTCAGGATGTGAAATGGTAACTTCTTTTAACTTGAGGAATTGGGCTGTTGCTACATATTCATATTACACGAGCGCTTAAAGACGGAGACGACATAGAATAAGGTAACAGCACGACCCAAGCGCTCACTCGCTATTGAACGTTTATTTGAACAACTGCAATTATAAATGAAAAGAGGCCAAAATACAAAGAAAACAGGCAAAAAGGAAATCGATGCAGCTTCATCAGATATCCTAATCGGCCATGTGAAACACACACATGTACAACAGCCTAAAGCAAAGCTTTGCACATTAGCGCCAAACAAAAGACAAAAGGCAAAATCAAGTGGCATCAAGAAAATCAATTTCATCGCATGTTTGGGTTACTGAGGGTGCTAGTGCACGTGTCACTTGTTATGCAATTTAACGGCTCCCTTTAACTCACCTATGAATTTATTATGGCGTGTGAAAATAACGGTAGTGTTCTCAAATTTTTGTGTGCAACGCACTTTCTTGCCTAGCCTGCTAGGTTAAAGTGGCTTTTACCCAAATAAATTTTATTCCTTAGAACCCATGGGATATGATCCTTCTTATACACTAAGTTCATGAAAACACCCTTTTAAATTTTGTTGCCTGGAGGGCCTTGGTTTTGTATATTCTCATTTTCTGCAATGTGGGCAACATTTTTTTCCTATTGGTGAATCAGTTGTTAGCCACTAATTTAATTCGCGATGTGAATTAAACAAACTATAGCCATTGTTTTTATTTGGAGGCAACGAAACTACACCTAATGAATGTGACATTTTCACGCTGTTTCTTTCAGGACTCCCTACTCTCAACCCACATAATATTCCAGGCTGTGTAAGCCCAGCCTGTGTAAGTGTGAACTCAACTTCATGTAGCAACGTTTGCAAAGCTTCATATGGCATGCTTCACAACTGAGCACATAAGGCAAACCATTTCGATATCCAAACGAAGTCAAGAGTGGCTAAAAAACTATTGCATTCTGAAATGCGTAACTCACTTTAGCATGAGCTGTGTACAAGGAGCAGAGAGTTTGCCTAGTTGGTTGAAATGCATATTGAAAAATATTGTGCAGTGACATGACGACAAGCCAAGGAAAACAAAAATGAGCGGTAACTTACAGCGGATGTTTATTCAAACACATGCATGAATAAATAGGAAAACCAAAACAAAACAAGGCAGTCACCGTGAGCATCACGTGTTACCCTGTGTGAGTTGGCCAAGAAGCGACATTCTCTATTAGAGAAGCGGATGGAAGTCTGACTGACGCACTCATCTCCACTGATAGTCTTATGAAAGGCTTCCATGAGCTCACGCACGAGTTGATCCCTATATCAGTCTGGAATTTTGGTTTTGTCGAAGACTGGTTTGCATTCGATCTTCTTTGCCTTATCATTCGTAGAACATGTGCGGCAGTTTGTATGGACGTTATCAAGGGTACCTTTACCAAGTGATTGTCGGCGTTCTCCCAATCTTCCATTTACGCATCACCTGGTTTGGTCGATGTATAATGTGCCACAACATAGCGGCCCCTTGTAGACAACTCCCCTAGCACAAGTAATGAACGGGGTTGTGTGCTTAATATTGCAATCATTTTTTCTTTCTTTCCTTCTGCCGCATGTGCACCCGTGAACAGATTGCTGCCAACTTTCGCAGGGCGAAAAACAGTGTGGAAGTGTTGTAACGCCCTGCTGCATTCTTAAGAATATGTGCCAGTCTGTGCACACATGGTATTACGGCATCATTTTGGCGGTCTGTTTCCTGGAGTTTCTGTCACGGCCCTGCCTCGATCCACCTGGCCAGCCTCCCTCAAGTTTCCACGGTCACATGCTGAGGGTACCCACTCCCTTTCAGCCTCTCATTTTCACGCAACACTTTCATTGATAGCATGTTGGGAAGACTTGGAGATAGCGGCTTTGAGACAGGAAGTGGCCATCCCATTTTTCATGGCTTTGGAGTCATAAAAACGGGATAATGGGAAGAACGGGCAGGTAAACAGACGGAAGGAAAGAAAGAAAAAAAACTGCAATATCAAGCACACAGCCCTGTTCGTCCCATGTGCTAGGGGAGTTCTGTACAAGTTGCCGTTATCTTGTGGCGCATTGTACATCGGCCTAACCGAACAATCCGCAAATGAAAGATGAGGAGAACACCGACGATTACTTGGGGGAGATGAGATCCCATTCATAACATCTCTAATCATTGCTGCACATTTAGCACGAATGATAAGAAAAAGAAGATCCAATGCAAACCACTCTTCGACAAAACAAAAATTCTATTTAGACAAAGGATCAACTCGTGCGGGTACTCGGGGAAGCTTTTCGTGTGCGTATTAGCGGGGATAAGTGCATCAGTCAGACTTCTGTCTGCTTCTGTGAGAGTTTTGGTTCTTGGCCAACTCACATGGGCTAACACGTGATGTTCGTGATGACAGCCTTCTTTTGTTTCGATTTTCCTATTTACCCTCATGCATGCGTTTGAATAAACCAGTTGCGAGTTAGCGTTCACCCTTGTTTTTCTCGGCTTGTCCTCATGTCTCCGTGCAAATTTTTTCAATGTGCTATAATACAAGATTCAGAAGTAATGAAGTGCATTAAGTTATTCAGAAACATTTGTAGTGTTTATTTTGTATTCAAAATATGTATTGGTATTTATTGCATGCAGCGAAAAAAAAGTTGTTTCTATTTCATTTTTCCGCGCACCCTGTCATTTCATTATCTGTCTGTGTTATCAGGAAGCATCGGAATATGAAAGCTGCAGAAACGTCGCTGAACATACAAGGAAAGATGATGCCACTGAGGCTCTTGTCCTCCTTAGTGCCCACGCGACAGAGTTTGAAAACCTGGAAAGCGCTGCAGTCGAGGCCCTCCTGCACTTCAACGACAGCCAGACTGCTGCTCCTCTCAAGGCGGTGCAGGTTAACAAAGATACAGCACCTGCTGCTAGCAGAACTCGAACTAATCTGTTTTACAGTGACGCTTCTGTTAAAGCCTTCACAAGTATAGAAGATGTGAACCTTCTCAGTACTATTGCTGGCACTGTGGCCGAGTGTTATGCACTGTATGCAGAAAGAAGTGTTTTATACCGCGTAAGAATGGTGCTCGTTCACATTAGGACATTTCTGTCTTTGAGGTGCTTAG
The DNA here is from genome assembly GCF_038994185.2 of Dermacentor albipictus. Taxonomy (NCBI): domain Eukaryota; kingdom Metazoa; phylum Arthropoda; class Arachnida; order Ixodida; family Ixodidae; genus Dermacentor; species Dermacentor albipictus. Next base: position 12,377,388 of record NC_091828.1, on the reverse strand, counting down.
CGGCATTATTCTCAGTGTCTGAGGGCACAGTACACCGGTATTTTTATGGCACCATACGCCCCTTGGCAGCTGTCCTGAAAGCATCTATCCCATGGTCGAGCAATGCAGATGTGCCACAGAATCAGGCTCAGTGCTTTGTAGCGTACAGGGTTCTCAGAATTGTGCTTGACTGCACAGAAGTAAAGGCGGAAAAATCTCACTCTGCATCTTGCCGTATTCTGACTTATTCCGACTATAAAGGGGCACACACAGTTAAAGTTTTAATTGCCGTATCTCCAGATGCACACATCACATTTTTGAGTGATTGTTTTGGAGGTCATGCCTCTGTTAAAGCGTGTGTGGATAATTCAGATATCTTGGGCAGAATAGAGCCTTTTAAGGATTACATCACGGTAGACAAGGGCTTTAATATTGACAGTAGATGTGCTGCTTAGGGCATCGGTGCTGTGCAGCCTCTATTTCTGCGGAAGTAGACACAGTTTTTCCCTGAGGATGCTGCCAAAACGCTGCAGGTTGCATGAGCATTTGTCCATCTTGAAAGAGCAATTCAGCGCTTGTAGCTCTTTAGGATACTGAAGGGCCGATTGCCCTGGGAGACGCTGGCTGTTGTTGATGACGTAATGATAATAATAGCTGGAATCGTTAATCTGTCTGCACCTGTGCTTGCAGACAAAAGATTCACATGAGTGTACAGGCAGTGGTGCGTATGTGAGGCTGTGGCTCAACGATTCCAGCCAGTTGCTTGCCTTTGAACCATAAATATGTGGAATTTCCGTACAATATAAGTGTAAGTGAGCACAATTACCGTGTCTATTACACGAGACTCCCTTTAAGACGAACCTAAAGGACAAGGAAATTTGTTTGTCTTAACAGAAGTGCCCTAAAAAAGATATGTCAGCATGCTAGGAAACAATACATATATATTACATGAAAACTGTGAGTAACGTAGCCTTTCATAGAGAGGATAATTCCAAACAGAGCATTTATTGCAATTTGTTTAAAGTGAGCTGAAGTGTGAGCGCATGAAACAAGTCTGCATTATCCTACCCTGAAGTGTAATGGTCTGGTTTTATTATTTTTATTTGGCAATATCTTTTTCCTCACCATATTCCACAGTGCCTGTTTCTTTTATTTTCTTCTGACCTTTGCTTTCCATTCAGCTCCAAGCATGTGAAAGGTACCCAGCAAAGCAGTGCTACATCTCTTTTATCTTAGTAACAATTGATATTGTGTCTGTTACCTATGTCACTGGTGGGTGCACCATGCTGCAGGTGATGCGCATGACACTGGTATCTAGCGACCTCTTATCCGCTATAACATGTGTTGTGACGCTATCTAAGCTGAAAGTGTGGCCGCGGTGTTTTTAAGACCCAAGCAGGGATCCAATGAGTGCACTTTGTGAAGCAACTCGCGGCATGTGACGCGCGCAATGCCAAGATCTGGCCATGTCAGATACCTACACAAGCACAGGCACAAAGGTGCCCTGCCCTTTCCTGCACTGGCCAGAAAACTTACCCAAGAAAGCGCGCTTTTGCAAAATGGCTTTCCCACACCTACCCAAGCTTATGCACGACAATGTGCGGAAGCCATACTGTGAGGATGTGCTTTCTTGCGCCGAAGCACTTTATTTTTTTCTTCGCTTGACAGTGCCCCATGAACACTCGCGCCAGTGCCATTGAGTGGGGTTGCCATGATTTGTGATTGCTATGGAAGTTTGTCTTAACCAAACTGCAGAAAATGCAGTTCGTCTTAAGAGGATATTTTTTGTATTGAGGCCTACAGGAAACCAACCAAATGTCTCACATTGTTCGTGTTAACAGAAGTCAACTGTGTATTGTGGCACTTTGATATGCACATGCTTGGATAAAAGTAGGAAATCGGAGGAACATGTTGAAGGCGTGCGCCGTTATATGCCGGTATATTCGCAGGAAGTTGGCATGGAAAAGCACTAAGGGTGCGCAAAAAACTACTTGCTCCTCTTGTTAGCATTTGAGTAACGGTGCTGCAATCAGTGCAGCAAACTGCGATGTTCATATTTATATGAACGACCTCAATATATCTGTATTAAACCAAAATATGTTCTATATGCGGGTAGCGCCAATTCTTTTATAACGGCTCTAGATTGTAATCAACTGGTATGTGTGCCAAACTCGCTCCCTATAAACCCGAAGAAATGGTCAATAGCAAACCAGCTGAAAATAAATGTTAGTAAAAGAAAAGCTGTTATATCTAGGCCAAAGCCAAAGCAGTTCGACGTACCAGTAAATTTAACGTACGGAGGCGAACCAGCGGAAACAACTGATCAAATTAAAATTTTTGGAGTAACTTTTTCTAATATGCTTTGGCATAACCAAGCTGACACTGACAAAGTTAACTCCTTTAGTTGGAGTTTCATCCAGCCTTAGAACAAATCTACCATTCAGGGTCAAACTTCATTACGATTTGCTTTTTTACTCGCATCTGAATTACTGGTTATTGGTTTGAAGCACCACTGCTCAATCTAATTTACAAAACCTTTTTGCCCTCCAGAAAAAGTTTGTCAGACTGCTTTATGAATTGCATATAACAGCCATACACACATCTTTTTTTCAAAGGACAAACAATTCACCAGTAAAAAATCTTTATAAGCTAACAGTAGCCTTCGAACATGAAGTTCTTGTAAACAGGATGATTCTACTCACCTTACCACTAAAAGAGTACATTCCCGTATACAGTACTCGTCACAGAAAATGAGATGCTATAAATCTTTGGACTAACTACTCGATAGATAAACTGTCTTTCACCCTGCCAACTCTCCTGAATAATTGTAAAAGTACCACTGACATTTTAAAAAATAACTAAAGCTGAAGTACGGCAACACTGTACGGGATATCTAAACTTTCTCATTGGCTAATATTTGTGTTCACTCCTTGTAGCCATTTAAGTGTCTGTGTATTTTTTCGACATTGGCTTTCTTCCTGTAACCTTTCTTCACTGCCATTTCGTAGAGGGCGCTGGAGGCGCCTATCAAGCTGCCGTTTGCTCAGGCAGCTTTTACCTGCAGCCGCCTCAATGTTTTTTTATTGGAAATAAACTTATTGTAAACGTCAGTGCAGCTTACCAATTAGATGCTTCTCGTGCTTAATAATACAGCTGCATTGTTGTTTTGAGTCATCATTATGTAATTGACTATGAAAATGCACATTTTTTTCTTGTTTATTTTTGATGGTTTCTTACGGAAGTTTCTTTTTGCAAGAAAATTTATTGACAAAGTGCACAAGGCCACTCAGACAATAGATATCAGCAAAACAAAAAAACATTTACATATGCCAGGAATGATCATCTGAGGTGGTCACCTGAGGTAACCTCCGTGCTGGAATGCGGTCTCCGTTCGCTTTCCGTGAAACTCGGAAAACCTATTTTGTCCTCTCTTAGACAGAGAGGAACGCTGCACCTTTCACGCACCCATGTCGTCCTTGATGTGTTTGGTTTTGTGCTGCATTTTGCACACCGCCTCGGCGTGCACCTCTTGGGTTGGTGCTTTGATTCGGCAGCCCGGACAAGTGGAGCTACATATCATCTCTTTATTTCTATTACACGGCTGCTTGATTGTCTTCCTTTTGGAGAACAGACTTGCTCTTCCGCGGTCAATGTACAGATTATGTACCTTCTAAAATCTTTTAAGCACATCTTCTGAAACCCTTCCAGTTCAGTGTATATTACGAAGGCGTTCACGATGCAGCAGTCAAGGAAGGGGAAAAAATTCGGTTCCACCATTTTTTTTACTTCCTATCACTCTGATATTGGTTCTTTCCTTGGTCGAATTTGTCAACAAAATTCATGTTTTGATTGTAGTCTGTAGCCCTTCAGGCGTGGTGGTCACCTAAGTTGACCACCATCGTAATGCTCATCCACAGCACAATTAGGCCCTGACGCTCCGCGTCAATTGTACAGCAACTCGTCTGCACATGCAAGCTATAAATTACTTATTTATTAGCGCCATATTAGGTGTACTCACCTTGAGATTTGTAAAAAAGCTTGGGTCAATCGCGCGTGGCTCCATTTTAATTGCTGCAAGTAAACAAAAAAAAGCAATATAACCAAGGAGGTGGCTCCACCTGTTATGAACAGAAAGAAAGTAGCGAAAAAAACCGGCACTAGTGGTTATGAATTTTACTACTGTGGCGCGCTGAAGAAAAATTTTGAAAAAGTAGTCATCTGAGGTACCCACCGTGCTGGAAAGAGTTAAAGAGCACTGGCAAACAGTGCGTAAAATACACATACTCTAGCCGCTGAATCAAGCTGTCAATAACTGATATGCATTTTTTTTCACATGGATAACTAGAGATTTCACTTCACTGTAAACAATAAGGTCTACTTGCCTCAAATGCAATACAAACAGCCCCAATCGCACTTATGTGTAGCAGGCATGTGTAGGTCTCAAGGTTTAATTTTCGTCTTTGGACACAATGTATGGCAGTTCTTGCTTCACAAGTTGTACAATGCTTTCTGTTCTGCCACGTGTGGGACTCTAAATTTCCCGCAACATGGCTGGCTTTCCATGCCTGAAAACAATCCCATCTGGGCTAAAGCCGAGCCAGGGGACTATAGGGTCCACAACAAGGCCTACTGTCGACACTGCATTGCCTGTATTAAGTGCATACTCTTCGAGAGCTGGCTTCTCGCACGCATTGCCATATCTCGTGGCGTCGTTTCCTTGGAAGTTTTGCGTCAGCAGTTTTTCAATTTTCTTTTGCCAGCTGTTTGTTGGCGATGGCACAAATCTGTACAATGTGTGGCACTTTCTTCCTGTTATTCTGAGCATTCGCTCTCTTTGTCACTGTGTATTGTTTTGCCGAGCAGTCTCGGCACAAATTCTAACTGCTAGTGCTTAGCTCACAGCAACCATGTCCTTACAAAATTTTGCTAGCTGAGCACTAAAATGGTTCATATCAGCAATGTAAATTCTTAACTTGTCCCAGTCTCTTTAATGCGACTTCATGGAAGAGAAGTTCCTCATACTTTTGTCCGTGCTGGCTGGCGGATATGCTGCATAATCAGGGCCGGCTCACAACCTGTGTTTTCACAGCACATATTCATGGCAATAACCTCAACATTTTCGCTTTGAAGGCAGCGGCCCATCACATGCCTTGGAAGGGCGTTTTGTGGAGCAGCAGCAATAAGCCGCTGATGGATTGCACCGACTTATTGAGTACTCAACTGGGTCCTTGAAGTGGGCTGTACGTGGCACAAGTCCTTAATTTTTCTTTCGTTTCGACTTGCCCCATATTTGTTTTAAATCGGTGCAAGTCAGCAGGTCCAGGTTCTGGACATCAGTTCTGCAGCAGTGAAAACGATGTATTACAGGTAAATAAATGATCTGCAAGTACCGCCCAAGAATCCTCTGACAACAGACCAGCACATTCATAGAGAGACAAGAAACTTCATCAATCTGTGTTTCAGTGTACGTTGAAACTTGACTGCAACAGAGGTACAAATATGCATAAGAGATCACTGTTAGCTTACGAATTGCCTTTGTACATGCTTACCTGTGTGTAAAAAGCAACATCGCAACCATGTGCTTGCAGCATTTGGAGTCGCCCACTTTGCAAGAGCAGTGGCCCTGTAAGAAAAAAAAAATGTTGCTTCAATGCAGGACAGGCACTCTTCATTTATGTGAATAAGCGTGATGTATTGCTCTTTCTCCCGTTTCAGTGTGTATCTCTTTTTTCCTGTCGAGTTGCCTTCGTGCAGTAATTTCTTAGCGGCTTTTCGCGTCTGGGCTCCCCAAAAAGAATGCCAAAGAAGTACTGGAAGAACCACTTTTGAGGTGCGGGCACGCGAGTCATGTTCTACGGTTCGTCGGAGAATGACCAAATAAATGAAATGCTCCTACGTCGATGAAATCTGCTTTGTGGCATTATTAAACGTTTGCCATGTTATGTATGACTGCATAAACGAAGCTTTAGCAAATGAATACGAGGGAACACCCTTTGTTCACCAGCGCATAAAGGCAGCATAGTTTGCCAGGCAACGCGAGGATAGGGTTCGGACACTGAAGCCGCGGCGGTACATGGCGCCCCTCCTAGTGCGTAGCCGTGCTCATAGCTGCGCATCGTAGCAGAAATGCAGACAACGTGAAGCAGCAACTCGTGGTTCCTTTACGCATAAACCAGTCTGCCTGGAAAGGCACATGTGTCGGGCGCACTTGCAGGCTAAAGAGCGCAGCCACGTGCTGGCCTGTTCAAACTATGAGTGGACCACGAAATATGTTGTACACGTTGCACCATGCCACACGCACCAGCAGCAAGCTACTTATTCCCAGGGAGCGTTGGTCCCGCTCACACCTCTGCGGTAAACACAAAGAGCTGTTTGAATTTCCTGAAGTGCGGCCACTGAAGCCTATTCGATGAGGAACTCGCAAGAAAAAAAAAGCCAGTAAATAGCACATCTACCCACTTTTATGGTTTCGTCGCTCCTAAATTCGAACCTAAACTCCTGCAGTTTCTGCCGCACTTGTGATGTTTGCAGGTACAAATCTTGGACGGTGTACGACGAGACTGCATTCTTTCAAGCCGCAGGAAACGATGTGGCCTGCGTTCAACACTTCTTCAGCTTCAACCAGACACCGAACACGCGTTTCTAAACCCTGATGCCGGTCATATTACATCCCAGGGTAAGTTGACTTTGGTTGGCTTACATCCCAGAGTTAGCTGGCGGGCTTATTGGCTGTGCCACAAGCGAATCATCTAACCCTCTGCGTTTCGCCATGCAGGCCAATTTCCGAACTACCCTGATGCTGACGCTTCTCCTGGCTTGGTTGCGGTGTCAACATGCGCAGTGCTTTCTCAGGCGCCATCACTCTGCGCTGCTGGTATTCCTGCAGTACACCTGTGAAAGCTGCCTACAACCAATCTTGCTGAACATCTACGTTTGCCATATGCGCAACCAATGGTCCTCATCCCGCCCTGGCTGGCCCCATCGTCAACGATAATTGTCTTGATGCTTGCTATAAAGCCGAAGCCCCGATCCGCATCGCCTGTGGGCTTGGTGGCTGTGCCACAAACGAATCATCTAGCCCTCTGCGTTTCGCCACGCAGGCCAATTTCTGAACTACCCTACTGCTGACGCTTCTTCCTGGCTTGGTTGCGGTGTCATCATGTGCAGTGCCTTCTCAGGCGCCGTCACTCTTCGCTGATGGCATTCCTGCAATACACCTGTGAAAGCTGCCTACAACCAATCTTGCTGCACACTACGGTTGCCAAATGCGCAACCACTGGTCCTCATCCCACCCTGGCTGGCCCCATCGTCAACGACAATTCTCTTGGTGTCAGCTATAAAGCTGGAGCCACGATCCGCATCGCCCCGTAGAGAAAAGGATAGAAAAAGAGCGGACACTCGGCGAATATTGGAAACAGGAAACACGTCACGCTACAGTATTAACATATCGACGAATTGGGGCCGCGAGCATCGAAAAAAGGAAGAATGTGAAATGAGTTTAACAGAAATTGTTTCATTGTTTTATTCTTTCCCGGAAAAATTTAAAATATATGCGTATAAATTAAATTAAAATTTGCGTCTTACTTCCGTTGCCTAGCGACAGGCGAACCGGCGAATGACGAGCCAGATGTTTGCGTCATTCGTCGGACACACCGCCGAAGCGAGAGAGACCGGCCGCGCATCTGAGCGTTTGACTGTTCGGGCACACGTCTGCCTGCTTTTCTATTTTGGGATTTAGCCTGGTTTGGTGGTCTCCCGGCGAATTATTGCGTTCATTCGGAACTTCGACATGGCAGCACTGCACTATTGGACTACGGCAAGGTGAGAAACTTTGTTAGACAGGGTGCAACGCACTTCAAGCACTTAGGCTTACTGCCCGGCACCTAGGCGAGACTTGTGACGCAGTTAACGAAAAACAAGGTGGCCGTCGTGGAGCAGTGAATTTGAATTAAAGAATCGTACTGGGAGGTGTTTGCGACGCTTCCTATCATCCCCAATATTATTTTAACTAATTTCTGGTAGTTTTTGGGCACGCTAGTCGCACAGCGTGCTGTGACGCAGTTTCGCGTGTACTGAATTTTGCTGCGACAAGTTTTGGCACTTTCTCTGACTGCCAACACTATTGAAACTAATTTCAGTACTTTTTAGGCTACCTTTCGAGCGCAGTGGGCGCGCCTGGCGCTGTGACTCGGTTAGCGAAAATCAGCGCGGCCGTGGTGCGCGGTTTCGCGCTTTAATGCACTGACAAATTCATGGCGCTTTTCTTTCTCTAACGCCCAACATTATTGGAAAATTATTTTCGATACATTTATATTATAAGGCCCGCTCGCCGCGCCAGTTGTGACGCAGCGAAAAGCAGCTCGGCCATGGTGACAGTTAGTTTGGCGCGTACTGAATCTTACTGCAACAAGTTTGTGGCAATTTTGATGTCCCCGCAACAATTTAAGCCTTCTTTCGGTACCCACGCTTGTCGAAAACGCAACGAGCAATCGTCAAGAGTGATAACACGAGAGTGCGTTGCTTGCTCCTCTAGAACCCGCAAGAGATAAGCCAAGGAGCTCAACCGCCAGGAACTAGTAACTCGAAAATTCTGTCTTCTGAACGGCACCCACGCATTTTGTCTTGAATGAGAGTAGAAGGAATTCTGCGAGCGTCCAGCATGCTATGGTCAAGAGCCTGTATTGGCCACTTCTGTGTATTCGTAGCGTACTATCGCGTCGGTTGTAGCCAAGTTCGCGAAACTCGCCGTTGCCCGCGCATTCGTGCTATTAAAGTGCAGGAAGTATGTATTGGGAAGAGGGGAATGCTTGGAATTAGAATGTGTTTGTGGTATGTACGGTATTGCTTGGGATGGGGGGGGGGGGGGGTCGAGTATTTTCTACGCCGTGTATGTAAATACGAACTCCTTTTGTTTGTAATGCCGCCCACTCACCACTTTCGCACGCTTCGCCTCTGCAGGCATTATTCTTACATGTTAATACCAAAATAACGCGTCTAAGTTTTTCAGCTCACGTCGTCTGGTGGAGCTTCCTGCGGAAACTACTGCTGCTTACCAGGTGCCACAACGCTGGATGAATGCACAAAAAGCCCGCGACGAGCATTTACAGAGAATAAAATAATCGTTAATTTTTCCTCATTTCACAAGGTGTCTTGCGTCTTTATTAAATTGCACGTGGCACATATTCAATGGAGGCTGGTGAACATCGTTCGCAATGAAATTTACTTAATAAGATGATTCCCAAATAAATATTTAATAAATAAAAATAAACATATAAATAAATATTTGCTTCAAAAGCAAAAAAAAAAGAACGGAGCCGGCGTGACTCGCACCAGCTAGTATTCAAAACGCGCGCGCACAGAACCGAAACCGGAAGTGTGCTTCAGGTTTCAACATCCACGGCTTGGTGCGCTGCAGTCAATTCGGACGCTGGGCTCTATGGAAGTGTCCGCTCTTGCTGTATTCCTTTCTCTATGATCGCCCTGTGGGCTTGGTGGCTGTGCCACAAACGAATAATCTAACCCTCTGCACTTCGCCTTGCAGGTTGGGCCATCCTGCAGTTTATACGCTAAAGAAAACAGTCATTACGCGTTGGCACAGTTGCCAAGCCCACAGTATATTTTTGCTATTGTGTCGCGGTCGCCCGTGACTTCTTATTCCTCGCGGTTGATATTGAGAGTAACCCCGGTCCCGAAATGGCAACTATTCCTGCAGAGCTCAAGAAATTGGCCGCTGGTCAGTCTGAACTACCAATAGAGCTACAAGACATGAAAGCTCAACTTCTCGTAACTAGCAACGCTATCTCTGAAATCTGTACACGGCTGACAAGTGTCGAGACCAACTGTCGGCATATTGAGTCTATGCGACGGCAGCTGGAAACCTTACAGACGCACTAAATACTGCCAATCGAATGGTAAAACTGGAAAGCCGTTTTGATGATGCTGAGAACCAGTCCAGACATAATAATTTGTTGTTCTTCTCTATTCCAGATACTAACACAAAAGAATATTGTAGTATATTAGTTTCAGTTTCTGTTTGCCCTTACACGCCGCCAGTGGCGCCAGTGTTTCCACCTGTATATATACATGCCTCTGAATAAAGAGGGCTAGTTCCGTTGCGGCCTTGACTGTATTCGTGGTTCATCTGCGGCTACCGCCGAAACACAACAATGGCGACGAAGATGGGATCTTTTCGAGGGGCGTAACCGCGCCTGCAACTTTACTACGCCATGAGCTGTATCGGGCTCGCTCCGCCGCCCCCATTCTTGCCTGTACCCGGCCGCCCTCCTGTTCCCTGGCCGCAATGGTACCGGATGTTCGAGAACTTTCTGCTGGCATCAGGAGCATCCGACTTCAAGCCTGAACGTCGCAAGGCCCTGCTGATACACAGCCTCGGCGTTGAGGGTCAACGTATCTTCTCCAGCCTACTGCTTACGTCGGATGCCGCCCAGAGCGGTGAGTCAGCTGCCGGCGGTAAACGTAGTAAGGAGAGCGAAGACGCCGCTCAGCCTTCCGTTTATGACGAAGCTATCGAAACCTTAAACCAACATTTCACAAGCACAAGCAATGTCGTCGCGGAAAGGCACCGGTTTCGCCGACGTATGCAACAACCGGGGGAGTCTGTACAGGAGTACGTTGCTGCACTACGTGCTCTCGCGGTAGCATGTTCTTATGTGTCTCTGGAAGACTCGCTTCGTGACCAGTTCGTGGAAGGGGTCGCGTCCCAGCATCTTCGCGAACGCCTTCTTCTTGAGGGCTCGACCCTCTCGTTCCCCCGAGCAGTGTCATTAGCTTCACAAGTCGAACAAGCCAATGAGGACATTCGAGAATTTGCTTCCGGCAATGTGCAGCGCATATCAGGGCACTCTCGCATGGCGCTATACGACCATAGAAGCACTGGAACGCGCCACACTCCGCGTAACGACGCGCCCCTGCGTGAACCTCGTACCGAGGCGAGCCTGCAGCACGACAGCCGCCAACCTGCCTCGTATCTGCGCCCATACAACTCGTCCTCTCACTGCTATCGTTGTGGTTCGCGCCAGCACCGTGCCGCATCAGCCCGCTGCCCAGCCCAAGGCCAACGTTGCTATCATTGTGGTCTCGTTGGTCACTTCAGCGCGGTATGCAACAAGAAGCGACGGGCCGTTGCGGTTCGTGAGCTTAGCGAACAGGCATTGCCCGACAATGAAACCTTGCCCGACAGTGAAATTGACAATGAAGCTGTGAGCATTCTATGTGTGACCGCGTCCGGCCGCGCCGGAATTCTAGTGGAGGTAGCAGTTGGTCACACGACTTTAACATTCCTTATCGACTCGGGATCTTCAGTCTCCATTCTAGCGGGGGATCTTTTTGATAAACATTTTGCCGAACAGGTGCTGCTGTCCGCGCCCCGTGTGCAGCTGTTAGATTATTCAAAAAAGCCTATTCCAGTGCGAGGGTGCTTTCTTTCGAAAGTCGCATACAAGGAACGCGAGGCGTCCATTCTGTTCTACGTTGTCTCCCAAGGTACATCGCTTCTGGGTATCGACGCCATTATGGCTCTTGACTTCCAGATTGATGGCTCGTCCCTCCGCTGCCTTGAGACTACTACGTCAACTAGCAGTGCTACCAACGTACAAGTTCCAGTTCAGGAACCGGTTTCATCTGCACGTCTTCCAGCACAGTTGCGCTATGAATTTGCATGTCTTTTCGACTCCGCCCTCGGCCTAGCAAATGGGTTTGTGCATCGTGTCAAAGTAAGGCTCTCGATTCCGCCCGTTGTAGCAAAACTTCGCCGCCTTCCTCTTTCACTCCGAGCTCGGGTATCTGAGGAACTTCGTCGGCTAGAGCAGTTGGGCGTGATAGAGCGCATTAACGCTTCAGAATGGGTGTCTCCGATTGTTGTTGTTCAGAAGAAGGATGGAGGCATTCGTGTTTGCGTGGACCTACGGGAGCCTAATAAAGCTGTCGTGACGGATAGTTTCCCTCTTCCACACACAGAAGAACTCCTCCACAGTCTTTATGGGGCAACGCATTTTTCGAAGCTGGACCTCGCGTCGGCCTATTACCAGGTTTTGCTCGATCCTGAAAGCCGTGACTTGACAGCTTTCATAACTCGCGATGGCCTCTTCCGCTTCAAGCGCGTTTGCTTCGGGTTGGCATCCGCCCCGGCTGCATTTCAACAAATCATGTCGAAAATCCTTCAAGGATGTTCTGGTGTTTTGTTCTATATCGATGACATCATTGTTTTCGGGAAGAGCGAACAGGACCACTTGGCCAACCTGACCGCTGTACTGCGGGGCATCAAGGAAGCAGGGCTCAAGTTGAATGACAAGTGCGTATTTGGCGTACAGGAACTTTCCTTCTTGGGACACAGGATCACACCGCAAGGCATCTCTCCTTTGCCAGAGAAAATTGTTTCCATTATGAATACTCCGGCGCCCACTGATAGTACTAGTCTGCGCTCTTTCCTCGGACTGATCGAGTATTATGCCAAGTTCGTTCCCAGGCTTGCTGATGTGGTAGAACCAATGCGAGCTCTTCTCCGGAAGAACCAGCCATTCATATGGAATGATGCTGTAGACTCCAGTTTCGCCCAGGTGAAGTTTCTGCTCTCTTCCAGCGAAGTCCTGCGCATGTTTGATGCGTCCCTTCCGGTTGTAGTGTCCACTGACGCGTCCGACTGCGGACTGGGTGCTGTTCTCCAGCAGGTTGATGGCCACATGCTGCGAACTGTTGCCTTTGCTTCACGCACACTTTCACCTGCAGAGTAGAAATACGGAGTTGGAGAGCGTGAAGCGCTGGCGTGTGTTTGGGCCTGTGAGCATTGGCATACGTACTTGTGGGGACGGCATTTCACATTGCGCACGGACCACCAAGCTTTGGTCTCGCTGCTCTCTTCTCAAGGCACTGGGCGCCGCCCCCTTCGCATTGCACGCTGGTCCGAACGGCTGCTTCGCTACAATTATACAGTAGAGTATCGGAAGGGGTCTCAAAACCAGGTGGCGGATGCCCTTTCCCGCCTTCCAGTTCCGTCTCCGCAAGAAAATGTCTCATTTGATGAGGTTGTGTCCTTTGTTGAGTTACCGTGCCTCACTAAAGAGCAGTTTCAACAGGCCCTTCGTGATGACTGCATGTTAGAACAAGTTAAGATCTATGTCGCCACATCTTGGCCTGCACATAAGACGCTCTCGGGCGAACTTCAGCCTTTCTTCTTGGTACGTGAAGAATTGTCCGTCGTTGACAATCTGCTCCTGCGCGGCGAACGAATCGTCGTTCCCTTGGTTCTCACACCGCAGGTAATCGCTGCTGCCCATGAAGCTCATCGTGGTATTGTTCGAACAAAAGCTCGGCTACGAGAACGGTACTGGTGGCCAGGCATGGACAGGCAAGTGGAGCTTTCCATCCAGAACTGCAGCATATGTCAGATGGCTGACAAAAGTACGAAGACTGCTGCCACCCCTTTGCAGCCAGTACCCCTGCCAGAGCGTCCATGGCAGAAGCTTGCTGTTGACATCGTCGGCCCTATAGAGAGAGCCCCACATGACTGCAGATATGCCATTACGCTCATCGACTATTTTTCCAAGTGGCCAGATGTTCAATTCTGCAGTGAAGTATCCTCCCGCACAGTCATCAACTTTTTGCTTCACGTGTTCGCCCGTGAAGGCTATCCGGACGTGGTGGTCTGCGACAACGGGCCCCAGTTCTCATCTAGGGAGTTCATTGAGTTTCTCAAAGATCGCGCCATCCGCCTTGTGCACTCTTCCGTTTACTACCCCCAAGCGAACGGACTAGTCGAGCGGTTTAACCGGGTCTTCAAGAATTTTGTGCAGGTCGCTATGCTGGAACAGCGTCCGCTTCGCCAAGCGGTTACAGAGTATTTGGGCATATATCGCTGCACGCCACATGCCACTACGGGAGTTCCACCGTCTGTTCTCCTACACGGACGGCGACCGAGAACACGCCTTGACGTTGTGGGTCACCCGTCACCAGCTTTCTTCAGCGATCCTGTTTCCGAACTTCATCGTCTGCGCCAACGAGTTAAGAGCAAGCAAGACTACAGCAAAGAGTACACAGACCATCGCAGGGCCGCGAAGAAGACAACAGTGTCTGTTGGTGATTACGTTAGAATAAGAAAACCTGGAATATCGGTTAAGGGAGACCTCGCGTTTAGCCACCCGAGAAAGGTAATCAGTCAACAAGGTCCATCAACGTTTCGGCTTGATGATGGACGAACCTGGAACGCGTCGAAGCTATCCAGGGTACCTGCAGCTTCAGCCACATGGAATCAGCCGCATAATGCTGTTTCCGAACCCGTGACTCCGTCGTCGGCATCTCGGCAATCCAACGATTACGCCTCAACAGCTCGTCCCGAAGCCTCACCAGCTACGCCCACGCTACGAGCTCCAGCGTCAGCTATGCCGGATGACCGTGTGCTTCAACGTCGGGTCCAACCACCGAGGAACAGAAGGCCTCCAGATCGATACCGGGACCACATGTAGCTTGGGTGCTAGGTGCAGACGGGTGCAGTGTCAGAACTTGAGTGCTGCACGAACTATGTGCACACGCCTGTGTTTCTGCGAGCAATTTGTCGTTTTTGCTTTCTTTTTGGCGTTGCTTGTCCTAGGCCATGCTGTATAATTATTCGATACAGTATTATTAATGTTGAGCACATGACATGTATAGTGAAGATAATTGTAATTATTTGCAAATACTGTATATATGTGTAACAACACTAATCTATTATTAGTTACCTTGTTCTTGTAACTTGTTGTTCTTGTTACCTTGTTCTTGTAAGGAGGGGAATATGTAGTATATTAGTTTCAGTTTCTGTTTGCCCTTACACGCCGCCAGTGGCGCCAGTGTTTCCACCTGTATATATACATGCCTCTGAATAAAGAGGGCTAGTTCCGTTGCGGCCGTGACTGTATTCGTGGTTCATCTGCGGCTACCGCCGAAACACAACAAATATTTCGCGAGTTCGGAAGAAAAAGTCATTCGCCATTGCTCTGAGTACCTGAACTTCACGTTATATCCCCAATTAATGGAATGCGCACATCGACTGGGCAGCCAAACCCAAGGTCCAACCCGTTCAAATATTGTTCAGTTTAATTCCTTCAAAACTAAACAAGCGATTTTATCTAATGGCCGTAAATTAAAAGGTACTCCTTACGGCATAAGCGAAGACCACTCCCGCCAGGTCCAAAATGTGCGGAGGCATCTTTTTGCCTTTGAAAAAACAAATATATGTCTTATTCACTACAACGGGAGTATGGTAGCGCGATTCAAAGACGAGACAAAAGAAGACACAAAAGGACACACACAGCGCTGTGTGTGTCCCATTGTGTCTTCTTTTGTCCCGCCTTTGAATCGCGCTACCATACTCCCCTTGAAGATGCATTACCAACAAGCCCACATTGCAACCCTCGTGAACTTTATTCACTTCATTACCAAACATTGCTCATCAACTCCAATCGATATGCCTTTGACGAGTCCTCTCAAAGTGTCCCTATCACGCTGTCAAAAACTGCGTCACTATCCTACACCTGCCGCCCGTTCAATTCCGTCATTTTCAGCTATCTGCATCAACATGCGAAGCATCCTTTACAAACGTGATACTATATCAAATGTTGTCTCATCATCCGAAGGCAACCTGCCCATACTAACCAAAACATGGCTGTCGGATGACGTTCCTGATACTGAAATATTAGAAGACCAGCCTAACTTTGAACTAATCCGCAAAGATCGGCAAGGACGCAGAGGTGGAGGCGTCCTTATAGCCAAAAAAAAAAGAAATATCGTTTTCCACCATTGACATGAGCTCGGACATGAAAATTTTATGGATCCTCTGTCATGCCAAACCTGAACTACTACTTGTAGGTGTATGCTACCCCCCCCCCCCCGGCAGTTCTGTAGATTTTCCCAGAAAACTTAATAACATCCTAAGCCAATTAGGTAAAAAATACCCCAACGCGCACATTTTGCTATTGGGGCACTTCAATTATCCAAACATTGATTGGTCTAACCCTCAAATACCTACCGCTAGCACTGCATCCAAAGAGTTCGTTAATGTCTGTCTGAATTATAACCTTTCACAATTGGTAACTGAACGAACGCGTGTCATACATAATTCCAACATTCTAGACCCAGTATTGTCTTCGAATCCTGAAGCACTATCGTCTCTTACTTACTGTAACGAAATAAGTGACGACAAAGTAATTCATCCTACAATCACCTCATTTCCGACCCCGCGCCATGCTCATGAAAAAACAATCCGCCTTTACGATAAAGGCAATCACCCGGCAATAAATAATGATTTGGTAGTATTCTGTGAGGAATTCAAAACGGCCTTTCAACACCACTCTGTTGAAGAAAACTGATCACTTTTTCAGGAAGAAGGGGCACTCTTAACTGAAAAATACATACCAACATTATCGATTCAAGCTAACTGCCATAATCTATGGTTCACGAAAAATCTGAAAACACTCGAGAATAAGAAAAAGCGCCTATTTCGACAAGCTAAGCAAAACCCGAACGATCACTCGTGGAACAAGTTCTACGAAGCAGAACGCATTTATCTATTAGCAATCCGCTCACGCAAATACACTTCCTTTCATTTCGATTTGGCCAACATGATAAGTTAAAATCTAAAGAAATGCTGGCAAATCATTAACCCGCTGCCATCACGCACTATCTTCTTGCCGAATGAGCAGGGTGAAATCTTATCAGACCCGGATGCAACTAACACATTTAATACTGCCTTTTCTTCAGTGTTCAGTGAGGAACCAGAAACTGCCTTACCTACAATTCGTGTGCCATGTCTACCTACAATGCCGGCCATCACTTTCTCGATACATGTAATTTCAAATATAATAGATAATATTAAACTCTCGTCATCCGCAGGTCTCGACGAAATCATATCCAAGTTTAAAAAAAGAACACTAAGTTCATCTATGTAGCATGCTTAACATTGTTGTTTTCACAGTCATTGTCTTCTGGAAACCTCCCGCAAGCATGGAACATGAGCAAGGACGTTCCAGTCTACAAATCTGGCAATAAAACTTTCCCTTTGAGCTACCGCCCCATTTTCCATCACGTCGGCGCCCTGTAAGATCATAGAGCATGTTATATACACCAACAAAATTAACTTACTTGATACTAACTATTTATTTGACCAATCGCAGCACGGATTCCGCAAGGGATTAAATTGCGAAACACAGTAAGCTATTTTTCTTCACCATCTACACTCAAATCTCGATATTAACGTACAAACTGACGCAATTTTCCTTGACTTCGCAAAAGCATTCGACAAAGTAGCTCACCAATGACTGCTCCTACAACTTTCACGGTAAACCTACATCCTGCAGTTTTAACATGTATAGAACAATTCCTTACTAATCGCATGCAGTCAGTGTACGTCAATAACAATGCTTCTGAGCGCCTAACCGTAACGTCAGGCGTCCCTCAGCGCTCTGTACAAGGCCCCCGCATATTTTTAATATACATTAATGATATAGCATTACACTTGTGCAAAATCTGCATGTACGCTGATGACTGTGTCATTTACCGCTCAGTTACTAACCACAATGATCAAATCGTCCTTCAGGAAGACTGAAACAATATTCAAAATTGGTGTCAACGTTGGTTATTGGTCCTGAGCCCTACTATATGTAAAGCAATGCTGTTGTCCCGCCGTTCTAACCCCTTGGTATTTCAATAAGAAATAGCTAACGAACAAATTCAGTGGGTAAACAATTATGAGTACCTGGGTTACCGTCTCAAATGATCTGGACTGGTGTGTGCATGTGACTAACATTATCTCTTAAGCTAACATACCACCTGGGTTCATACGACGTCAGTTAAAAAACGCACCGTAGCATGTGAAACTATTAGCTTATAAGACACTAATACGACCCAAACTAGAAAACGCATCAGGCATTTGGAGCCCTCGCCCGACTTTCCTCATTACCGCCCTTGAGGCATTTCATAATCGGGCCATCCGGTTCATTTACTCCGCTTTTTTATACGACGTCAGCGTAACTTCATTAAAAGCGCAATCTGGCATGCAAACCACCGCCATTTAATAGCCAGCTTATCATTATTTCACAAATTCTACCACAGCATACTCAATCGTGCACCATATATCTTGCCACCATCACTCATATCCCATAGCATAGGGCATTCCTTAAACGTAGCTCGTCCACACGCGCGCACTATCACTTTTGCATATTCTTTTTCCCTCGAACAGCCAAAGACTGGAATGGCCGTGCGCACAGCCTCGTTTGTATACCCAGCTCTTCTGCCTTCATAGAAGAAATTGCCTCGCATTATGCCTCCTAACATTTTGATACTCGTTGTTTCTCATATTCTTTGTAATCCATCCCCTGTGCAATACCCCAAAGAGGGGCCTTTAAGGAAATACAGTGAAAGTGAAAAGAAGACATGACAATACCACGCTGCACCCGGGAACACTATGCGATCCGATGCAGCATGTACACTAGCCGGTGGCGTCTATACGATCCCCTTAACGACAGCCATATTGAATTTCGGGTAGCGCAGCCTAGAGGCGGTGAAAGTTGCGAATAGTAGTCGTTTCGGGCTGATCTTAGCGTGGCGACCACATGGGCTGGCTCATACCATGGCGGTTGCTGCGGGATGTCGACGCCGTACTCACCATGTCGACCAGTAAGCACTAGCAACTAATTATTTCGGCAAGACTACCGCAACACTCAACTACCCCAGATCAAAGCAAGTGCACATGCGTGGCTACTTGCTAAGGGATGCTGCTCAACACAAGACTATCTGTCTCGGCCCACTGCTCCTTAAAGTAGGCGCTAAGGGCTGCTCTCAGCGAGGCGACAACACATGCTGGCTATTACGACGGTGGGAGCTACAGGATTTTGACGACGTCTGCTCTATCTCCACCAGAATGCACTCGCACCGCGATATTTCGGCAATACTACCGCAGCACTCAGTTAATCAAGATCAAAGCAAGTGCACGTGCGTGGCTAGTCGCTGCGGCCTGCCGCTCAACGCAAACGAGTCTGTCTCGCCCTCCCGCTCCTTATAGTACTCGCTTCGGGCAATATACAGCGAGGCGAAAACACATGTTGGCAGCGATGACAACAGGTTATGAGGAATTTTCACAAGCTCCTCTCCATGTCGATCAGTATGCACTCGCACCGCATTATTTCGGCAAGAATACCGCAGTACCCAGCTACTCCAGATGAAAGCAAGTGCGCGCGTGGCTACTTGATGCGGGTTGACCCTCAACGGACAAGATTCTGCCTCGCCCGTCTGCTTCTTATAGCAGTCGCTTCGAGTTGCTCTCAGCGAGGCGACAACACATGATGGCAGTTACGACGGCGATTGCTGCGGGATCTTGAAGACGACTTCACCATGTCAACGAGCAAGCACTCGCACCGCAATATTTTGGCGAAATTACCGCAGTACTCAGCTACCCCAGATCAAAGCAAGTGCACGCGCGTAACTACGTGCTGCGGGCTACCGCTCAATGCAATAGTGTCTGCCTCGCCCCACTCCTGCTTGTACTATTCGCTTCGGGGCGCTCTCAGTGAGGCGAGGACAGCTGCTGAGTTATGATGGCGGTTGCTGCGGGATTTTGACGACGTCATCACCATGTCGACCAGCAGGCACTCGTAGTGCATTATATCGGCAAGACTACCACAGCACTCAACAACACCAGATGAAAGCAAGATCACATGCATGGCTACTTGCTGCGGGCTGCTGCGCAACACAAAAGAGTCTGCCTCGCCCCCTCCTTCTTATAGTAGTCATTTCGGGCTGGTCTCAGCGAGGCGACAACACATCCTGGCAGTTACGATGGCGGTTGCTGCGAGATTTTGATGACGTCCTCTCCATGGCGACCACGAAGTTCAAATGATATGTGTTTTTCATACCCTCAGGGACATTACGGCATTATAGAGGAGAGTAGTTACAAGGAAAACGGGTAAATTCAACAAACAGGAGCTGCTACTGTATAAAATTATATAAAAATGTACATATATATATATATTTATATATATATATATATATATATATATATATATATATATATATATATATACATACATACATACGTATATATATCATCATCAGCCTGGTTACGCCCACTGCAGGGCAAAGGCCTCTCCCATATTTCTCCAACAACCCCGGTCATGTACTAATTGTGGCCATGCCGTCCCTGCAAATTTCTTAATCTCATCCGCCCACCTAACTTTCTGCCGTCGCCTGCTACGCTTCCCTTCCCTTGGAATCCAGTCCGTAACCCTTAATGACCATCGGTTATCTTCCCTCCTCATTACATGTCCTGCCCATGCCCATTTCTTTTTCTTGATTTCAACTAAGATGTCATTAACTCGCGTTTGTTCCCCCACCCAATCTGCTCTTTCCTTATCCCTTAACGTTACACGTATCATTCTTCTTTCCATAGCTCGTTGTGTCGTCCTCAATTTGAGTAGAACCCTTTTCGTAAGCCTCCAGGTTTCTGCCCCGTACGTGAGTACTGGTAAGACACAGCTATTATACACTTTTCTCTTGAGGGATAATGGCAACCTGCTGTTCATGATCTCAGAATGCCTGCCAAAGGCACCCCAGCCCATTCTTATTCTTCTGATTATTTCTGTCTCATGATCCGGATCCGCAGTCACTACCTGCCCTAAGTAGATGTATTCCCTTACGACTTCCAGTGCCTCACTGCCTATTTTAAACTGCTGTTCTCTTCCGAGACTGTTAAACATTACTTTAGTTTTCTGCAGATAAATGTTTAGACCCGCTCTTCTGCTTTGCCTCTCCAGGTCAGTGAGCATGCATTGCAGTTGGTCCCCTGAGTTACTAAGCAAGTCAATATCATCAGCGAATCGCAAGTTACTGAGGTATTCTCCATTAACTTTTATCCCCATTTCTTCCCAATGCAGGTCTCTGAATACCTCCTGTAAACACGCTGTGAATAGCATTGGAGAGATCGTATCTCCCTGCCTGACGCCTTTATTTATCGGGATTTTGTTGCTTTCTTTATGGAGGACTACGGTGGCTGTGAGCCGCTATAGATATTTTTCAGTATTTTTACATATGGCTCGTCTACACCCTGATTCCGTAATGCCTCCTTGACTGCTGAGGTTTCGACAGAATCAAATGCTTTCTCGTAATCAATGAAAGCTATATATAAGGGTTGGTTATATTCCGCACATTTCTCTATCACCTGATTAATAGTGTGAATATGATCTATTGTTGAGTAGCCTTTACGGAATCCTGCGTGGTCCTTTGCTTGACAGAAGTCTAAGGTGTTCCTGATTCTATTTGCGATTACCTTAGTAAATAGTTTGTAAGCAACGGACAGTAAGCTGATCGGTCTATAATTTTTCAAGTCTTTGGCGTCCCCTTTCTTATGGATTACGATTATGTTAGCGTTTTTCCAAGATTCCGGTATGCTCGACGTTATGAGGCATTGCGTATACAGGGTGGCCAGTTTCTCTAGAACAATCTGCCCACCATCTTTCAATAAATCTGCTGTTACCTTACCCTCCCCAGCTGCCTTCCCCCTTTGCATATCTCCCAAGGCTTTCTTTACTTCTTCGGGCGTTACCTGTGGGATTTCGAATTCCTCTAGACTATTTTCTCTTCAACTATCGTTGTGGCTGGCACTGGTACTGTATAAATCTCTATTGAACTCCTCAGCCACTTGTACTATCTCATCCATATTAGTAATGATATTGCCGGCTTTGTCTCTTAACGCATACATCTGATTCTTGCCAATTCTTAGTTTCTTCTTCACTGTTTTTAGGCTTCCTCCGTTCCTGAGAGCATGTTCAATTCTATCCATATTATACTTCCTTATGTCAGCTGTCTTACGCTTGTTGATTAACTTCGAAAGTTCTGCCAGTTCTATTCTAGCTGTAGGTTTAGAGGCTTTCATTCATTGGTGTTTCTTGATCAGATCTTTCGTCTCCTGCGATAGTTTACTGGTATCCTGCCTAACAGAGTTACCACCGACTTCCATTGCACACTCCTTAATGATGTCCACAAGATTGTCGTTCATTGCTTCAACACTAAGGTCCCCTTCCTGAGTTAAAGCCGAATACCTGTTCTGAAGCTTGATCTGGAATTCCTCTATTTTCCCTCTTACCGCTAACTCATTGATCGGCTTCTTATGTACCAGTTTCTTCCGTTCCCTTCTCAGGTCTAGGCTAATTCGAGTTCTTACCATCCTGTGGTCACTGCAGCGCACCTTGCCGAACACATCCACATCTTGTATGATGCCAGGGTTAGCGCAGAGTATGAGGTTTATTAAATTTCTAGTCTCGCCATTCGGGCCCCTCCACGTCCACTTACGGCTATCTCTCTTGCGGAAGAAGGTATTCATTATCCTCATATTATTCTGTTCCGCAAACTCTACTAATAACTCCCCCTGATATTCCTAGTGCCTATGCAATATTCCCCCACTGCCTTGTCTCCAGCCTGCTTTTTGCCTACCTTGGCATTGAAGTCACCCATTAGTATAGTGTATTTAGTTTTCACTCTACCCATCGCCGATTCCACGTCTTCATAGAAGCTTTCGACTTCCTGGTCATCATGACTGGATGTAGGGGCGTAGAGCTGTACAATCTTCATTTTGTACCTCTTATTAAGTTTCACAACAAGACCTGCCACCCTCTCGTTAATGCTATAGAATTCATGTATGTTATCAGCTATATTCTTATTAATCAGGAATCCGACGCCTAGTTCCTTTCTCTCTGCTAAGCCCCGGTAGCGCTCTATATGCTTCTTTTGGCCTCCTAACTTCACTGAGCCCTATTATATCCCATTTACTGCCCTCTAATTCCTCCAATAGCACTGCTAGACTCGCCTCACTAGATAACGTTCTAGCGTTAAACGTTGCCAGGTTCATATTCCAATGGCGGCCTGTCCGGAGCCAGTGACTCTTAGCACCTTCTGCAGCGTCGCAGGTCTGACCGCCGCCGTGGTCAGTTGCTTCGCAGCTGCTGGGGACTGAGGGCCGGAGTTTGATTGTGTTGTTCATATAGGAGGTTGTGGCTAAGTACTGCACCAGGGTGGCTAATCCTGCTCTGGTGAGGGAGTACGTTACCGGTTCTGGTCACCGGGATCAGGCCACACTCCAGGCCTGTTTGTGCAATTTTATCAACACGCGGATTTTTCTTTTTTTTTATACCGGTGGAAAATTGCCGGCACCGGGATTCGAACCACGGACCTTTTGCACGCGAGGCGGGTGTTCTACCTCTACGCCACCGCTGCATATTTATATATATATATATATATATATATATATATATATATATATATATATATATATATATATATATATATATAAATATGCATATAAATATAAATGCATATATATGCATATATATGCATTTATGCATATATATGAATATATATGCATATAAATATAATATATATATATATATATATATATATATATATATATATATATATATATATATATATATATATATACAAAGGTATTTAAAAAATGGCACCTAGACATACAATGTTCGCTAAAGCGTTTATGAGTACAGGTTGAACAATAAGAAGAAAAAGGTTCCTAGTTATAACGGGCTAGCTATCGCATTCCTGAATAATTGCTGATCTGTGATAGTGGCTATCGAGGCGGGGAGGCGATTCCACTCATTGGAACTGCGTGGTACAAATGACAGCAAAAAAGCGTTGGATCTGCGAAATGCATGGCCGACCTTATGAATGTGGTCTAGTCTGGGCCATACATACGGAGGCGTAGAAATAAGTTTGTTGCGTAGCAGCGGGTGATGAAATAATTAATTAAAAAGGCACAAACGGAACATTTTTCGACGTGATGACTAGGACGGTAGCTTAAGGATAGACAGTTGGGCGAGTTGGTACGGTAACATGATTTTGGCTTCTAGCGCGAAGTGAAACACGGACACAGAAAGGAGCAGACAGGACGAGCGCTCGTCCTGTCTGCTCCTTTCTGTGTCCGTGTTTCACTTCGCGCTAGAAGCCGGTAGCTTAAGGCTAGATTTCATGGCACTGATACTCGTGGTTCTCTTACAATTAGAAAGAATGAAATGAGTAGAGTTATTCTGAACGATTTCCAGTGAGTGCATTAGGTTTACTTCACCTGGATCCCACATTGAAGCAGCATACTCAAGTTTAGGTCGTATTAGATTTTTATAGAGGAATAATTTTAAGGAAGATGGTGCTTTGGAAAAGTTGCGTCGTAAGTAACCTAGCATTCTGTTAGCGTTACTTAATATATGGGTAATGTGGGTATTCAAAGTAAGATCAGAGGTGATGTGATGTTGTTCCCAATTCTAATGGAGCGTTATTAAGGGCGTACACAGGTTATTCACTGGTAGTTCGAGATACACGCTTGAATTTACACTTGTTAACATTTAGTTCCATTAAACATGAATCGCACCATGAAGAAACGGCGTTAAGGTCAGCTTGAAGCCTGGTAACATCCTCGTCGCGAGTTATTTCGGTGTAGATTAGGCAGACGTCAACATGTCAGCAAATAGGTGAATTTGAGATGAAACACAGGAAGGTAAGTCGTTAATATATATGAGAAATAGGAGGGGTTCAAGCACGGAGCCTTGTGGTACACCTGAATAAACAGGACTCAGAGTAGAGGTTACTTCGTTAGGTGAAACAAACTGTGAACGGTAAGTGAAGAAAACCTCAAGCCAGTACAAAATTTTAGGGTCAAGGTTTAGTTGTTGCAGTTTGCAGATTAATAATCTGTGGTACACTTTATTGAACGCTTTTAAGAAGTAAAAAAAATAGATCTGCAACTGAAGAGTGGTCAAGCAATAGGTTTAGTTTATGCGTGAATGATACTACTTGGCTGTGACATGAATACGTTTAGCGGAAGCCGTGTTGAAACTCAGAAAGGAAGGAGTTTTCTCCTAAGAAGTTGGCAGTATGAGAAAACAGAATATGCTCGATAATTTTGCATGGTATACTGGTTAAGGAAATAGGCCGATACTTCAGTGGGGAATATGTAGTACCTGTTTTGTAGAGTGCAATCACCTTCCCCACCTTCCAATCAGCAGGCAGGGAACCTTTCTCAAGTGATTGCTGGAAAATCTTTGCAAGAATATAGGAAAAATATGTGCTAGTGTTCCTTAGAGACCTTGCGTTAATTAAGTCACAGCCAGGAGCGGATGAGAGTTTCAATGAGGGGATTGTTTTTTCGATGCCAAAGGGTTGGTTGAAGGTTGAAGGTTGAAGGTTTATTTCCGCAACTGGTGTTGCGAGGACAGCCAGGGAAAAAGCTGTATAGACAGCTTGAGAGGTCCTGGCTTCCTCTTACAGTGCAGCATTGACGGCGGCGGAGTACAACAAACAAAACGTGAGGAGAAAAAACAAAAAAAAGCAAAAAAAAACACGTACGTTTGGTACAGAGAATGAGACATGCACGTTCAGTACGCACTACATTGTACTTGTACAGTACAAAACTACACGAACATTTGGGGCAATTCTTTCAGAGAAATATTATATAAATCAATATTCTCGTAGCAGTACAAATGATTCAGAAGTGTCGGTAAGGTATGCTGCAACATTTGTTTGCCATAGTTTGTGCGGCATTTCTTAACATTCCAAGGTTCTGTTGTGCGGGTATCATACACAGTTCTGCTCTGCTCTAACCCAGCAAGTCTAAGCAAGAAGTCATCATTTTTCATCATGGCGAGTTTATATTTATAGCACAGTCTGTAGTTATACATGGACTTCATCTGTATAATGTTGTGTTGATGGAAAAGGCCTGCAGTGTGGAAGAAATACGGCACTTTACATGCAATGCGTATAATACGTTTTTGTAAGACAGTGAGTTTGTTAATGTTTCCAGCTGTTGTTGTTGCCCACACCATACATCCGTAGTTGGCTATGGAAGAGAACAAAGAGTGGTAAAGTAACAAGTTAACTGATGTAGGAAAATTAAAGCAATTGCGGCGCATGATACCAACTGTTCTGGAAAGTTTCTGAACTACGTAATTAATATGATCATTCCACGACATATCTGCTGCAAAGTAAACACCCAGAGTTTTCACAGACTGCACAAATTCTATTCTGGTATTGTTTAATTCAATTAGAGGAGGTTCAAAGTGTTTGTGACGTGGGTGAAACATGACTGCTGCAGTTTTGCTAACGTTAATTCTTAAGTGATTATCAGCCGCCCAAGTATTTATTTCTTTTAAGGTTTTATTAGCTCGATTTGCGAGATCAGCAGTTGAAGTACCCGAAAAAAACAAGCTGGTGTCATCTGCGTAAATTATGTACTTAGCAGTGCTGTCGATGTGGACAATATCATTGACATAAAGAACAAAAAGAAACGGACCCAAAATGCTCCCTTGCGGAACGCCGGAAGCTACCGCTTTCAACTGGGAGCATTCACCGGCAATACTAACAAACTGAGACCTATGTCGCAAGTATGAGGCAATCAGCGTATGGGCTATGCCTCTAATACCGTAATGATCCAATTTTTTAAGCAGCACAGAGTGATTAACAAGGTCGAACGCCTTTGAAAAATCTAGAAATAATCCTAGTACCATGTTTTTCGATTCAAAATTTTCTAGTATGAATTCTTTTTGAGCAAGGAGAGCTAACTCAGTAGATCTGTTTTTACGAAAGCCATATTGAGCTGAAGTGATAATGTTGTATCTTTCACTAAAACAAGATAGTCGTTTAAGAACAACTTTTTCGAGGCCTTTAGAAAACATAGGTAAGATGGATATCGGGCGATAGTTTCCCATTACATTAGTAAAGGGTGCTTTGTGGCGTAGTCGTAAGATAGTGTAGTTGGGCGTGTTACAAGAGCATGTTTAGAAAAATTACGCATAAAAACGTCATTGAATACAGATGCGCAATTGGCAGGGCGAATCGCGGTATCGGTGCTATCAACAAGGGTTAGGGCGTCGTCATGTTTTGGGCTAATAGTGCGCCAGAACGTTTTTGTATGAGTAGTTAGCATGGATGGCAATGTGTTCTTTAAAAAGTTATCTTTAGCTTGTTTAAGCGCTGTTATGTAGTTATATGTAGCGCGTTTGTAAGCTGCCCATCATTGAGCGTTTGCAGAACACTCAAAGATGGGCAGCAAAAAAAAAAAACGCAACAGAAAACGGCACAGACGTCAGAGGACGACACATTAAGCGCCAACTTTCAACAAAGTTTATTGTACCACTGAAACCGATTTTTTACAGGTGAAGCAATGTCGACCGCGCATGCGCTTACATGAAAATGACCTGCGTATTCATGTAACACAGTTATGGGTAATGTGAGGCCGCGTCCAAGAAAATTTGTTGTTTTTCTGTGAGACTCAGAGAAGGGAAGCTAACACACTTATCACCCAATTTTGCTTTCATCTGCGCTTCAGATATTTCACGGATGAGCTGCGTACTGTCACGCAAAACAATCGTGCATTGGTCCTCAAGAGGTTTGCAGCCATGGTCGCGACAATGAATTGCCAAGAAACCACCGGAGTCATTTTTTACACTGTTGCTGTGTTCGCGCAGCCGATCATTGAGGCAACGCCCAGTTTGTCCTACATATTGCTTCCTACATGAAAGTGGGAGGTTGTAAACTACCCGGTGGACACGCTCGACGAACTTTTCGCGGTGATGCTTTCTGCACTTATAGGAAGGGACGGCATTTGGATCCCTCAACCTGCAAAGCCTGCCGAGCTTGTTGGGGGCAAAGAAAACAACTCTTACATTCGCCCTTTGGGCCATCTTTTTCAAGTTATGGGAGATCCCGTGCAAGTAAGGTATAAATAACACTAACTTTAGGGCGTTTGCGGGGAGGGGCATCGGCAACTGGCTTCTGCGTGCTGGAACGCGATTCTCTTAAAATGCGTTCCGCGACAGACACTAGCAACACCCTAGGATGTCCAGCCAAGGACAAACGTCGAGTTTGCTTTTCAAAGCTTACGACCACTACATAACAGCAATACTTGCTAAGGGCATCCTTGAAGCACAAACTGATAATGGCCCGCTTAACAAGCTTAGAATGTGCGGACTGTACGGTAGAAGTGGCTTGTTGGCCTCCGGCTCATACGACCAACACGTGTCGCTGTCCCGAAAGCTCAGGCGAAGATCAAGAAAACGAAGAGACCTATCTACCGGCATCTCATGGGTAGTTTGAAGGGAAACTAAGCACTTGTGAAATTACTTTCCAGAATGAAGGCATCAGAAGAGCAGTCAATGAAGATTAAAAAGTCATCAACGTAACTAAATATTTCCAAAACTGCAGTGCCTTGCACTTGCAATGAAATGTCATGGTCCAAACAGGACAAAAACAAGTCACTAAGAATGGGAGCAATGCAAGAGCCAACACAAACACGGTTCTTCTGCAAAAAAAACAAAAAAAACATTGGTTATCCCAAGTGATGCAGAGGCAATTAAGATAAAGCTATAAATGTTCTAAAAACTGACTGCAAGACATGCCGGCCTCATTCTGGAATGAAACAGCACCACATTATCAATGCGTTGCTCAACACACGACAGTACGCTTCTATGCAGCAGAGCATAATAAACATCCTTTACATCAATAGAAAACGACTGAAGACCACGGTCAGAACGTGATTTCAAGAAATCAATCACAGTATCTGAGCTCCTAACAGGCAGAATGCCCAACTTTTGTTGTAAAAACACCCCCAACGGCTTTTGCGAAGTATAAATTTCTGACACAAAATAACCCGTAGCGGGACACCGGGTTTATGCGTTTTGGCACTGAAGAAAACTTGTAGATGATCTCACTTGCTGTTTTCAAAGGCCTTGGTTAATTTTCGTTGATTAGGTCTGTCGCACATAGCTACTTGCTGCGGGGTGCCGCTGAACGCAAGAGTGTACCTTGCCTCCCTGCAACTTATAGCAGTCGCTTCGGGCTGCTCTCAGTGAGGCTACCACACATGCTGGCAGTTACGATGGTTGGCTGCTGCGGGACTCTGAAGATGTCCCCTCGATGTCCACCAGTTACGACGGCGGTTGCTTAGGGATTTATATGACGTCCTCTTCATGTCGCCCATTAACCACGGCATTAATTTGGCAAGACTACCGCTGCACTGAGCTACCCCTGATCAAAGCTAGTGCACGTGCGTCGCTATTTGCTTCGCGTGGGCGCTCAACACAAAAGTGTCTGCCTCGTCTGCCTCTCGTTATAATAGTCGCTTCGGGCTGCTCTCTGCGAGGTGACAACACATGCTGGCATTTACGACAGAGGTTCTTGCGGGACATGGACGACGTCCTCTCAATGTCGACCAGTAAACACTGGCACCTCATCATTTTGTTAAGAGTGCCACAGCACTAAGCTACCCCCAGTCAAATCTAGTGCGCGTGCATGGCTACTTGCTGCGGGCTGTCCCTCAACGCCAGTGTCTGTCTCGGCCCCCTGCTGCTTATTGTAGTCGCGTCGGTGTGCTCTCAGCGACCCGATCACACATGCTGGCAGTTAGGATGGAGGTTGCTGCGGGATTTGACGGCTTCATCACCATATAGACCAGTAAGCACTCGCACCGAATAATGTCGGCAAGACTACCGCAGAACTCAGCTACCCCGAGACAAAGGAAGTGCACGTGCGTGGCAACTGGCTGCGGGCTGCTGTTTACCGCAAAAGTGTCTGCCTCGCCCCTTCTCGTTATAGATGTCACCTCGGGCTGCTCTTAGCGAGGCGATAGCACATCCTGGCAGTTAGACGGCGTTGGCTGCGTGATTTTGACGACGTCCTCACCATCTCGCCCAGTAAGTACTCGCACCGCTATATTTCCGCAGGACTACCGCAGGACTCAGCTACCCCACATCAAAGCAAGTACACGTGCATGGCTACTTGCTGCGGGCTGCCGCTCAACGCAAAAGTGCCCGTCTCGCCCCTCTGCTCCTTGTAGTAGTCACTACGGGCTGCATTCAGAGAGGCGGCAATACATGCTGGCAGCGACGACGGCGCGTGCTACGGGAATTTCCCAATGTCCTCTCCATCTCGATCAGTATGCACTCGCAACGCCTTATTTCGGCAAGAGTACCGCAGCACTCAGCTACACCTGATCAAAGCAAGTGCACGCGCGTGGGCATTGCTGCGGGCTGCGCCTTAATCCAAAAGTGTCTGCCTTCTGCCTTTCCCCTCTGCTTCTTATAGTAGGCACTTCGGGCTGCTCTCAGCGAGGCGAAAACACGTGCTGGAAGTTACGACGGCGTTTGCTGCGCGACTTGCACGGCATCCTCTCCGTGTCGATCAGTATGCACGCGCACTGCATTATTCCGCGAGACTAGCACAGCACACAACTACCCCCGGTCAAAACTAGTGCGCATGCGTAGCTACTTGTGGCGAGCTGCCTCTCAACGAAAAAGTGTCTGCCTGGCCCACATGCTTGTTATAGTAGTCGCTTCTGGCTGGCCTCAGCGAGACGACAACACAAGCTGACATTCACTAGCGCTGTTGCTGCGGGATATTGACGATGTCCTCTCCGTGTCGATCAGTTTGCACTCGTACCGCATTATTTTGGTAAGACTACCACAACACTCAGCTACCCCCAGTGAAATGTTATTTGCTGCGGACTGCCGCTCAACGCAAGAGCGTCTGCCTTGCCACCCTGCTCGTCACAGAAGTTGCTTCGGTCTGGTTTCTGCGAGGCGACAACACATGCTGGCTTTTACGACAGCGGTTGCTGCGTGACATGGACGACGTCCTCTACGTGTCGACCAGTGAGCACTTGCATCGCGTTATTTCGACAAGACTTCCACAGCACACAGCTACACCCGGTCAAAGCCAGTGTGCGTGCGTGGCTATTTGCAGCGCGCTGCCACTCAGCGCGAGAATGTCTGCCTCGCCCCCGTGCTCGTTATTGCAGTCGGATCGGGCTGCTTCTGCGAAGCGACAACACATGCTAGCATTTACGATGCTGGTTGCTGCGGGACTTTCACGATGTCCTCTCCGCGTCCATCAGTAAGCACTCGCACTGCATTATTTGGGCGAGACTACCACAACACACAGCTGCCCCTGGTCAATGCTAGTCCGTGTGCGTGGTTATTTACTGCGGGCTGCCGCTCAAAGCAAAAGTGTCTGCCTCGCCACACTGCTCGTTATAGTAGACGCTTCGTGCTGCTCTCTGCAAGGCGACAGCACATGCTCGTATTTACGACGACTGTTGCTGCTGCACCTTGATGACGTTCTCTACATGTCAACCAGTGAGCACTGGCACCGCATTATTTCTGCAAGATTACCGCAGCACTCACCTACCACAGGTCAAAGTTTGTGCACGTGCGTGCAATTTTGCTGGGTGTTCGCTCAACGCGAAATGTCTGACTCGCCCGTGTGCTCGTTATAGTTGTCCGTTCAGGCTGCTGTCTGTGAGGCGACTGCTCATGCTGGCAGTTAGGATGGCGGTGTCTACTGGACTAGGAGGACGTTCTCTCTTATAAAATCTCTTGTACGGTGGGATCATTAGAAACGTTCATAGCTCTCGTCAACAAATCGTGCAGCAAACATGACGGAAAACGCTGTCATGTCATTTGATATACCGAGAACTGAGCGCATATGTCGGCAAGAAGAATCTGCCTTGGGCGGCTTCTTTTTTTCTCGGTGCCGTGGAATCGAGCATAGACCTGTAAATAGGTGTCGGTTCCTTTCAAGTGTCAAAAGTAAGGTTCTGTGCCGAACATCAAAATCATCATCATCACCACCATCATAATCGGCGGCAGCAGCCTGGCTAAGCCCACTGCAGGGTAAAGGCCTCTCCCATACTTCTCCAACTACCCCGGTCATGTGGTAATGGCGGTCTTATCTTCCCTGCTAACTTTATAATCTCATCCGCCCACCTAACTTTGTGCTGTCTTCTGCTACGCTTCCCTTCTCTTGGAATCCAGTCCGTAATTTATTTTTATTTATTTACAGATACTGCAGGCCCTTCTCGGTCCCATGCAGGAGCATGGACCCAGAAGTGTCTTAATGACCATCGATTTCTTCCCTCCTCAGTGCATGGCCTGCCCATGCCTATTTCTTTTTCTTGATTTCAACTAAGATGTTACTATTTCGCGCTTGTTCCCTCACCCAATCTGCCCTTTTCATATCCCTTAGCGTTACACCCATCAACTTCTTTCAATAGCTCGTTTCAACATCCTCAATTTTAGTAGAACCCTTTCGTAAGGCTCCAGGTTTCGGCCCCGTAGGTGAGCACTGGCAAGACACGGGCTTATACACTTTTTTCTTCAGGGATGATGGCAACCTGCTTTTCATGATATGAGAATGCCTGCCAAATGCACCTCAGCCCATTCTTCTTCTGATTATTTCAGTGTCATGATCCGGATCCGCGGTCACTACCTGTCCTAAGTCGATGCATTCCCTTGCCACTTCCAGTGCCTCCCTAGCTATCGTGAAATGCTGTTATCTTCCGAGACTGTTAAACACTACTTTAGTTTTCTGCAGATTAATCTTTATACCCATCCTCCTGCTTTGCCTGTCCATGTCAGTGAGCATGCATTGCAATTGGTCCCCTGAGTTACAAAGCATGGTAATACTATCAGCGATTCGGAAGCTACTAAGGTATTTCTGTTAACTCTTATCCCCAATTGTTTCCAATCCAGGTCTGTGAATACCTCCTGTAAGCACGCTGGGAATAGCTTTGGAGAGAACGTATCTCCCAGCCTGACGCCCTTTATTGGGATTTTATTGCTTTCTTTATGGAGGACTACGGTGGCTTTTGAGCTGCTATTGATATCTCTAAGTATTTCGACATACTGCTCGCTACACCCTGATTCCGTAACGCCTGTTTTCCGTAACGCTTGTTAACGCCGTAGTTCCATTTCGACTGAATCAAACACTTTTTCGGAATCAATGAAAGCGATATATAAGGGTTGGTTATATTCCGCACATTTATCTATCCCCTGATGGATAGTTTGAATATCGTCTATTGTTGAGCAGCCTGCCTAGTCCTTTGGTTGACAGAAGTCTAAGGTGTTCGTGATACTATTTGC
The DNA here is from genome assembly GCF_038994185.2 of Dermacentor albipictus. Lineage (NCBI taxonomy): Eukaryota > Metazoa > Arthropoda > Arachnida > Ixodida > Ixodidae > Dermacentor > Dermacentor albipictus. The sequence goes on along the minus strand of NC_091828.1, from coordinate 12,344,461 downwards.
GATTACCTTAATAAATACTTTGTAGGCAACGGACAGTAAGCGGATTGCTCTATAATTTTTGAGTCATTGGCGTCCCCTTTCTGATGTATTGTGTTGGTACTCTTCCAAGATTCCGCTATGCTCGAGGTAATGAGGCATTGCGTATAGAGAGTGGCCAGTTTTTCTAGAACAATCTGCCCATCATTTTTCAACAAATCTTCTGTTACCTGATCCTCCCCCACAGCCTTCACCCTTTGCATAGTTCCCCAGGCTTTCTTTTCTTCTTCCTGCGTTTATTGTGGGATGTGAAATTCTTTTAGATTATCCCTATTTCTTGGATGGATGTATGGATGAATGTTATGAGCGTCCCCTTTGGAACGAGGCTGTGGGCTGCGCCACCAAGCTCTTGCTATTACACTGCCTAATGTCCTACCGAGGTTAAACAATAATAAAAAGCACTATGAATACTACACCCAAATTTTCTGATGCCCTATTGCGAACTGTGCATTTGTACGTCTTCATCTTTTGTCATTTCCCTAGTTTTCTTCCACCAATCCTCTAATCGCCGCTAATTCTTATTGCGCATATGTATGCTTTACCACTGCTCCCGCTGAGCCCAAAGGCTTCAAAGAGGCCAGTGGTGCCCCAATCGACCGCAGGGTGGACGTCTTCACATTCCAATAAAACATGCGCCATAGTTTCCCTAGCTTTACCATAGCAAGCACATGCTTCTTCCTTCTTATACCTCGCTTTATAGGTGCGTGTTCTAAGGGATCCCGATCTCGCTTCGAAAGGTAATGAGCTTCCCTTTGAATTATCATAAACGGTTTCCATCCTGATTTCGTTTTTTCCTCTTAAGTAGTTACTCATGGAAGGTTTCTTTCAATTTCCGCCACCCATGAGATTATTTCAGCCTCTCTGACTTCCCGCTTGACCTTCTTTGTTGCTGCGTTGCCCACCCTACAGGCCACATACTTGCTGCTAAGCTTCCTAGTTCTTTTCCTCCACTGTGAATTAATGTTTTTCCTGCACAGACACCTGAACACTCTCCCAGCCCATTTACTTTCTAGGCCACATTTCCAGACGTAAGGTCGCTCTTTCGTCAAGACCCATGGTATGGGCACCAGATCGCGACGAAGAATTCGTACTGCGGACAGACGCACCGAACACAAGTTTGGGCGCAGTTTTGCTGCAACGACTCACGTTTCTTCTTGTTCCTTGTGCAATATATCGGCGTGTTCTGGGACTGCGGTGGGATGCACACTACGCCCTTCTTCAGCTCCAGCATCACATCTGCACATGCGGCACAAGATTGCAGCGGTGGAGCGCAGCTGACACCTACGGCTATCAACGGATCCACTATTGCCGGCAGTGGCGCTCCGTACTGCTTCCTTGGGCTTCACAGGGCTGCTGCAGTGACATCGTCAGCGGAGCACCTAAAAGGCAGCTTAGTGGCCTTCCCCTTCAGTGGGCATGGAAGCACAGTGAAGATGCGGGACTCACGTTTCTTCTTGTTCCTTGTGCAGTATTTCGGCGTGTTCTTGGACTGTGGTGGGATGCGCACTACGCCTTTCTTCAGCGCCAGCATCACATCTGCGCATGCGGCACAAGATTGCAGCGGTGGAGCGCAGCTGACACCTACGGCTATCAACGGATCCACTATTGCCGGCAGTGGCACTCCGTACTGCTTCCTTGGGCTTCACAGGGCACCTGCAGCGACATCGTCAGCGGAGCACCTAAAAGGCAGCTTAGTGGCCTTCCCCTTCAGTGGGCATGGAAGCACAATGAAGATGCGGGACTCACGTTTCTTCTTGTTCCTTGTGCAGTATTTCGGCGTGTTCTTGGACTGTGGTGGGATGCGCACTACGCCTTTCTTCAGCGCCAGCATCACATCTGCGCATGCGGCACAAGATTGCAGCGGTGGAGCGCAGCTGACACCTACGGCTATCAACGGATCCACTATTGCCGGCAGTGGCACTCCGTACTGCTTCCTTGGGCTTCACAGGGCAGCTGCAGCGACATCGTCAGCGGAGCACCTAAAAGGCAGCTTAGTGGCCTTCCCCTTCAGTGGGCATGGAAGCACAATGAAGATGCGGGACTCACGTTTCTTCTTGTTCCTTGTGCAGTATTTCGGCGTGTTCTTGGACTGTGGTGGGATGCGCACTACGCCTTTCTTCAGCGCCAGCATCACATCTGCGCATGCGGCACAAGATTGCAGCGGTGGAGCGCAGCTGACACCTACGGCTATCAACGGATCCACTATTGCCGGCAGTGGCACTCCGTACTGCTTCCTTGGGCTTCACAGGGCAGCTGCAGCGACATCGTCAGCGGAGCACTTAAAAGGCAGCTTAGTGGGCTTCCCCTTCACTGGGCATGGAAGCACAATGAAGATGCGGGACTCACGTTGCTTCTAGTTTCTCGTGCAGGCTGGTCCCATTTCCCTACTGCCCAGAAAATGTTACAAATCAGATGACCCTTTTGTAATTGTGCTTCCATGCCCAGAAGCCTTGCTTGAACTTTTTTGTGCGTTATTCTTAGCCATGTGTGGTGACGTTGAACAAAATCCAGGCCCACCTATCGATGAGATACTTCGTATGGTGAAAGAAACTAATTAACGATGTATACGCATAGAAGCCAATCAAACAAGCATGGCGCAGGCTATCCCTGAGCTTAAGACAGTGCAGGAGTCGTTTTCTGGTGCAATTGTGAAAATAAAGGAACGCCTAGATGCAGTCGAAGAGCAAACTGCTGTATTTGAAAACTGGGAGCAAAGAATGACAGCCACGCGCCGGGAACTTCGGCATGTGCAAGATGACTCCTTCGCGGCCCATTCGCGATTAGACGACGCAGAAGATCGGTCGCGACGTGATAACTTATTATTCTTCGGAATAGCTGATGACGCGTCAGAGACATGGAGTCAGTCCGAAGACAACATTGTTGCGTTTGCTTCTGACAAACTGGAGATGTGCTTATCAGCAGACGAAATAGCGCGTGTCCACCGAATCGGTCGTTTTACACGGGAAAAAAATAGACCAATAATTGTCAAGTTCTGTGCGTCCAAAACCAAGGAGGTTGTTCTTTCTAAACTAACCTTGCTCAAATATGACGAGGTTAGCATAAGTGAAGACTTTTCACCCGCGACGCGATTGGCTCGTGAAAAACTACTCGAATTCGGCAAGGCACTTAACACGAAGTTCAAACTGCGTCACAACAAACTTCTCATTGAAAATAAATGTTACATCTATAATTCTGTCGAAGGCAAGGTGCATGAACAGAGTTCCAGTCCTAATGCACCCAGGGCTGAAAAGCCGCCCTTAAAATCAACTCGGTCGGGTAAAGTGTACTCTGGCAATGGCTAGGACAGGATGAGGGGAGGTGACCCGACAGTTGGTGCGTCTGTACTATTTACTAATATACGTAGTTTCTACCCCAAAAAAAGATAACTTAAATGCGTTATTTAATGACTGTAATGCTGATCTTGTCGTACTAACGGAAACCTGGCTTTCTAGCCGTATATCTGATTCGTAGTTATTTCAGTGTAACAAAAAATTTAATGTTCATCGTCGTGATCGCACTGATAGAATGGGTGGAGGCGTTCTCATTGCCATAAATGAAAATGTTGAATCTTATCCTATCCATATTAGTAGCAATCTAGAAATAGTGTGGTGTTGCATTGCTCTTAATTTTAAAAACTGATCTTCGGTGCTTGCTACCATCCCCCTACCTCGGGTCACACTTTTTGTGCAGATTTTCATGATTGTAAACCAGATTGTTGTGCGCTTCTCTGGTGTAGCACTTTTTATTCTAGGTGACTAACTTTCCCAAGATCAGATGATCCCAGTTGTGTCCCTTTCCAGAACCAACATGCGTGGACGCGCTCACATTTCTTAACACATGTGCTGATTTTCACCTATCACAGATTGTTCACCTACCGACGCGTGTAACACCCACTACTTCGTCCTTACTCGATCTCGTCCTTACATCTGCTCCTGATATGACGTCACTCGTTACTGATGTGCCTGGATTAAGGGACCATGATGTTCTTCATTTTACATTGTCTGTTCCATCTACACGGGCACAAAAACGGCTCAAACAAATGAGGGACTAGAACTGTGGCAATTACGATGCTATTAACACTGAACTTTCCTCCTTCCTTGACAACTTTATTTCAACCTACAATGAGCAGTCCGTCGAAGAACTTTGGAATTCTTTTAGAACAAAAGTAGTTGATCTAACTAACAAATTTATTCCTTTACGAGCTGTTTACGACAACACTAGCGCTCCCTGGTATAACAGATATCTCAAGCGGTTATCGAACAAAAAAAGCAGGCTGTTTCGTAGTGCGAAAAAATCGCCTAACCCAGAGAGATGGGCTGTATACAAAGCCGCTTCAACGGCATATTCAGAGGCACTGAAAACGGCAAAATTTACCTTTTTCCATTCAACACTTCCGTCCTTACTCAAAACTAACCCTAAACGCTTTTGGAATACAATGAAAAGCAGCAATAACAACGACGTATCTCTCAATAACAATGGTGAACCAGTTATTAATAATAATATTTGGGGTTTTACGTGCCAAAACCACTTTCTGATTATGAGGCACGCCGTAGTGGAGGACTCCGGAAATTTTGACCACCTGGGGTTCTTTACGTGCACCTAAATCTAAGCACACGGGTGTTTTCGCATTTCGCCCCCATCGAAATGCGGCCGCCGTGGCCGGGATTCGATCCCGCGACCTCGTGCTCAGCAGCCCAACACCATAGCCACTGAGCAACCACGGCGGGTGGTGAACCAGTTCCGAAGCATCTTCGCGCCTCAATCTTTAATGACACCTTCACAAACTTTTTGTGGGACCCAATATTCACTCTTCCTTCGTATCCGAGAGCACATCTTACAGCAATGGATCCCATCATGCTTGACCCAGCCGGCATTCGTGCTATTATTAGCAGACTAAAACGATCATCTCCATGTGGTCGGGATGGCATCAACGCTAAATTCTTGCAAAACACTAATGAGTACAGCTCTATCATTCTGAATTACATTTTCACCAAATCGCTCAACGATGGATGCTTGCCCAAGGATTGGAAAGTAGCTAAGGTTGTGCCCTCTACAAGTCTAGCGACGCACACAACCCAAGCAACTATCGTGCGATATCAGTAACATCTGTTCTCTGCAAAATATTAGAACATGTCATATTTACTCATTTAGTCAACTTATTGGAGTTGAATAACTTCTTTCATCCATCCCAGCATGGTTTTCGTAAACATTTTTCTTGTGAAACACAGCTACTAACATTTACTAATGACCTTCACGCGTTCCTTGACGCCGGCCTCATCAGTGATTGCATATACTTGGATTTCGCGAAAGCCTTTGATAGTGTAAACCATGAGCTCCTTATACTAAAACTAACCAGCCTAAACATTGACCCTTTAGTACTGCACTGGATACGCGACTTCCTTTTTAACCACACCCAATTCGTCACGGTGAATGGAACCAATTCCCTGGAGGCACCTGTTTCCTCCGGAGTGCCACAGGGTTCAGTTTTAGGCCCATTACTATTTTTGATTTATATTATTTATTTATTTATTTATTTATTTATTTATTTATTTATTTATTTATTATACATACTTTCAAGGCCCTAAGGCACTACAGAAAGGAGTGGTACATACAAAGCAATGTAATATGGAGACAATGGTATGCAGGCAACGTTAAGTGATAGCGTGATAGACGGCTGTTTTGAATGAAGTTACATCTGTGATCTGAACGATGGAAGCAGGAAGGTGGTTCCAGTCGACACTTGTGCAGGGTAAAAAAAGACTCATGATACTTGTTCGTTGGGGAGGATGGGACGGCAACTTTAAATCTGTGGTCTGAACAGGACGAAGTGTAGGAAGGTGGGGTGATAAGTTGATTCTTGAGCACCTGGTTTGAGTGATAAACCTTGTGAAATAGGCAAAGACGAGCACATTTGCGGCGTAAAGAAAGATCTGGCAGATTCAGGGTTGTTTTCATACATGTAACACTGGAATGGCGGGAATAGTTAGATAAAATAAAGCGAGCTGCTCGATTTTGAATTGCTTCAAGTGTTACGGTTTGTGATGCTTGATTGTTATCCCAAATGGCAGATGCGCATTCAAATTTTGAGCGAACTAGGGTTTTGTAGAGCGTCAATTTTACCGAAGTAAGAACGGTAGAAAAGTTACGACGAAGATATCCTAGCATACGATTAGCATTAGCAGTAATATAATTAGTATGCAAATTCCATGAAAGATCATTAGCGATTAGGCCAAGATATTTGTGAGCGTTAACGGATGCTAATGAAGTGTCATTCAGTACATATCGACACTGATTGCGATCGCTGGTTTTACGTGATATGCGCGTTTATTTACACTTGTTAGCGTTAAGTTTCATGAGTCATTTTTAGACCAGAGTGATATGTTGTGAAGATCTTCTTGCAGTTCATCTGAATCATCAGGGTTAGTAATCTTTCGGTATATTACGCAATCGTCTGCGAACAAATTAACTGATGATGACTTTACACAGTTAGGGAGATCATTAAAATAAATCAAGAAGAGCAGAGGCCCCAAGACGGAGCCTTGTGGCACTCCGGATGTAACTGTTAACAATGCAGATGAAGAGTTATTGGTTCTAACATGCTGAGTTCGATTAGAAAGAAACTGTTTAATCCAAGACAACACATTTGGGTCAGTATTAAGCTGATTAAGTTTATGGATAAGTACGTTATGACATACGGTATCGAAAGCTTTGGCAAAATCTAAAAAAATACAGTCAATATCGAATCCTTGATCTAAGGCGGCAAACAAATTGTTAGTGAAGCAAAGAAGTTGAGTATCGCATGAAAAAGTTTTTCTAAAACCGTGTTGAGATGGATGGAAGAACGAGTTGCTTTCCAGGAAATCGATGAGGTGAGAATAGATTACGTGTTCTAAGAGTTTGCATGGAATGCTGGTTAATGATATGGGTCGGTAGTTCTCGGGACATAATGCGTTACCTGATTTATGGACTGGAACCACCCTCGCCGTTTTCCAGTCTGAAGGAAGCGATGAGCACTGTACTGACTGAGTATACAGTTTAGATAGAATAATAGATGAAAATAATGCAGTACATTTTAACATTTTTGAATTAATAAGATCAGGACCTGCAGAAGCTGAGATCTTTTGATTATCAATCAAGCAGTTAATACCAACCCAGTCAAATAATATGGGATCCATAGCACAGAAAAAGCAATCAGGAATATTTGGTAGATCGGCAAAGTTATCATCACAAAAGAATGAGGTAAACACTTCATTTAACACGTTGCAACACTGGTTTTCGTCAACATCACTGCCATCTACATGAACTAAATGAATGGAGTCAGCTTTCTTGTCGCCAACAATACTCCAGAATTTACGCGGGTAAGTGAGTAAGAGGGATGGCAATGTGACATTAAAATAGGTTTTTTTGGCATTGCTAGCCGCATAAATGTACTCAGCTTCTGCACGATGGTAAGCATCCCAGCGATCGGCAAGATTGGTTTCTCTGGCACGACGGAACCTACGTTTCTTTTTGTTGCGAAGTCGCTTAAGGTGATTATTGAACCAAGGTGAGCGTGAGCCATAAGGAATCTTCCTTCGAGGTACATATCGGTTAATTAAGTCGAGCAATTTATTTTTGTAGAGCTTCCAGTTTTCTTCGACAGATCGTTCATCGAATTTGATAAGGTAGTTGCTGGTAAACGTTTCCAGTTCACTGGTCATTGAGGGTATGTCAGCGCGGTTATAGTCAACAATAATTTTAGATCGTCTCTTGGTAGATACATGCATTTTCAACGTGAAATTAATAATGGAGTGATCACTTACACCTTGGAGGTAAGTTAGTTTACAAACAAGGTCAGGCACAGTGGTGAAAATAAGGTCCAGGATGTTAGATGACGTAGAAGTTTTACCGGTGGGTTCATGTACTAACTGTGACAAGTTAAAGTCTGAACAGATATTCAGAAATTGTGCATCCTCGGATGAGCTTTTTGCCAGGGTATGGAACGCGAAATCACTTCTCCACAGAATATTAGGAAAATTGAAGTCCCCCAGAATAAACAAAGGTGACGTAGGGTACCTAACAGTTAGATTGTTGAGAACATCATGTAAATCATCGCAGAAAGATTTTGGTGCTGTTGGGGGTCTATAGCAAGCTCAAAAAGTGCAGTCACGATTATCAATAACAACACGTACGCACACAAGTTCTAAAGCAGACACTACTGGAACATTAGATGAAGAAAGTTGGTCATTCACAGCAATTAAAGCACCCCCGCCAGCACGAACATCACGGTCGTACCGGTAGATATTTTAGCTTTTTTCACATTCGAAAATCTCAGCGTTTCTTATTTTTGCCGAAAGCCACGTTTCTGAAAGGACAACTATGTCAGCTGAGCATGCGTCAATGCGAGATGGTAAAGTTGTTTGTTTATTAAGAATACTGCGTGCACTGGTGAAAAAGATTGAATCACCATCTGCCGATAGGGGAGATAGCTACGCCGATCTGTCATGCGCTGGGTTAGCAGGTGCTTTGCGAGTGGAAGTTGCACGCGCCTCTCCAGAGGATACCAGTTCACACAGAGTGTCATTGACTGCGCTGTATATGTAGGCTTTATTGTTAATGACTAGTTTAATTAAACGAAGTGAAAAAGGCTGGCCGCTAGACTTGCCGAATTCGAGAAGTGTTTTTCGTGTCAATCGCGTTGCCCTGCAGAAATCTTCGCTAATGGAAACACCTGTACTTTTCAATTTAGATTTCTGTGAGAGAATACTTTGTTTGGTTTTGAAGGAAGAAAACTTCACGATGATTGGGCGTGTCTTATTTGCAACATAAGCACCCAACATATGTGCTCTCTCCACCATGCCATCTGTAATACGCAAATTTAAATGGCGTGAGAGAAGCTCACAGATATGCTCTTCCGATTGTGTCCAAGTCTCGGAAACGCTGTCTGGGATGCCAAAAAACAGTAAATTATGTCGCCGTGACCTATCCTCTAGATCATCAAGACGCGAGGCCAACGCAATACTTTCAGACTTAACGGCCTGGGCAACAGAACTACTTATATCTGTTGTAGGTAGCGCTGTTTCAAGACATTCGACAGTAGATTCAAGATTTGCCAATCTGCATACAAGATCTGCGACTGTATGTGAAAGTTCCTCTTGGTTTTCTTTTAGCTCAGCAAATGCATGCATCACCTCTGAGTGGCGATTGTCGATTTTCATTGAAAGGGCTCCTATGGTGTCAAGCAATTCTTTGTGCGATTTGCTAGAGTCAGCGTTTAGCGGACCGGGATTTTCTTCTATATCCCCGCAAAGCAGTAAAAGTTTCGCAACAAAAATGCATTCGCACAGAGTATCGTAAAGCACACTGAGGCACGGGAGCAGCAGCAGGCAAAGATTGTTCGACCGTTTAGAATTAAGAGATGAAGTACCACCAATTTGCACTTGCAAGAAAAGGGGATTCGTGAGCGACATCATTTTTGCCGCTCTCCCGTGCCCACTGAAGGCGGACAGCCGACGCCAGTCCTTTAAGGGCTCGCTGAGGAGTGATGGCGCTGGTGTTGTCGATGTGCCGCTTGAGTGCAATGCAAAAGCACTGCGCAGGTCACGTAGGGCGAAGCAGTCATCTTCGCTGATTGCAGTCGTGACTGTCAGGGGTCTTCTTGAGTTCAGCACAGGTGACGATAAAGGAACACTTGGTCGACCGGGAAGCAGGGAAAGCCACACGCCGGTTAGGGCAACAAGCTGCACATGCAAGAAAAGGGGATTCGTGAGCGACATCATTTTTGCCGCTCTCCCGTGCCCACTCTATTAATGATTTACCTACTAGCATCGCTTCTTCTGTCTGTCTTTTTGCTGATGATTGTGTTATCTACTGCACCATTTCTAATTACACTTACACAATAATCCTTCAAAGTGACCTAAATAATATTTCTGCTTGGTGTGAAATGTGGAAAATGAAGCTTAACATTCCTAAATGTAAATCAATGAGAGTATCCCGTAATAACATGCCTTGCCCAAACTGCCTTCTTCACAGCACGGCGCTAGAATCCGTAGCTACCTATAAATACCTCGGTGTACATATTACTAATGACCTTTCATGGAAGTACCACATTGAGCACGTAACCTCAAAGGCCAATCGCATGCTTGGTTACCTGAAAAGAAACTTCTCTGTCGCACCTTCATCACTCAAGCGACAGTTATATATCAGTTATGTCCGATCTAATCTCGAATATGCATCGTCAATCTGGGACCCTCGCCTTGCAACTCTTACCAATAACTTGGAGGCAATCCAGAACCGCTCAGCACGTTTTATCCTAAGTAACTATCATCGAACTTCCAGCGTAACTAACATGAAATGGATACTTAATCTGCCCCCGCTTGCAAATAGACGGAAACTATCTCGACTTGCATTGTTTCATAAGATCTATCATCATAATCATGTTCTTAGGACCCGTCTGATTAAGCCGCCTAATTTTGTTTCATCTCGACTTGATCACAACCATAAAGTCCATCTCCCTCACCAAAACACTGCAACATACTCGCACTCTTTCCTGACCAAAACCAGCCTCGACTGGAACAATCTTCCCGCCTCATTAGTTAACATTACTAACTGTGACCATTTTCGTGCAGCTCTTTCCAGTGGAATTTAACACATTCCAACATTTTTTTTCTTCTCTATGTTGGTTGGAAACTTCATCTTTGGTGTCTCAATCGGTTGCAATGGTATTTTCTCGCCGTAATCATTGTACAAGCCTTGCATGAGAGTGTGAATTTTCGTTATTAGAAATTACATTCGTTCCCATTTCTTGAAAGTTTTTAATTGTGTATGTGCAAATAACTGTATTTATGTTGAATGATTGACCCCTCCCCTCTATAATGCTTGTATGCCTTGAGGGTACAATAAATAAATCAATAAATAAACAATGCGATGGCATGCTTCATTCAGTCTCCTATGCTTGTCGGCGACTTCTCCCACGCAAGACACGGTACTCGGCCATTGAACGTGAGCGCTTGGGGCTAATTTGGGTGATACAAAAATTCCATATATTTTTGTACGGAACCTTTTTAGTTGTGCACATGGACCATCAGCCGTTGCAATATATTTTGCATGTTAAACATTTAAACAGTGAGGTACTTCGTTGGAGTCTGGTCTTGCAAGAATATGCGTTCCGTGAGGAACACATCAAAGGCTCTGCCAATGTTGGTGCCGACAACATGAGCCGGTGTGACAATACAGGGACTTCAGTATCAATGCATGTACTCTGATCAGAGCAATTACCCTCTGTGGATATTGGGGATCTAATAGAACTCTGAACGCTCTTGTATTTTTCTCTCGCTCGTGTGTACACCAGAACTTCTTTTAACAAACAAAAGCTTTTACAAAGGGGGTGGGGCTTTTGTTATATGATGCACATGACGTCGGACTTGCGTTGAGACGTTGTGCCGATGTCTGCAACACAATACCTAGGAGAACCAAGTAACAGCCCGGAAAAAGAGGCTCACAGACAGGTGGCGGAAAGCTGACGAGGCGAAGGAAGAAGAAATCACGAGGTACGACGAGGGAGAGCATACGCTGCGGGGATTCGCAAAAGGGCGACAAGGCTGCGGTGCCGGTTAATGGAGCGAGAAAAAGAAAAGAGAACCCAGGCAGAGTCCGCAGGCAGCCCTACCATCAGAAGGGACCGGACTGTTCTGGGATGTACACGGATGACGGTCCGCGTTTGAGTTGAGCCTGGTGGATGGAGCCGACTGGCCGGTAAGGACCCAGGGCTGCCACACAACCTGGGCCCCGCTAACTGTTGCTGAGCACTGCTCCTGCGCACCGGCCCTACCGACACCTCCCGAAGAGCACGGCTACGACCCGTGCGCCAGCTGTTCCTGAGTGCTCATCACGCACCGGGCCCTACCGACGTTTTCCGGATAACGCAGCTAGGACGCGTTCATCAACCGAGCTGGTCGCGACCACCAAGCGTCGTGTTGACGCCAGCGTAGACGATGGACCCAGCAGCCATCCACAGCCGCATCCTCGGCAATGACCCCGACATCTGGGCAGACGAAATTTTTTCGGCGAACCCGCGTTTATACGATTATTGTGACTCTGACTTATCGCGTCGTTAATGGGTGAAGTAGTGAAACATGCCGAACAACTCTATAGCTAAGATCGCGCCCTGCTTCCTGATTCTTGCCAGCTATAACGACGTTTTATTCAGAGTGCTCCTGCATAGGTGTTGTAAATATAGCTTATTCAATATTATGAGAGTATAGTGAGAAAAGATCGCATTTCATCTGCAAACGGCTCTGTCTAGTATTCGCTCCATAGTGTCCTTGTGTGCACGGCATCCTCCCAAGACCCTGACATTACACCGTCCATTTTACTGGTGCTGACATAAGGGGCAAAGACTTGGAGATTGACAAAGAAGCTTGACACCAAGGAAAGGACCACGCAACCACTTATGAAACAAAAAATGCTAGGCGTAACTTTAAGAGATAGAGAGAGAGTGGTTTGTATCAGAAAGCAAACGGGTATAGCCGACATTTTAATTGACATTACGAGAAAGAAAATGAAGCTGGGCAGGTCATGTAATGCACAGGTTAGATAACCGTTGGACCACTAGCGTTACAGAATTAAATTAGGGCTACACTAGGGTTACCAAGAGAAGGAAAACCAAGTCGAGGACGGCAGAAAACTATGTGGAGCAATAAAATTAGGAAAATCGCGGGCGCTAGTTGGAATCGGTTGGCGAAGGACAGGGTTAATAGGAGATCGCAGGGAGAGGCTTTCATCCTATAATGGACATAAAATAGGCTGATGAGGATGATGATGGTTGCCCCCGGTTTGCCTTATTGTAAAACTGCAAGCATGTCCATCGAGCTGCGAATTCCGAAAAGGTAATGTTCGTCCCCGAAGCAGAGCTTGCTCTATAGCTATCGCCCGAGTACCTTCTGCCATGATCTATCTTTGGTTACTATAGCTCTTAGTGGGCAATTCGCTTTGTGTGTCTTTGATCGCGTAGTGTGGTGGCTCTTCTTTCTGTCGCGTTTGCGTCTCAATTTTTTTGCTGCTTTTCTCAAGTGTCAGCCTGAACCAAGTGGCCCAGCAAGCAGCACTTCTACAGCCGAGAAGACGCACGGAAGACGCTTCGACGAAGTGACGCCACTTCGTGACGTCAAGAACAAGTTCAGAAAAGAGACAATATTTCTGTGTTTAAGTATTTGCGCCAGAAAACCTATGAAAAAGGAGATGTACCTTACATTAGGGCATAGCATCACGTGTAAGCGTGTTCTTGTGCGCAGACAACCTTCCTGTTACCTTTCCAAGTGTCCTGCTCAGCCTCCAAATTGTGCGTACAGGAAAGTAGCCTGCGTCGTTATTTATTTCGATGCTGTCTTGGCGAAGTTGCGCACTTTAATGTCTTCGTGAAAATTAGAGCGATACGTATGATGGCCGCTGTCCGCTTAGCTGTCTACTTAGCCGTCTACGGCGAGTATTGGAGCACAGCCATAGACGATGTTGTTCTCACCAACCTGAAGTAACGTGTGCGAGTGCTCACGGTACTTCGGGCTCTATTTAGCCCTTTAAGCCTCGCCTTATCACCTGGGACTACAGCAGGGAAGCTCAGAGCGAGCACAGCTGCGACGCCTCCCCGGAACGGGTCACGCTGTGTGATGTCACGCCCGCCACCCTAACGCTCCGGCGGCTCAAGGTCATTGCGACGCGATTAATGACTTCGATAAACATGTCGTAGAAGAGCTTTTGCTCTAAATCATCGGCGTTTGTTGCTTGAGCTTTATTGTCGGCTCCGCTCAGACCAGACACAGTCGCTAAGCGTGCGCTTAGCGCACATGACCGAAGCTGAATGCAGAGAGCACCCATGCGGAGCCGATTGAGCAGCACGATGCGTCCCACCGCTTCGCTGGTGTTGCAGCCAAAAGAGGCGCGCTTCGGCCTGGATAGCATAGCGGCGACTACGAGCGCAAAAGCGCGACTGCAGTGCTCGTAGAATTGACGCAATAAAAACTTGGCATGTATGCACATTTCAGCAGACATACTAATTGCGGATTTAACCCGTTAATTTATTGCTTATTCAAGAGGGGGGAACATTGGGCCAGTTGGTCTGACATGTATAAAAGTGGAAAAAAAAAACACGTCCCGTACAATCCTTCGTCATGTCCCGTCTGAAGTCGCGGTTCTTTTCGTCTTTAAACATTGTTGGCCTAGTGTTGATTTCAGTGCCTCTCAACAGCTGAATAACCTTGGAGGCAGTGCACTGGTGCGTACGAGACTACAACCATAATAAAATAAAGGTACAAAAGCCCTCCTCCAACAATAATGCCTGGTAAAGTATTAGTGCGCAGCATAGCTTTGTGTAAAAACAATTTACAAATTGTAAGTAACTGCTCAACACGCTTGCGCCAAGCATTTCATGCGCCAGGGTTCCACAGACGCTGAGGGAAATTATTTATGTAAGTTGAACTAGCGTTCCATGCTTGCGGCAGCCCGTTATTGGGCAAGATAAAGAGTTATTAGGGTTTAAGACCTAAAATAACCTGCTAGTTCCTGGTAAAGGAACAGAAAACTGTAACTACGCTACTAACTCAGAACAATCGATAAGCTCGCACGCGAATTCTTAACATTAGGACAGGCACTAGTCGTTCGTCATGCTAAGAAGGCATACTTTACTTAACAGGCCTGAGTACTCGTAGTATTAGACTCGGAAAATTTACATGTGGTAATTAAGCGATGTACGTTCAGTGCAAATCATGTGCTTCGCACCACCTTTACATTATATGCCCTGAAAATCTGTGCTGATATGCAGTCGTACTCCAGGTAATGCTGACCTGCTCAATTAGGCAAATAAACTGAGTTTATTTTCTCGATTACGACTTGAGTTCGCATGGGACGCCGATGAACTAGGTTTTACGGTCAGATAAAAACTGTTCCTTGAATCCCCCTGTCCAAAACGTGCTTTCCCCTTGATCTAGCAAATCTTCGAGCCGCTTACTGGTTCTGAAGAGAGCGAAACAGCAAAGAACGCATGGACGGCATTCTCGCCTATGTTCCTGAGTTCCTCCGCATACGGCTGTTCCTGCATATATTTCACGACGCACTTAAGAGGGAATCATTTTTCCGCAATTCTGACCCCTGTTCACCTGAATATAAACAGTACAGCAGTTTTTCATATGCGTCTGGTTCCGACATCGGTGGTACGCAAGAATGTTGTGCTCCGTGCTCGACTGGGCTGCGCGTTAACCTGCCTACTGTGGGCAACAATATTACTGAGCTTTCCGCTACGGCAATCCAATGTGCACTTTTGGGACAATAAAACAGATATTTTTCCTAGGAAGTAAGTGTACTATAGTCACAGATCTTGCGAGCGCATTTTCAAAGCTAGCGCAAAGCACGGCATTTATGCGGAGCCGAAACGTCTTCATTAGTTTCGGGCTGTAATTGCGGGATTTCAATATTCTGTTTAAATTCACCTATTGCGTTGTTAATGTTGGTTAGCTCACATAGGATTGCGATTTCTCTCGCGAATAACGCTCGCCACTTTAACTAAATCAGGTGGTTCGAGAAAATTGTGCTATCTGCGAAACAGTATACTCATTCAGGAGAGCAGACTGGTGGGTTAGTTGGTACTGCATAACTTGAGGCAAAGCGCAAAAAAAAAGAACGAGGACTGGAGTAGGCGCTTTGTCTTCGTTGCCTTCTTTTGTCCCGGTGTTTTTTTTTTCTTTGCCTCAAAATATACTCTGTACCCTTATTCTAAAATGGGGTGGAAGGAGAGAATCTCCAAGTATATATAATCAATGCGTGAAAACACAGCAAAATTTGCTGTGCTAGAAACTTAAATGACTTCATGATAACACTGTTATTCGTATTTTATAAAAAGATTGGAGATTTTATATTCAAGTTTTGTATTCGAAAAAAAAACCGATGCCGTGCTTTCCTCAAGCGATGTCGTGGGAGATATTAGACGAGTTGTCGCACCACGCGGCACAGTACTTCCTAGTCGATTGATTTACCACATTGATCAAATCTCTCGCGGGCAGCGGAGGTTTGAAGTGGAGCACAATCGTACTGCTGGGCTTTAGAGACCACTTTGTCACTGTCGGCCATCGCGAGTCGAGCGCCCGGTTAACCCTGAGCAAGCTCGAGTATTTAACGGGGTCACGCACTGGCGCAATACGTTGCAGCCTATTCCAGTCGCGTGCGCGCCACCACGCTAGGACACTTCGGCTCACGTTGACTGCCCCACACTAAGCCGCGACGAATCCTTCGTGGCGTATACGTGCAGAATAACAAAGTTTTCCAATTTCGCCGCTCATTTGTGCGATAGTCGCCGAGCTATATAGCATCTTGACATACACGTGGTAAACAAATAAACAAGCAAACATTTAGTCGGTTTGCCTAGTATCCTCAGACATCAACCTCAGCAAGAAGCTCAACGTAACCCGTTGCGGTTGCTTACTGGCTGTTGTGTTAGGCTACTAAGCACGAGGGGACGGTATCGAATCGCGGGCACGGCGGCCGCATTTCAATGGGGGCAAGATGAGAAAACATCAGTGTATTTAGACTTAGGTGCCGAGTAGAGAACCTCAATTGGTCCATATTTCCAGAGTCGGCCACTGCGGCGTGCCTCATATTCAGATAGTGGTTTTGGCGTGTATATGCCCATAACATAACTTTTTTAAAGTCTGCGAAAGGTGCTTCGGCTCACGGAAACATTTCTAGGCCTTAAACTGCCATCTGAGCACGTCCTATGAAAGTACGTGCTAGTGCAACGCAGAGCTCATAAGACATTTCACAGCCTTATGCGTTTCGTACACTGTCGCAAGAATCGCTAGAATCGACTGACGAGCTGGTTGTTTCGTTGTCCCAGAAAGTGCAGTGCTTCAAGACGGGATGCAAAGGAGAGAAACCGCAGTGTATGTGTGGTTCCTCCTTTATGGCTCGTGTTGTAGCGCTGTTCATTCTCTCAGCTTAAGATTTGGCGCGAAGTTTTATTGTGGAAGTGTATTTCCGGCATCTATGAAGTTAAGCATGGTTTGGCGGGTACTTGAAAGGTGCACATGCTGAAGTCCTCGCAATATATTGAAAGCTTATTCATTTGAACAAGTCCTGTTGCGTGCGCATCGCGAATGCACGGCCAGACTTTTCTTTCAAGAGGGAAGCGAGCCTTCCTTACATTTATTGCTTTCTCTTTCACTGACCCCCCACCCCCGGACTCCGAGCTGTGCGCGAGAGAAAGGGCCCACTCCCTCCGTTCGGTTCCTGGAAGTGACCCAGTGACGACGCTTCGAGGTGTCGGGTGTTGTTTCCGCGGGCCTGGGGGCGGCGACAGGGATGGAAACCGCGGTTGGAAAAGCGCCGGACGGGCAGACTCGCCCCACCAGCCCCAGAGAGCGGACCACTTTTTCACGGGGCTAAAACTGAACGTTTTGTGTATTTTTGACTTCAGAATCAGAATCCACTTTATTTCGAACACACTAGTTGGGGGCCCCCAGGCAAAAACCTGTCGCAGACAGCTTGACGGGACCTGGGGGCCTACAGAGAGCAGCAGGCAGTGGATTTCACAAATTCTAACAATTGTAAATACATACAGGCATTATGAAGAAGAAATAAACTTGTTTCATACAGATGCAGCATACAGATTATGACATTTCAGCATACAGATGCAGCATACAGATACAGACATTATGAAGAAGAAGAAATGAACTTATTTGATACAGATGCAGCATACAAGGTGGACACCATCACACAATGCATAAACAGTGCAGGAAATGTAGCAGCCAGGGGAAAAGAGAAAAAGTTCATTGCTTCATCAGGTAATCACGCACCTCCGCTTTAAATGTGTCGAATGGGGCACTGAAGTTAATGTGATTTTTTAAGAGGTTGTGTAGTGTTGGTATGCAGTAATCCAGCCTAGATCTACCGTAATTTGTACGTGTACGCGGCACTGGTATTAGCCTGTTACGTATGCTGTAGTCATACGGGGAATGTTCTGTATAGTGTGGGAGTTTATTTTTATACATATAGAGAGATAGTTTATAGTCATATAACTTAGACGCTTTAAGCATATTGTGTTTAATGAACAGGGGACCAGTGGGTAATAGGCTGGGGTGTTCATTAAAGTTCTCAAAGATTCTTAATACCTTCTTTTGGAGCCGCTCCAGTTTGTTATAGTTGGTGGTTGTTGTAGTGCACCACACTAAAGTGCAATATGAAAGACGTGAGTAAAAATTAGCATAATATATTGCATTCTTTAGTCTGATTGGAATTAGTTCCCTCAGTCTGTAGAGGCAACCAACTGCTTTGCCTAATTCAATCGTGAGCTTAGTAACGTGCATGTTCCAAGACATTGTTTCTTCGAACCAAACCCCCAAAAACTTCTCAGATGCAACGCGTTGTAGGGCCATTCCTTGAAAGTTTAGGGTGAGTTCGGAATCGCTTTGTTTGTTGAGAGGTTTAAAAATAATATATTTAGTTTTTTTAATATTTAAGGTTAATCTGTTAGAGTTCAACCACTGTTCAAGGTTAATTAGGTACTTGTTTATTGTTTTGTTTAGGTGGGCTAAAGTTGATGCGGAAAAGAAAATATTAGTATCATCAGCATACATGACCAGTTTGGGAGAATTAGGCACATCACATAAGTCATTGATATAAAGTATAAACAATAAGGGCCCTAGAATCGACCCCTGAGGCACTCCATGTTTAACCACAGTAGTCGGTGATGACAAGCCATCGACTTTCACACACTGCTTTCTATTGTAAAGATAGTTCTTTACGAGATCATGGGCGACGCCACGTATGCCGTAGTCATGCAGTTTTGACAGCAGAATGTTATGGTGTACACAATCAAATGCTTTTTTTAAATCAATGAACATTCCCACAGTAAAAAGTCTGTTTTCTATGTTGCTAAGAATTTCATTCTTTATTAGTAATAGCGCCATTTGAGCTTGTTTTGACCTTCTCAGTGTAATTAAAGTTTGTTTGAAATGTTCAACTGCGTTCGACCCGTTATCTAGCTGGACAGCGGACGCTTTAATCCCGTCAAGTGCGATCCTCGAGGCCAGCGTAGTAAAAAAGTGAAGTCGACTGCCATCGGCCGCCAACTCAACGTCCGCTGCAGTGGAATGCGTCGCACGGCAAGACCTCCCGTTTGACCATGATATCCGCCTACTGCAAGGACATGGCATCGCCTACAAGTTGAGCAGCTGACGGCACATAGGGCAACGACAAGGTGGGCTCGTTTCAAATTTCATCGCGCAGCTTAGCAGGCTTCACCGCATACATCCGCTTTGAGTGAGATACGTCGTGAAGCACGCACGCCAAAATGGATCAGGACAACGTGATGCCTGAAACGTCTCAAATTATGAGAGCCGAGCAAGAAGCTTCCACGGCAAATATTCGACCACAAAGAGCAACTATGTTTTCCATGAAAGCTAAAGAAACGTATGAAACGAGCCGCGAAGAGCACTGCCGGAGAATAGACGCTGCCTGGAAGAAAGTGGAGACAGCTATTTTCAAAGTGTCATGTGCAAAAGAGGAAGACGTTAACAACGCCGCAACGCAGCTTCGCGCAAGCTATGAGCGCTACGAGCACGTCACCGCCAGATACTCTACCTTCCTCGCCAAAACGAGCAGATCTGAAACCCAGCAGGAATTAGAACTTCAGAAAGCAATTGACGCAGATCGTTATGTGACTGTAAGCGACAAATTACGTGAGCCTACAGAACGAGAACGCGACCGCTTACAAGAGGTAACGTCGCAGCACTCTCTATCGGCCCACTCAAGCGTTTCTTCGAGGTCACGACGATCGGGCTCGTCAACAATCAGCCTAGCCGCTGTACAAGCACGCGCACAAGCTGAAGCCGTCCGGGCCAGAGCGGAGTTTGGTCGCAGAGAGGCCGCGATGCGTATTGAGAAGGCAAGGATTGAGGCTGAATTGGATATTTTGCAGCATAAAAAAGAAGCGGCAGCTGCAAACGCACAGGCGAATGCGCTCGAGGCAACCGTGGAGCAGGATGGCGGGGAGCGCATGTGCACGCTCCCTCCTGTGGACCGAACGCTGCAGACTAGGAGTTATATCGATGAACAGCAAACCCTACGCAACTCTGCGCTTGTGTTTACTGAGGAGGCCGTTATCAACTCTAGCGACGACGTAAACAATACTCACACGTCGCCGAGGGCCAACACAGCTGCGAATAATTCGATGTGTCTGCAAGCTGATGAACGGCCACCTGACTACCATGCTGCCCCTAACAACCCAGGTTATAAGCATGCTGGAGCTACCAGTAGTCCTATGGACCTAGGAGTTGAACCGCATCCGCTTGTGCACGGCCCGGCAGACAACTGTTCAAGCTCAGAGCTAGCCGATGTCCTTAAAGGGCCCATGAAACGGCTCGGACAAATTTTGTAGACGCGTAGGGTACAGCTTAAGTAGAGCATTCGCACCACAATTTAAGTGAAGCGTTACGTATTAATGGAGCTACAAGTGATTAGAAGTTACCCTCCTCCCTAGCCATGCTTTTCCTCCTCAACTCATTCGCCGAGCGAGCAGGGCTAAGCTCCGCCTTCACTGGTTCAGCGTCACGATGCGACGTCACATCGTCGACTTCCGATTGTTTCGGAGCCCGCCCCCGCCGGCGCGAGACCTCTCCGCTAACCGCTTGGCCGTCGACCCCAAGCGAGAGCTATCGAAGCAGCGTGCGTTGCGAGCATTCTGTCGTAGCGCCGAACGTGTTTGTATTCCGGTAACCACAGGCAAGGTGGTCATTTCGGCAAATGACTGGAGGCATAAACTCAAGCTGATGAAGGAACTTTAGCGTAGACGTACGTGAGCGGCCTGACCGGTCTGCACGGTCCTTACACTTGTTGGCGCAGCGCTTAACCAGCCAAACAAAGCGCTAATATTGCTCTAACGAAGTGTAAAACATTTTAAACATTTATGAAAACAACGTGTTGAGATTACACTCCAGCGAAAAATACACACCAGCAGCAAAGAAGAATACAGTTCGTTGCTGCTACTGTGTATGGTTGAGCTTTGTGCCACCAGGTGGCTGCGCCATGCAGACCATTCACTTTTGCCCTTCTGCTCATTTCACGGCTCATCCCGTTACGGCACAGTTCAACGACCAGACTCTGTCCCCTTGCGCTTGCGTTTGCCCTAATACCGGACTCGCGAAACGCTATTGCGTTAGTAATCTTCCGGTGTAAAGTGACGGCCACAAACGCGCAAATCCTGGCGCCGATCGGATAGCCGCAGTCCGATGCGCAGCAGCCAGTTCGCTCTTACGCTGTCTTGCAGAGGGACACGATGTCGCAGCTTGACATATTGCAAATCGCTACGTTTGCAATCCGCAAGGCAACAAAGTCGAATCATAGTGCTCGCGGAAAGACTGAGACAGACTCTGACTGCGGAGCTCTCGTCAAAATGGAGTGCGTTGTAACACAAGCAGACGACAATTGCTGTGTGCCGGAAGTGCTTAAGTGTACTGAAAAATTATTCTTGTGCATTCTCTTTATGTTACTTTCTTTTCATAAAAACAAATTAACTAACACTCCAACTATTACGAAGATCATTCGTTTACTATAAAGTTGGAGAAATTATCGATCACACGCCCTTGTCAGCCAATCGGATAGCTCGCCCCACTGATGTCGTATGGGCGATTTCGGTCATATGGGTAGGGGCGCCTTAAAATTCCGCCGAGCGAGCAGTGCGCTGCGATCGGCAGCGATGTGCCTTTTTAAAACCTTATAATAAATTAAACGCTTTACGCGCGGCACTAAGATGTGTCAATTAATGATCAGAAGGACCTACTCTAACGACTCAGTATGTTTGTAGAAAATCGTCGAAAGCGTTTCAGGGTCCCTTCAAATTCCTGTGCCGCAAAGACTTTGTTTCAAGCGGTCTTATTAGGTTTTATGATCGACTTGAGAACTTTCGCGCTTGGAAATCATCGTTCAAAGCTGTCGTCAGAGATCTAGGTCTTTCTGCCCAAGAAGAGCTATACCTTCTCATCAAATGGCTTGGCCCTCAATCGTCACATCAGGCTTGGACGTTGAAATCAGTGCATGTCGATGACTTTTCAACGGGCTTGAACGTTGTGTGGAAACGGCTCGATGACGTCTTCTGGCGCCCTGAGGCAATTGAGGATGCACTACTGAAGCGGCTGGAAGACTTCCCGAAGATATCTTACCGGGAAAATACCACAGTCCAGGAACTTGGCGAGCTCCTGCTAGAACTCGAGGCTGCGAAAACTGACCCGTTTCTTGCCGGTCTTGGCCATTTGGATACCGCAAGAGGGGTCAACAAAATTGGCTCGAAGTTGCCATCTGGACTTCAAGAAAATTGGATGTCGGCGGGGTCGAAATACAAGAAAGATCACGACACGGCATTTCCACCCTTTTCTTTCTTTAGCAAATTTGTTAGAGATCAGGCCAGCATGAGGAACGACCCGAGTTTCATCTTGCATCCACAAAATGGCTCGTCTGAATTCAATCAAAGGAAGGAAGACAATGCTACCAAGACCACGCGGCAAAGATCGTCTGCGTCAGCGAGAAAAACAGAAGTGGATCCGGCTTCTGCCAAGATTAATCAAGATGCCAGTGCTAGCGAGCAGAAACCGGAATCGAAGGACTTGAAAAGGTGTGTCCGTATCACAAGAAACCTCACCCTTTGGAAAGGTGTCACGCCTTCCGTGAGAAAACTTTAGAAGAGCGGCAGTTTTTCATAAAGAAGCAAGGGATCTGCCTACGATGCTGCTCATCCCAGAACCACATGCAGTGGCAATGTCAGGCAGTTGTGATGTGCCTCATACGCGACAGCGCCGACCACGCCACAGCGCTTCACGCAGGATCACGAACCTCAGAGCCGTCAAGGGCTAGTGGGTCTGATAACAGTACCACAGATGACTCAGGAAGACGAGTCACACCTAGGCGTACTGAAGTGGCAAACGCTGGCATCAGCACAAAGTCGTGTGCTAAAATCTGCCTCGTAGAGGTGACCCATGGGACTCAACCTCACAAGACGGTCAGAGCGTACGCGATTCTTGACGACCAGAGTAATCGCTCGTTGGTTAGGCCAGAACTCCACGATTTCGGAGTTAAGGGGACGCCTACGCAATGCACGCTCCGCACTTGCTCCGGCAGTACAGAAGTGGTTGGAAGAGTCGCCCATGGTTTTTTCGTGCAGAGCATGTCAGGCGAAGTCAAGTTTCCTCTTCCGCCTCTCCTCGAGCGCAAGGCAATTCCAAATAACAGAGATGAAATTCCGACACCTGACGCTGCAAGGCACTACCCGCACTTGAAGTCTGTAGCAAATCATATTCCACCTCTTGAGGAGGCTGGAATATTGCTCCTCCTTGGCCGGGACATTCTAAGAGCTCACAAGGTTCGTCAGACAATCAACGGACCCCACGACGCGCCGTATGCTCAGAAGCTCGACCTCGGATGGGTCATTGCCGGTGACGTTTGCGTTGGTCAAACGCGGAAAACGGGCAGCGTCAACGTGTTCAAGACCCATGTGCTGGACAGTGGGCGACCATCTCTTTTTGAGCCGTGCCCAAGACGTTTCTTTGTTAGGGAGGCACCGATTCTTTACTCTGCGCATAAGTTCTCAAAAGATTTACAATTGGCAGTAACAGTGGATGACACCCTGGCCCCGATTCTTTTTGAAACAACAGAACTTCACAACCAGCGTGCTCTTTCCATGGAAGACAAGACATTTCTCAAGATAATAAATAGTGAATTCACCCAAGACAAATTAAACAATTGGGTCGCCCCTCTCCCCTTTCGCACACTGAAGAGTCGGCTTCCGAACAACAGGGAACAAGCTCTATCTCGTCTGGTCTCGCCACGGCGTACCCTGCGACACAATCCTGAAACAACGGAACGTTTCGTGAACTTCATGAACGAGCTCTTCATCAAGGGTCATGCAGAGGAAGCTCCACCACTTCACGGGGACGAAAAATGTTGGTATCTGCCCATATTCGGCGTTCACCACCCCCAGAAGCCTGATCAAATCCGAGTCGTATTTGACTCCAGCGCTCAGTATGAAGGGGTATCTCTGAACAACGTTCTCCTGACCGGCCCTGACCTGACGAATAACCTTGTGGGGATTTTGATAGGCTTCCGGCAAGAACCAGTTGCGGTTACAGCGGACGTCCAGCAAATGTTCTACAGTTTCATGGTTCGCAAGGACCATCAGAACTACATGAGGTTCCTCTGGTTTAAGGGCAATGGTATCACCAGCGAAATCACAGAGTGCTGGATGAAGGTTCACGTTTTCGGCATCAGCCCATCGCCAGCTGTTTCAACGTATGGCCTTCGACGGACTGCCCAACAAGCTGCCCCACGATTTGGTGAAGATACCAAGAAGTTCGTTGAAAGAGATTTCTACGTCGATGCCATTACGCCATTAGTCTGCTGCAAAGAACGCAGAAAATGCTTGCAACAGCTAACATAAGGCTGCGCAAGATAGCTTCGAATAGGCACAATGTGCTGAATGCATTTCCTCGAGAGGACCACGCCCAGCGACTAAAGAGCCTCGACTTCGGCACAGACGCGTTGCTTACGCAGAGAAGTCTCGGTCTACTGTGGGACATAGGCGACGACAGCGTCGTCTTCAGGGCTCCTCGTCAGGACAGGCCATACACGCGGCGAGGAGTGCTGTCGACCGTAAACAGCCTTTACGATCCACTCGGGTTTGTGGCTCCAATAACGGTTCAAGGCAAGTACCTTTTCCGTGACCTCGGGACGAAGGGTTATGACTGGGACACGCCGCTTTCGGACGAGAAAAAGCAGAGATGGGACGAGTGGAAGAACTCTCTTCAGGCACTACAGCACCTTCACGTGTGAAGAACGTATGCGCCAGTCTCGACGCTTGAAGCCGAAAGGAGGGACATTCATGTATTTTCAGACGCGTCCACAAGGGCCGTCGCAGCGGTGGCATACCTACGCGTGACTGACAAGCAAGGAAACAGACATGTCGGATTTGTTATGGGAAAGGCCAAGCTTGCTCCACAACCAGAACACACCATCCCAAGGCTTGAGTTGCGTGCAGCAGTGCTTGCTGTAGAGATGACCGATTCTATACTACGAGAATTGGACTTCCAGCCGAACTCGGTCACGTTCTACACAGATAGCAAAGTGGTCGTGGGTTATATATACAACGAAACAAGAAGGTTTTGCATGTATTTGGCCAACAGGGTACAGCGGATACGTAGCAGCACGTAACCTGAACAATGGAAATACGTTCACACAGACGAAAATCCAGCAGACCCCGCCACTAGAGCGATTCCAGCGGCACAGCTTAAGAGCACGAACTGGTTGTCCGGACCTGATTTTCTCTCACGACGAGAAGAGGAAACACGGTCGTCGAGCTTCATCCTCTTAAATCCTGACGAAGACAAAGCAATACGCCCTGAAGTCTGCACTCTGGCGACGGAGGTGAACAAACGACAGCGACTTGGAGCCGAACGCTTTCATAGACTCTCGAACTGGAAATCTCTCACTCGTGCTATAGCAAGTCTGATCCAGGTTGCCCATCGCACAAAGAACGCATCACAAGGAGAGCTGGCTCCCGTTGAGGCGCTCTCCAAAGCCAGGCTCGTCATCATTCGCGCAGTACAGCAGGACGCATTTATGAAGAGATATGCTGTATCCAGAGAGGAGAGCAGGTTCACAAGACAAGCTCGCTTCGAAGGCTTGATCCATTTTTAGACGCAAACGGCTTGATCCGCGTCCGCGGCCGCTTGAACAGAAGCGACCTACAGGACGATGAGAAACACCCTCTCTTATTGCCGGGTCGGCATCATGTGGCGACGCTTCTCGTGCGCCACCACCTTGAATGCGTGCAACACCAGGGCCGACACTTCACAGAAGGAGCCGTACGAGCTGCTGGGTATTGAATCGTCGGAGGTAAAAGGTGCATCTCATCCGTGCTGCAAGCATGCATTTCATGCAAGAAGCTGCGAGGGCGCTTTCACGACCAGAAGATGGCTGACCTTCCGGCAGACCGAATCAGCACAGATCCTCCTTTCACGAATGTTGGAAATGATGTTTTCGGTCCCTAGATGATTGCCTCTCGCCGAACGAGAGGTGGTGTTGCAAACAGCAAGCGCTGGGCAGTCATGTTCCTCTGCTTGAGCATTCGCGCAGTGCACATTGAGCTGATCGAATCAATGGATACGTCGAGGCTCATTAATGCCTTCCGAAAGTTCCTAGCAGTGCGAAGGCCCGTCAAGCTAATACACTCTGACTGCGGGACCAATTTTATCGGAGTTTCCAGAGAACTTGGAAGCAGCGCAGAGGGGCATTCATTGCTCACAAATAGGCAAGTTCCTCAGCGGAAACGGCTGCAAATGGATATTCAATCCACCGCACACGTCCCACATGGGCGGTGCGTGGGAGCGGATGATCAGCATTGCACGCCTCATTCTTTACTCAATGCTCATGCAGTCACGTCATCAACGACTCACGCATGACATTCTTGCAACCTTTTTGGCAGAAGTTGCGGCCATCATTAATGACAGACCCCTAACTCCTACTTCGTCTGACCCCAAAGATCCCACAATCCTAACTCCGGCGACACTCTTAACCCCAAAACACGGAAACGCATCTGTAACAACTGGGGAGTTAGATACAAGCAACCTCTACAAACGGCATTGGCGTCTCGTGCAAAACCTGGCTGATGAGTTCTGGAAGCGCTGGCGCACAACGTATATCACTACTTTGCAGCAACGCCGAAAATGGCAAGCAGCAAAACCTGACCTCAAAGAAGGCGACGTCGTTCTACTCAGGGATAAAGAAGCAACCCGCAACGACTGGCCCGTCGGAGTGATTACACGAACCCTGCCCAGCGCAGATGGAATGGTGCGCAAGGTCGAGCTGAAAACAGCCAAAGACGGGGTTGTGAAAACATTCTTCCGACCAACAACAGAAGCTGTGCGTTTGCTGTGACTGTGATATAGTGGTGGCGTCTTAACAACGAAAGACACCAGACGGGGAGTGTTCCGTGCGCATCGCGAATGCACGGCCAGACTTTTTTTCAAGAGGGAAGCGAGCCTTCCTCACTTTTATTGCTTTCTCTCTCACTGACCCCCCACGGACTCCGAGCTGTGCGCGTGAGAAAGGGCCCGCTCCCTCCGTTCGGTTCCTGGAAGTGACCCAGTGACCACGCTTCGAGGTTTCGGGCGTTGTTTCCCCGAGCCTGGGGGCGGCGACAGGGATGGAAACCGCGGTTGGAAAAGCGCCGGACGGGCAGACTCGCCCCACCGGCCCAAGAGAGCGGACCACTTTTTTTACGGGGCTAAAACTGAACGTTTTGTGTATTTTTGACTTGCTGTTTTGACCTTCTCAGTGTAAATAAAGTTTGTTTTAAATGTTCAACTGCGTTCGACCCATTATTTAGCTGGACAGCGGACGCTTTGACCCAGTCAAGTGCGATCCGCGAGGCCAGCATAAATCCACTCCTTCTAAAATGAATTCGAGTTTCATTGATGGAACACGCTTGGTCGCTTATCAAATTAATCGTTTAGATGTCTGAGTGTATTGCCAGTCTTGTAAGTGCTTGTTCATGGTTAGCAAAACAAGTATACATTTCGGGAACATAGTGTAGAACTGAAGTGAGTGAAAGCCGCTTAAACTATACGCCAAGGTGCAGAATTCTAATGACATACTAATGTGTCAAGGTGACAGCAAATCAGGCACGTACCCAGGGGGGGCCCGGGGGGGCCCGGCCCCCCCCCCCCCCCCCCGAAATCAAGTGGCATACCCCCCTCCTCCCCACCCACGCCACCACTCCTCACACATTCCTAAAGCGCCGCCAGATTAATGTTGAGACTTCGCAGCTCTTCATCGGTCAGCCTTATGCTGCCTTTTTCAGTCCTTTTAGATGGCGGTAGTGATCGGCATCTCTTGTAATGTGAAGGACAGTTTTCTCATAGACTCCGCACCCACGCGATTAACTCGAGATGCGCTCAGTTGTCACCATCTATTCAACCGTCACGCGCATAGCTGTTGCTTTTGTTAGTTCAACCTTCTTTGTTTAGGCTGATCCTGGGACCAGGAGAGGGTTGCGGCTGTTACTCAGCTGGTCTGTACTCTCATGAAACGAGTTGCGGCCGGAGAAAACACCAATTGCGTTTAAGTTTTCCCTTTGCTTCATTATTTCCTTGAGTTACGGCTCGCCGCGACTCTGACAGATGCCCGAAGCCATATACACGTGATATGGGTTAGATAAGGTGGGAAATAAAATGATGTGAAAGAGCGTCCATCATGAAACCCTGCAATAACCCTTGCACCCATAAGCAAGATGACTGTCGCCAGTTACCTCGTCTGTTTTTCCTTAATTGTATAGCACTTTTCGTGCAAAATTGGAAACCGGAAACAAAAATCGCAAGGAGTTGAGAAATTAAGCGATCTACTAAGGGAGAGAGCCAACGCAACAACCAAACTGCAAGCAAAAGCGAATGATAAAAAATGTTAACCGTTGTTTATGAAAATATTTGTACATCAACATCCTTTTTAAAAAAAATGAAGTAGAGAAAACGCCGCCGGAAGTGGAGAATAATTACTTGATTTGAATGACGCTTCTACAGTTATCGGTCGAACCGCCTCACGTAGCCACATCTCTCCTGTGCTTCTGTGGGTGTTTTTCTAACCTTTCTCGGTGAGCGCAGTACGTCTAGAATCGCAGAGGCCTGCGCTCTACGCGGTTGTATGGGACTGGCGGCCGCACAGCGTTACGCAATTCGCGGAACTGTCAAAACTGATCCACAAGGCGAAAATAACTGATATTCGAAACTATAACATGTGAAAGAGTGAAGAAGCCGTAAAAAAATGAACGCAGCCTGAAATCAGTAAAAAAGAAACCTGGCATAGGACAAACCATGATGTATGCACTAAAAGATAAGAGGGATAATATCATAAGCAATCTCGAAGATACAGTAAAAGCAGCGGAAAAATTCTAAGCTGACCTGTATACAGTACCCAGAGGAGTCACGATACCTCACTTAGAAACAGTAATGAACAGGATATAGAAACTCTCCTATAACTAGCGATGAGGTCAGAAGGGCGCTGCAAGACATGAAACGATGAAGAGCGGGAGGAGAAGGTTGAATAATAGTCCATTTAATCAAAGATGGAGAAGACATAATGCTTGGAAAACTGGCGGCTCTTTACACGAAGTGTATATCGACTGCAAGGGTCCCAGAAAACTGGAAGAATGCAGAGATTATACTAATCCGCAAAAAAGTCGACGTTAAAGAATTGAAAAATTATAGGACCATTAGCTTGCTTCCAGTATTATATAAGATATTTACCAAAATATTCTCCAATAGAATAAGGGCAACACTGAATTTTGTCAACCAAGGGAACAGGCTGGCTTCAGGAAGAGATACCTTACAATGGATCACATCCATGTCATCAATCAGGTATCGCAAAATCTGCAGAGTACAATAAGCCTCTCTATGTGGCTTATATAGATTACGAAAATGCATTTGATTCAGTAGAGATACCAGCAGTCTAGAGGCACTACGTAATCAAGGACTACAGAACGCTTACGTAAAAAGCTTGAAAATATTGCTACGTGCGTGTGGTATTTGTTTGTTTGAACGAGGTGCGTGGGCGCCATCACTCAAGAAAAGAGGAGGAAGAACGAACTGGGCTCGCGCTGTGAATCTAACCGGTCAGCGCTGCAACCGTTGTTGTAAATATAATCTGTAAATAGTTTCTCGTCTTACTGGCTCGTCCTTCGCGTAAGAATATATACAGAGGTTCTACAGCTACCTTAATTCTACCCAAGAAAAGCAGGGAGATACCTATAGGGAAATGGGTCAGACAGGGAGACACAATTTCTTCAAAGCTATTCACTGCGTGCTTAGAAGAATTCAAGCTATTAAACTGGGAAGGCTTAGGAGTAAAGATCGACGGCATATATCTCAACAACCTTCGGTTTGCCGATGACATTGTTCTATTCAACAACAATGCAGACGAGTTACAACAAATGATTGGAGACCTTAACAGAGAGAGTGTAAGAGTGGGGTTGAATATTAATATGCAGAAGGTGACAATAATGATAAACAGCCGGGCAAAGGAACAAGAGATCAGGCTCGCCAGTCGGCCACTAGACACTGTGAAGGAGTACGTTTACCTAGGTCAATTAATCACAGGGAACCCTGATCATGAGAAGGAAATTCACAGAAGAATAAAAATAGGTTGGATCGCATACGGCAGACATTGCCAGCACCTGACTGGAAGCTTACCATTATTATTGAAAAGTAAGGTGTGCAATCAGTGCATTTTGCCAGTGCTGACTTATGGGGCAGAGACTTGAGAGCAAGTTAAGAACCGCGCAAAGAGCGATCGAACGAAGATTGCTAGGCATAACGTTAAGAGAGAGAGCGGTTTGGATCAGAGAGCGAACGGGTTTAAACGATATTCTAATTGACATCAAGAGGACAAAATGTAGCTGCGCAGGTCATGTAATGCGCCGGTTAGATAACCGTTGAACCATTAGGGTTACAGAATGGGTACCAAGAGAAGGAAAATGCAATCGAGGACGACAAAACACTAAGTGGAGCGATGAAATTAGGAAATTCGCGGGCGCTAGTTGGAATCGGTTGGCGCAGGAGAGGGGTAAATGGAGATCGCAGGGAGAGGCCTTAAGCCTGCAGTGGACATAAAACATGATGATGATGATGATGATGATGATGATGGAGGTGGTGGGCCCCCCCCGAAAAAAAATCCTGGGTACGTGCCTGCAGCAAATCAGCATGTTGAGGTGTCAGCAATTTGGTTTAAGATTTCAGGACAACGCTTGTATGTCTCGGGAATATCTCGTTTCATTAAGATGTGTATATTCTCAAAAGAAGTGTTATCTGCGAGTCATCGCCCGTATTTTCTTCTCTCCGTTTGCCGTGATCTTGGAAAGTGCCTTGGTAGGCGTGATTTATTGAAACTACCATGAAATGCATACACGTGACAATGCATTTCTTGTTTATTTGTCTTTCCACAGGTACATGAATGAAGTGTCTAGCAGCGACGCTTTAAACAAACCACACGCTCCGCTGTCCCTTGTTCAATCAGCACACAACTGTCCATGGCGCTTGCCCTTAGCGGTTGCCATGAGAAAAAGAAGTTCGTGGGCATACTGCGTAGACATCATAGGAGAGAATAATCACTATGAAGATAGTCACATAAAACTCGGAAGTACCGGAGAGCATCAGGTGAGCATCAACTGAACTCAAGTCAATAAGGATCGCTTCTTGGAGTTCACAAGGGTGTTGGTCCCAACAGTGGTTTGGGCGTTTGGTATACTCACATATGCTGGACATTAGCGAAGGTCAGAATGAAGAAAGAAGGAAGACGGGAACTGCTTATTCACAGAGCCAGCTTAAATTCTGTCGCTTTGCTTGGTATCCTCAGACATAAACCACAAAACCACGAATCTGTCCACATGCTACTACCACCCACAGATAGTAACTGGCTAGTTGGTTGTTCATATTAAAGGTTGGAGCAGGGCTAAAAACACCAACAGAAGTGAAGGCACATGAAAACGACAGCGCAACGTGTCATTTTCCTTGTGCCTTCACCGGTGTCCTTGTTTTCAGCGCTGTTCGCGCCTTTGTTATGGACAACAAAATGGCCGGTGCTGGCATGTTAACAGCCTTCATTTCTAGTTAAAAATACTCAGTGAATGTTTAGACGAACTTCGTGCAGCAGCCTTCCAAAACGCCTCTGGTATGAGCTCTGGCGCCTATTTAGAACTATTGAATTGACTGCGTATTTGACGTCCAAGTTAGAAGCTTTTGACAATGGTATTCACCTGGAAAAATAGGGCATTTGTATCGGTTCCTTTACAGTTCCTTTACTTTGTGACGTTTTTTGAGCGCAGCATGACAGGGTCATATCTACCCTCATATTTGACCTCGGTGTTGTAGCAGTGTTTCGTTTCGTGGATTATTTTTATTTATTTTATACATAACGTTTAGGATCACTGACACACAAATTGGAATAATTTTAACATGTTTCGAAAGGTATCTAGACTCTTTGAGTATAACCCATGAGATGCCTGAGTGCAACATCATGAAGTTTCTTGACATCAGAATTGTTTTGAACCAAATCACCCAAGTTAGATGTATGAACCTATAACAAAAAGGCCTCTGCTTCCATTTTCATTTGCGCACTCAAAACTAGTTAAAAAGAAATATTGCGCATTTATGTTTGTTGAATGCGCTTGAAAAGTCTTGCCATCATCTAATGAAGCAGAGTTTTCACTCGAAGGTTTTGCTGTTGAAAGATGCAGTTTTCACAAATCACGTTGTCGTCACAGTTGTTGAAAGCACCGTACCACAAAAAGAAAAATCAAGCAACGATGAAAACAGAACAAGGCGTCGAAGCAACAGCAAAGAAAATAGAAGCCAGAAGCAAAGAAAGAAATAGTTCTCATTCCATACTTCCATAAAATTGCACATTGCCTAAAGAACATAGGATTTCGAATAAAGGGAAAATTAGACATCCACCCATTTGTAGCAATTGTTACAAAGGAAACCCATACGGGTTCCTCGAAAGAAAAGCCTCATAGTCGAACAAAAATTCGTCCTGGTCCGGCAGTCGAACCCGGAACCACCGCCTTTCCGGGGCAGTCGCTCTACCATCTGAGCTAACCAGGATGTTTTTTTCTTTATTTCCTGTTTTGAGAACTGCACATATAGGATATACAAAGCAGGAATTCAATCTCTGAATTCAATATATGCAGTGATGTCAAAAAAAGGAACCGCTGCGCATTCAAATGTGGAGCTTAGTTAAAAATGCTTGATCGTCACTAGCTGATCAAGGATAGGTAGCCAGTGTGGTGGCTCTGTTTGGGTTTTTAAGACTTCGCGCACATAAGTAATATTGTCAATGAAATAGACCCTGGCTGGTCTTGGATTGAGCTCCTCATTTCTTGCAGCCATCCTAGTCTTTCAAAGGCTGTGCATACAGAGGAGCGCCACCATATCGCATGGCTCGCCCTCTATGTCAGTCACCGGCAAGAACTTAATACCAAAAGTGGTCAACGGCAAATCCTTCTTAATTGTTCGCTGGAGAATGGCCCACAGAAATACTGAACCCGAGCAGTCTAGGAATATGCGCTCTATTGTTTCAGGCTTTTGGCACATGTTGCAGTTAGCGCCCCAAGAAAGGAAGAATCCTTTCTCTTGGAGCCACGGCTTGGCAGGGAGCGTACCAGTGTGCAGAAAAAAGAATGATTTAGTGGTCGCCTTCACAGGCATCTTTTTCACCCGGTTCAATACATCCTTCTCGCGTCCTAAGTTATACAGAGCTCGATACACAGGCACTGGGCACACACTATCTATTACAGTAAAAGCTCGTTAATTCGAACCGCAAGGGGAAGCCGCTTCAGTTCGAATTAACGAAAGTTCGAAATAACGAAAGGGAAGGAGAGCAACAGTACACTGCGATTTGGAAGCAGTAGGGCATGTCAGAAATTTGGCGTGTCAAAAAGTGATGGCGCGTGCCGCGGGCACACGCCATCTTCAAGTCAAAATCTGGGTCCGACTGTGCCACACCACCAATGTCCACCAAAACGAACGTTAGCCGAGGCTTAACACCATTACAATGAATCGCGACGGCCGATACCTCCTAAGCTGAAAACAGAGGTGCACAACCGATGAAAACTGCCGAGACAAAGACGCTGAACATGTGAAGGTGGTGAAGGCCCTGATTCGTTGGTTCTTGATTGCAAGCGCAGCTGCGACGTACTTGGTTCGCTATGTTTTGGTGCTTGCCGTGCCATCTCCGCACAACATTAGCAGCTGTACAAGATTTACAAAGCCTCCGAGATTCGCAACGGGCAAGAAGTCTCGGAGGTTACGTAGAACGGAGAGGCGGCAGCCGCCGCTGCCTTCTGGCCGCGTCGGTTAGATTTTTTTTTCCGATTTCGCCTTCTCTCGCCGTTCTCTCCGTTTCGGAGGCAATACAGCCTTTTGTGCAGGCAGTAGGCGCGTTTCTCTGGCCGTGTGCCAGGCGAGCGTAGTTCGAATTATCCGTTAGGGAACCTTCTCGCGTTCGAATTAACGGACTTTTTTATACATAGACTTCTGTAGAGCTTGGCCGGACCAAATCGTACAGTTCGAATTATCCATCAATTCGAATTATTGAAGTTCGAATTAACGAGCTTTCATTGTAAGTCTTTATACAATCGCTTTGGTTTTACAGTATGCAAGTAATCTGCGGAAAAATGTGCACTGAGGAGGCGATAAACATTCACCACCTCTGACCAGAAGGCTTTGATCGCTTCCTTAGGTCCAGCATGTGACGTCGCAATGTAATCGGGCAACGCATCACACAATCGCCATTCAATTACGGACCGCAAAAAACCATCTCTTTGGTCTCGTAAAAAGCAAAATCTTGAAACTACCTGCTTTAGGAACAAATGAGATAGGCCCAAGCCTCCTTTGCGTATGGGATGGAACAAATTTACATGAGTTGTGCGCTCCCATGACGATCCCCATATATAAAGAGCAAAAATTCGGTGCAATTTCTGCACGCATACTCTGGAAATACATAAAACTAGTAGGTAGAACACCTTTGCTACCAGAAACAAATTACACGCTGTTGCACGTCCGAACATAGACAGGTTGTGACCACCCCACTTCACCGTCTGTGCTTTGACTCGTTCTATTTCACCTACCCAATGCGTTTTTGCATCGCGGTAGTGTTCCAATGGGACTCCTAGATACAGAGATGAATTCTGGGTGAATTTGATATTTTCCACATAAGCAGGCGTATTTTGCTATTCTCCGTGCCAAAAACCGATGCTTTTCTACCAGCTTATGGTACTACCAGTAAGATTACCAAACATTTTTGCATCTTTGACTGCCTCAACAATGCTGTCTTGATCCCCACAAAAAATTGCTATGTCATCAGCATATGACAGGATTTTAACTTCGTGCATATGCAGTCGGAATCCATTGATCTTCTCGTTGTGCAACACCTTTAAACGTAATGGCTCTAGGAATATGGCGAAAAGCAAGGGCGAGGCCGGGCATCCGTCACGTACACTCGACCGAACCGGTATACTAGCACTCAGCTTGTTAATTATGAGCCTTGCACTGCAGTCCGCGTATGCCACTCGCACCCCTTCTTGAATAACTTTTCCGATATTGATGTGTTCTTGCAGAGCAGACAATATGCTGTGAGGGACCTTATCAAAGGCTTTCCCTAGGTCTAACTGTACCAGGACCACGTGTCCGAGGGTTACGTCACAGCACTCGAGAACGCTTCTCGCTGTGTTGATGTTGGTCAATATCGTTCTCCCCTTAACACCACATGTCTGATGTGGGCCAACCACAGAAGTAATAATTGACTGAAGCCTTTTGGCCAGGACCTTCATGTGCACATTAAAATCAACGTTCGTGAGACTAATTGGTCGATATGCTTCCACCGACTGCAACTTGGCAGGCTCATCAGTCCTTGGTATCAGGACGATATGGCTGGAACTGAAAGATGGAGGCAGGCGTTTAACTTCGTGCGCTTCAGTTCTGATGTTGTAGAGTATTTCCACCACTTGACACTTGAAAAACTTCTAGAAGCTAGGCCCTAGGCCATCGGGCCCCGGAGCCTTTCTCTTACTAAGCTCATCGATTGTTCGTTCTAACTCTTCAATACTTATAGGTTTCTCGAGTTCCGTCTTTACTTCGTCCTGCAGTACTGGCATGGGTGGCAAAAGAGGTGTCTTGATCTCCTCAGTTATTTCTATTTTACTGTTTAACAAATTAGAATACCTTTCTTGGAATGCGCTTCGAATGGTTTTTTGATCACGTGAAAGAACGCCGCGATAGCAAATTTCTTTGATTTGTTTGTTTGTCGCATATCTCTTTTCGTCTCCGAGTGCCCGTTTCGTCGGCGCTTCATCTAACCAGATGCGCTCGGCGCGTGATCTTATCACCGCTGCCTCCTATCTTTCAGTCTGAATGGCTTCCAGCTGCTCTTTTGTTTCTTTGATTTCAGTCGTAAAATGTCCAGGGACTGCGCTTTCAACATCTACAAGATACTTCAGCGTACTGTTTAGTTCTATTTCTCGCTGTTTAGCCTGACAGCTTAAAACACACGCCCTTTGAATTGCCAAACTTTTCACCTCGCTTTTAATTTGATCCCACGCATAGAACCATTTTTTAGGTTCTCTCACGCGCAATTCTTTAATTTTTTCCGTTACTTCGTCCACGAATCTTTCGTCCTGTAGCAAGTTTTCATTGAGCTTCCACAGCTGCCAATTAAAACGGCACTCCTTCACTTTTGAACTAATTGTGAACCACACTAAACTGTGGTCACTAAAGCTGACATGTTTAACCATGTATTGATTACATGTCGGCACCAGTTCCGCGGACACATACGCCCTGTCGAGCCTTGCGTGACTCCGCCCTTGAAAATGAGTGAACATTACATGGTGTTCACGCAGTACATCACCACCATCAACAAGGTCATACTCTTGAACGGTGGGTCGGAGCATTTCTGCACTCTTGTTGTTCAGGAACACATCTTTAGAGGTGTCCTCGCGCAAATATACACAATTAAAATCACCTAATAAAATAATTATATCACAATTTATGAAGATGGCCATATGTTCAAAAAACACTTTTCGCTCGCTTGCTTTGTTCGGGGCGTAAATACAGATACAGATACAGACTACAGTCTCCTTAATAATACCGACAGTGTTACGCAGAAAAATAACACATCCTCCAGATTTTCCATTAACGTGACTAACACAAACATTGTAATTTGATTTAAACATTTCAACCATTCTTCCTCACCTTCAATTTTTGTCGCCTGAACTGCAAGAATATCAATGTCATGGTCAATTAAGAGCCTTTTAAGCTGAGTTTGCCGCTTTCTCGTCGACAGGCCACGCACATTGAGTGTCCCTATTTTTAAGCCCTGTCTAGAAAGCTGAGGGACAGACTTACTACTTGGCGCCTGATGCAAGTTTACTGGTAACGGACTTACAGCCCTGGACTGGATGACATCGTTAAATGGCTCCGCCACACTGGTAGAAGCCCTCGCGTCTTCCTTGTCGGCACACATCATACAAACTGCAACGTACACGTCCACCCTCAGTTCATTCGTTCTTTGCTACCAACCAGCGGGCCCCCTATGGGAGGAGCACTGCTGGCGGTGTCCTCTTGTCCGGTGGCACGTTCGGCTTGGGCTTCAGCGAAAGCTGCCGAGAGGTGGTATTCTTGGCAGGCGGTCCTTCAGCTGCACTCCGGTCTTCTCCTTTTCCACCCTTTCCAACGCTTTCATCTAGGGGTCTTTTTGAGACAGCGGTTGAGTGGGCGCTATTCACCGCCTCTGCGCTGCCTCCGACAATTCCAGGGCTGTCGTCCATGTTCTCCTCGGCGGTTCCGAGCACAGCTTCGCCTTCTTTGCTGCTTTTTGTCGCCTGCTTCTGTGCCATCTTGTCTTTGCTGGCTTCCTCCGGCTGCTCTTTGTCATGGCTCGTAGCGGCTGGCGCCTCGTCAGAGTGAGGCTGGACCTCTCCCTCCCCAGCTGTGTCCTCTGCGTCAGCTTGGTCCATTAGGTGTTCGTTTATCACGTCGCTCTTGCCAAACCCTGTCACATTCGCGTAACTTCACACGCACTGGGTATCTTCGTGGCCGAAGTGACGACAGATCCCGCAACGTGGAACGCGGCACTCGCGTCGTATATGACCGGTGCCGTGACACCGGAGGCAGAGCGGTGCACTGCCAGGCACCAACACGAGTGCGTGGTCCTCGCCGACACGTAGCTGATGCGGAAGATCTTCTGTGGTCAGGCCAGGTTTCAAGCATAAGGACACGAGTCTTCTGTGCGACGCTTTGTCACTGCATCCGGCTACACGCCACTTTTCCTTTGACATCTCGGTTACTGTTCCGAAGGGTGCCAGCGCCGCTCGCACGTCCTCATCTGGTGTGGTGTGCAGTAGCCAGTAAAGCTTCATGCGTACGTCTTGGTTGCGTGGGTCAATCACCAAACATCGCTCACCCTTCACAGTTAACTCTTCTGTAGACAGCAACTTCTGCTTTCCTTTTTCATATTTGAAGGTGATAGCCCATACGGGATTCATCTGATAGGCTCCTACATATAACACTTCCGGCATCAACTGTAGACAGGCTAGCGCGTCTCGAAAAGGTTCTACGCGTTAGGGCCTCGCCTTCACATCCCCGTGCAAAAAGACGGTATTAGAGACGGTCGTACCTTTCGGCTATTGCGGCAAAATAATCGGGTACTCCTGTGTAGCTTCGGACTTTTTTTTTCGCATAGGACCTAGTTTTGTAGTCTCTCACTAGATGGCAGAAACACAAAACCCAACATTTGCTTTCGGTTCTGGTTTTTCAGCGGCGCAGTTTTTTTTTTACTGCCGCATAGGACTTAGTTTTATAGTCTCCCACCAGATGGAAGAAACACAAAACTCATGATTTGCTTTCGGTTCTGGTTTTCCAGTCGTTCTCTTGCAATATTAAGTTTTCTATATTTCCTTCCTAAAACACAGCAATGTCGTGTTCATTTGTTAAGTCATCGCATTTATGAAGGTTTTATTCATTGGACATCATAACTAGAAGCTTGCGCAAAGCTTTGTGCTATGCAAAAAAAAAACTTTCGTGCTTTGTAGCGTGGAACCTGGGAGAACAAAATGGCCATTCTTATTGCGTCCTTCTGGAAGGTGCGTTTTCTTCTACTTTCCCCTGTCCTTAACGGCACATACTCCGAGCGAACGAGGTCCGCCTGGGCCACAATGCCACCTGGTGGCCAGTGCCATTCCTATGCAACATTCATGCGGAACAAAGTGTCTGCTAAGCTGAGTCGCTGCCCGAACGTTAATTATTTCTAAAGATTCATCCAATTAAGAAATGCGCCAAATAGGAGAAGATGTGCAACGTGTGGATTAATAGCTACTGGTAATGTGTTCCCTGCAGCCAAGTGGTATGAATCCGTAGGTGTGGCCGTAAAAAAACAATTTGAATAAATGTCCCGTGCTGTGTCTGCCCCGGTCGCTCTACAGAGAAGCTAGCTTGGCTAGCCGTCAGCATTTAGGATCAACATATGGCGTCGCTCGTTCGGCGCAGTTGCTTTTAATGCGAAGCATTCTTGGGTGAGTGCCCCAGTAATCTGGTTGCAAAATCGCGTGAAATCGTGTCTGTAACGCCAAAAAACTTGACGCATTTCCCATATGAATACATAGGTCTTTATAAAAAGGGGTGGGGTGACCAACTTGAAATTTGAAGTGGCGTCAGCATAAATTTGGCCGTGATACAGAGATTGGTCAAGTTGAATGTGGTAGTGATATGGGAGTGGCCCAACCTAAATTTGGGGTGAAATGGTAGTGAGCCAAGCTGAATGTAAGGCTGATATGGGGGTGGCTCAACCTAAATTTGAGGTGATATAGGGGTGGGTAAACCTAAGTTTGGGGGAACATGGGGGTGGGCCATCCTGGATTTGGGGAGGATACGGGGGTGGGAGAACCTAAATTTGGGAGGAATATGAGGGGTGGGCCACCCTAACCATGGGGCGATTTTCATACCGCGAGGAAGGACAACCGGCGTGGCGGAACAGTTCAGCGCCCACAATGTGGCGACTCCTTTCGTCATTCATACGACAGAGCAGGGCACAAGTATATTTTTTTTAGCACAGTTTATGCGGAGAGGCCTAACTACAAGGTCAACACAATCAGCATCAACAGTAGTTGTAGAAACATGAACGGGCGTCAGGCACCACGATGGTACAATCACTTCATCAAGAACACTGAGTGTGTCTGTGTCCCCGTCTTCACCACCCAAGCTTTGTTCGGAATGTGCTGATATAAATAACTTGTTCAATGAGATTTCGCCACAACCACAGTCCACGGAAGCGCCGCACTGTTCAAGAAAATTGATACCAAGAATAACGTCGTGTGAACAACGAGAAAGAACAAGGAATTCCGACACAAACACTTTCCCAGCCAACAAAACACTCACAGCACAAACACCAAGGGGATGAAGCCACTCGCCGCCTACTCCACGAAAGGTAATACCGTCGTTCCAAGAAAACATAACTTTGTGGCCTAGCCGGTTTTTGAAAGCGAGGCTCATCACAGACACAGTCGCCCCATGCAGTATCAACTAACGCCATGGTCGGTATTCCGTCAATCGAGACATTCACTGTGTTTTTGAACATCACAACAGGCAGAGGTATTTCTTGCAAAGACCGTCCGGCGACCACACATCCATTGGCCGCAGATGCTAGTTTCCCGGGGGTGGTGAGGAAGGACGGCGCCGAGGGGACGGAGAGCGACGGGGACGGCTATTTGGTGGCATCAAACTCCGCTCAGATGCTGGCGAATCGCTGCGTCTGGTCTCGTGTGAGAAGTGATCCCTTCGAAGCAAATCGGTCGCCCGCAGGTCATATGAAGTACGGGTTCTGAGTGGCGAGAACATCGATGGTGTCCTACGTGATTGACGGGCTTGGCGACAATACCGAGCTATATGGCCTGTGGAACCGCAGTTGTAGCCCACGGGAGGGTCGCGGTTCACAGCGTCTTCCTCGAAACGAATAGTAGACGGCTGCGGGCGGCGAGAAAGAAAGTTCGTGGTCATGTGGATAACGTGTGTCTGCTGCTTGCTGAAATTCGTTGTATCTTTCATAAGTCGCGTCGTGGTAGTAGGGTCGGTGCTGTTCTTGTCGTGGCCTGACAGAAGTCGCAGGGCCTCGGGGGTAAAAACGCGGCTGCTCTCGTTGTGGCCGAGCGTCGTAAGTAGGGCCTCTGTCGTAGAGACGTGGCTGCTGTCGGGGCGCGAGTTCATAATCCTCAGTGCCCCTTGCCGCAGGATACGGGGAGGAGGATGCCACGTTTGGCTCAAAATCTGGTGGTAGGCGGAAGCTATGAGTGCCTGGATGTGTCACTTGCGCGTGCAGGCTGAGTTCTTCCCGAACTATTTGTCGGATCGTTGATTCAAGATCAAGGGGCTGGTTGCTGTCCACGCTTGCAACTGTCGTTACGTTGGCTAGCCTGCCAAACTTCGGCGTTGTGCGCCTCGTCTTTAGTTGCTCGAAAGTGCGACAGTGCCGAATGATGTCAGCGATGAAAGCCAGGCTGTCTTTTGCAATGAAGAAATTGTAAACATCTTCGGCAATTCCTTTTAGGATGTGCCCGACTTTGTCTTCCTCGGACATTCCAGAGTCCACCATCCTACACAGTTTTATTACTGCCTCAACGTAGGTCGCGCAGGTTTCGCCTGGTACTTGCGCACGTTGCTGTAGCGTCTGTTCTGCCCTTTTCTTTTTCATGGCGGAGTCGCCGAATCGCTCTTTGATTTCCGAAACAAATCTTCCCCATGTTGTGAATGTTTCCTCGTGGTTGTCGAACCACACCAACGCAGTATCCGTTAGAAAGAACACGACGTTCGAAAGCTGAGAAGCGCTGTTCCACCTGTTGGCGGCACTCACCCGGTGATAATGGATGAGCCATTCCTCGACGTCTTCGTCCGATCTTCAGGCGAAGGGACGCGCATCTCTCAGTTACAGAACAGAACTTGTCGGGGCAGCAGTTGGAATGGGCCGTTGTTCTGCGTCGTGGGACATGTTCAGCTCCGGTGAATTCGGTGGGAGTCCAGCAAGGCGACGGCTCCGTCGAAGAACTTGTGCTTCAGCCTCCGTCTTCAGGTGTCGATTACGCAGCACCTTCCACCACAACTGTTACGAGGAGTTGCGAAGAAATGGTTTTATTTACAGGAGAATTGGACGATGATGGTAGCGTGATCGTAGCGCAGCCCGGCCTCTCTAACTTCTCGTTTTCTTCGTCCTCTCTTTCTTCTCTTCTTGTCCGTGCCTTTCGTATCTGTTACAATATGTTGCGAGAACTGAAAACCGTCGCTTCCTGTTTTCTTCATTGAGTAACCTGCCGCGTGCATGGGCACTGTGATGCCCTTTCGTCGATACGTGGTGCCGGCCCGTATCGACACAACGACATGACCTCGAAATGTAGTATCCTTATGCCATTTCTTAAAAAGATCACTATTTGTGTAAATCAGCGTTTTTGGTTGAAACCAAGAAAACAAGAAAAAAATATTCAACGGTAGGTATCATGTTTGTCCGGCATTTGAGTTTTAGCTGAAAAGAGTCGGTGAAAGCAAATTTACAATAAAGCTAAGGCGACCCACAATCTGCACACAGCCGCAAGCCTACATGCGCTCCAATGAGAATAACCTGCCAAAGTTAAGGTCATGTGTCAGCTGGCCGCTCAAGCAATCTTTACTTTTTTTTCGTTTCTGCATCCATTCTGCCTGCGTCTGCGGCAAAAACGTGAAGTGGGATGGTGGTGGTGGTGGTGAATTGTAGCAGCAGGCGGGTTTAGCCTGGCGAACAAGTCCGGCAATTGCTCCAGGCAGATAGATAAACAGAAATTTGTGGAGGCAGGTGGTAGCGTAATGGTTAGCGTGCCCATTTCCCAAATGCAAGATGGAGCATTTGGGAGATGGGCTTGAATCCCGGTGGTTTGTTTGTGAAGACAGCTTTCTGTGCTCTCTGGTGACTGCGAAGCTCAGAATGAGGGGGAATCCTGACGACAACGGTCGCCGTCAACGTAACACAATAAGCGGGCGTGCAAGGTCACGCCTAAAGCCGAAAGCACATTCAGAGGAAATACACTATACTCTTGCCGACAAAAAAACAAAAAACAAAAAAAAACGTGATGAGTAACGAGCGGTGTTGTTGAGTGAGGCTGTAGACGTATAATGTCACCATAGAAAGGACAACGCTCCAATCCCGGTGCTCAGCGGAAATATACGTCGACAGTATGTCAACTCGCGTGTAATTGATACTTCATTAAGGTCGTTGCGTGTTTGGGTTGTGTCTAGCAGGAGCGAGTAGCGTAAGAGATGACACTGGAGAGAAGGCGGTGAGCAAAGTCCGCGAAAAGTAATTGAGGATAGCCATATTGAACGTCCACGCCATGTTAAATAAAGCCTGCGACTTCAGTTACTCAGCCACCAGAAAGGCTTGTGTCGTAGCATACCGCTGGGCGTATTTGGTAACCACAGCGATAAACACACATTTTGCGGAAGTAAACAGAGGTAAGGGACGTAGTGAGTTGGCCGCCCTTTTCGAGCTCTGGCATAGTTTGAAAAATGAATGTGGCGAAGTATAACGCACAAAATAGTATATGTCAACCCAAACGAATCAGCGTGGTTATACTTGCGCGACACGCCATGGTGGCCTGCCACCAATACATCATGAACTTGCAGCGATGAGAGTTTTCATTGCGTACTTGAGAATAAAAACGAGCACATCAGAGACGTCCGAGGGACATTTCTAGGGTACAAGAGCATAACGCCCCCCCCCCCCCCCAAAAAAAAAAAATCACGATTATAAGCTTACGAATCTGGGCGTCGTAAGATCGAGCACTACGGCGCTTGTTGATCTTGTTTAGGATCACGTCAGCATTTCATTCAGCGTTTATTTCTGAGAAAAAGAGTTGAATGCGCCCGTTTATTTGCATCACAATGGCAGGCGTAATCAGGCAAACATTGACAGCATTTCATTACAGACTGCCTGTCTACTCTGTGGAGATTACGCATTACAATGACAACAAACGCAGAAGGCTTTGCTTACATCGATTCGCACATACATGGGATTCGCATAATTTTTTCACTCATTGAATACAGTGCATTCTACGTGTCATTCTTCGACAGATGGTACCGATTTTCGCGCAATCAGGATTGGAAGAAATTGTGTCACCTTCCGGCTGTCACCTTCCTCCTACTGCCAACATTCCTTCCCCTCTGTAGTTGCTTAGCTTTTATTGGGTTCGGCTGCTACTCACGAGATCTCGAGATCGAATCCCAACCACGGCAGCGGTATTTCAATGGGTGTGAAATGCGAAAACCCGCGTACTTAGGGTTAGGCACACGTTAAAAAATCCCAAGTGGTCTAAATTATTCTCGAATCCTCCACTACGGCATGCCTCATAATGAAATCGTGGTTTTGGCAAGTAAAACCTCATAATGTGTTATGTAAACTTCGTTAAGGATGTCCTGGGCACTCTTGAATACAATTAAGCGACAGGAGTTGTGCGCGAGGTCTTTGAGTATGTGGATAGCCTTTATGGCGTTCGATAGCTGCTAGTCTACATTGCGGCTATATA
Organism: Dermacentor albipictus; assembly: GCF_038994185.2. Taxonomy (NCBI): domain Eukaryota; kingdom Metazoa; phylum Arthropoda; class Arachnida; order Ixodida; family Ixodidae; genus Dermacentor; species Dermacentor albipictus. The sequence goes on along the minus strand of NC_091828.1, from coordinate 12,300,285 downwards.
ATAAAGGCGGAACGGCAACATGGTAGAGAATGTGGGGAACACACAAATCCCGCATATTTTACTGCACAATAATTTTAAATATCGTTCTTGCTTCACGCACGTGGACAACCGCCATAGGAGACTACTTTGGAAACTAACTGCAAGTACTGTATTTATCGTACCCAATGGTGTACCTGGCCTGGTGGCCAGTAAATGGAGACGTAATATTGCGAACAGCTTCGGTTATAGCTTGCTAACGGACGACGATACAAACTGAAGTGACTAGTGCAAGAGTGGAACAACAACAGGGAACAGCAACAGGGAACACCAAAGACGCTACAAGGACAGGCGCCCAGTTGGATGTTTGCGCTTATCCTTGTCGCCTCTAGTGTCCCGTGTCCACTTTTGCGCTAGTCACTTTAGCATGGAATACCAACTAGCCTGGTCTCACACCCTGTGACGACACAGGAACAGTTTGCTCAACTCTTGTATCGTGACTTTTGTGTTAAGCTGAAAAACCAACTTATCCATGTGTATGTCTTAATGCTTAAATTAGGCACATCTAGATTTACAGCTGCGGCGGTGGCCCATGAATGCGCATTGCAATGTCGCTAGTGAAATAATTGTGTGCACCTTAACGAATTCGATAGTGGAAAATCAAAATCTGTCCACGACGGCGTCTCTAGTAGACGCTGTGCGAGGTTCGGATGTTAACAATGTGTGCCGACTGAAGAAAGGCTGCCCCGAAGTACTTCTGACGATTAGGCTTGCTTATTTACTCCGTAGAATGAAAAAAAAAAAGAAAAAGAAAAGGAAAAGAAAAAAGAAGAAAAAAGAACCGCATTAAAAGCCCAGAATCAACCATTGCTCGTCGCGACTAAACGCTCTGAGGATGACGAGCAATTTCTAGGCGACGAGCGAATGCGCTTGATCAAGAACACTGATAACACCGGCGGGACAAGCATTGTGGTGAAGTTGAATGCGCAGGGATAGCTTTTATTTTTTTTTTGGTTGACGTCATCACGCGTCGCCGCGGGAAGTTTGAAAAGTTTAAGGTTAGTACGCCACGTGGTGGCACTCACGCGAACTAAACCCTCATGTCCAGAAAAGCTGGATACGATGATGCGTATGATAACAAAACTTTGCCGCCTTCTTTTGGCAAAGCTCATACCATACTCATCCCTTAGAGTGACCAAGTGGAGAAACTTAGACTAGTAACATCTTACAGGCCAATATCTTTAACCAATGTTGATTATAAGATTTTTATGAAAGTTTTGGCTGCCAGACTTCAAAGCGTCATAAATGACATAGTCGTAGATCACCAAACGTGTGGTATCAAAGGAAGGTCCATTTTTTCGAATATTCACACGATGCGGGTGCTTGCTGGAGCACTGTGACGTCACCTCGGGCGGAGTCGCGGTGCTCCATCTGGACCTCCAAAAAGCGTTTGATTGTGTCGCTCATGATATTTTGTTTGCCATTTTGGATTACGGTAATGTTGGTTCCATCATCACTGAGGGAGTGGCGTTGGCGTACCAGAACTGCACGACACGCTTAATTGTGAATAATTCACTGGGGGCCCCCATTAACGTCATGCGTTCAGTGCGTCAGGGCTGCCCTCTCAGTCCTCTTTTGTTTGACATTTACATAGAAACTATGTGTTTGGCAATAACTGATAATGAGCAAATACGCGGGTGTAGCTTGGCAGCCACACAAATCAAGCTCTTGGCATATGCAGATGACACAGCGTTTTGTTGTACAAGCAAAGAAAGTGTGACGGAAACAATAAGATAGTGAAAAATTGTTGTGATGTGACGGGCAGTAAAGTAAACTGGGGAAAGTCCCTTGGTTTGTGGCACGGAGAGTGGTCTTCCGCCCCGGACAATTTTGCAAATGTGAGCTGGATGACAACCCCGACCAAGTATGTAGGTGTTCCCATGGACAGTTACAAAAATAGCGACGAACACTGGACGAACCAAGCGAAAGAAACAAGAGAAAAAGCAGAAAGTGGGAAAGGCATCAACTTGTCGATTTTCGCAAAAGCAACTGTGTGTAATATGTTTTTTTATTACGAAGTTGTGGTACGTCATGCAAACGTTGTACTGTTCCAGGGTAAACGTGCAAAGGTTGCACAGAGTGTTCGCGGTTTTTATCTGGGGCATTACCTGGGAAAGGTGTAGCCAAACCAATCTGTTCCGGCACGTGAAGAAAGGGGAGTTGGGCTTGGCGCATCTTTTTGTACGCCAGCTTGTCAACAGATTTTTGTTTTTTCGAGATGTGCGTGATCCGTTTCTGCGTACTGTATGCCAGCTCAGGTTGAGAGACGCTTTGCCGACACTTATTGTTAGCACAGATAATATGCCCCGAACGCTTCGTGGCTATCTTAAAGAAGTTGCAGATAGTGTGTGCTTTCTTTCTGTGCATTTTTCTTTTGAGTATTTATGTGACGTTAAAAGGAAAAGACTGTATAAAGATGTTTGCGACATTGTATTTCCAATGCCATTGTACAGAGGGCGATACAGCGGAAGATCAGGACTGGATGTCTTTCAGCGAGTGAAAATATGGAGGTGCCTACTGGGGTACAGACATTCTTTCTTAAATTACACACAGGAACGCTCTCAGTGAAGACATTCATGGAAGAACGTGGCTTCCTTGTACCGTGGGGCTCGCCCTGCTTGATTTGCAAGCAATCTGAAACAATAGACCATGTCTTTTTGCATTGCTGGGCCGGGGTGTTCTTCTGGGATGTCCTACAAAGAACAATGAAGAAGGAATTACCGTTAAATCCACATGGGATAAGGTACTTAGCGGTAAGAAATGACGACGGGGTTTCCTTCGACCTAATAATGCTCAAAGGCCTTCATAATTTATGGCGTGCAAGGATGTCTGGTTACTACTGCAACCCGGACGCTAGGCCTGCGCGTATTTATTTCAGAGAAAGCATGTCTAGTTTCATTGAAATAAAGAAAATACAAGAATGTGTACCCGAATGGCTGTCGAGGATAGAACCTCTGACAGCATTGAAAGAATTTTAATTCGACAACGCCAGTCCTTATAGGACTGATGGCATGTATACGTTTTAAAAATGTTTTGTATTTGTTAATTGTGTATTGTAATTTTGTTCTGTATTATGTGCTTTGCACAATGTCGAAGACCGGCAACAAAAAAAAAGAAGCCTGGTTAGCTCAGATGGTAGAGCGGCTGCCCCGGAAAGGCGGTGGTCCCAGGTTCGAGTCCTGGACCAGGACGAATTTTTCTTCAGCTATGATGCTTTTCTTTCGAGGAAACCGTATGGGTTTCTTTTGTAGCAATTCCTACAAACGGGTGGATGTCTGATTTTCCCTTTATTCATTACTTCTCTCCACCTTGCGGGTTTCCGCAGAACTACTACGTCAAGATAGGATTTCGTTCTAACGTCAACTTCGTGTTCTCGGCCCCCCCCAAAACTTGTAAGACTTTGTAAGAAAAGCTGCCGAATTAAAAATGAAAAAACCAAAATGCATGATAAAGCATCAAGACAAGTTCTTTGAATGCAAAGAATAAGTAGTTCATCGGGTTCCCTTCTCGTGCGGCAAGCGTTGCATCGGCCAAACCAGCCGATGCGTAGATGAGAGGCTAGGTAATGAGAGCACGGTAAAACAAGGCATCCAAGGCCACATGACGGAACACTGCAAGTCATGCAATGGTTGCTATACTATCTTTAACAGATGCATGATAGTATTCTTCCGCATAAATCAGTGAACTATGGAGATAGTCGAGGCCAGAGAAATTCTTCGGCATGATCAGAGATGTGTGAGTGCCTCGTCTGTACAATTAAGTGAGGTTTCTGGAGGGTGAAATGCTATGAACGTGGCAAGTTTTGGTTTCTCCGGCACACGTCGATAGGCAGTTTTTGCACGTTTCTTGTTATTTACTTGCCTGCCTGTTCTTTCCTCATTTTGGAAGCGTGTATGTATATATATACATGTTGTGCGTCCCTTCGATGTCCTGTCTTTGTGCACGCAAAAGTATCTTAAGCACTGAATGCTCGTTTTTTGCCTCGTTCGGCATGTATTGATCACTTCATGCAAAAATAAAACCTTCGGTTACCCTCCGTGGTTGCTCAGTGACAATGATGTTGGGCTACTGAGCACGAGGTTGTGGGATCGAATACCGGCCACGGCAGCCGCATTTCGGTGTGGGTAAAATGCGACAACACACATGTACTTAGATTTACGTGCAAGTTAAAGAGCTCCAGGTGGTCAAAATTTTCCGAGTCTTCCACTATGGCGTGCCTCATAATAATAAAGTGTTCTGGCACGTAAAACCCCATATTTTGTTTAATACCCGGTTGAAGGCAGTGCTGCCTCTTTGCGTACATTTATTTCTACGTCCTTGTTCAGTGCGCGTGCAGGTTCTATCATGAATTCTAACCAACAAGCCCGCCACCATGTTTTACCCATGTATTATTTGGACGGGTGAGCGCGTCTTGACCACTCACTGGGTTTTTGCATTCAAGATTTACTGCCCCGTGCCGACGTTAGGAAGATTTCGAAATGCTTTCATCCTTCCCTCATTCATAATGCCCGCGTTTGCAAGCGTCTACGAGAAAAATGGCATCACGAGGCACAAGTCATAACGAAGGACTTGTTCTTCGATATTAATTTCTCGTAATGGGATCGACACGGGAATGGCAGCAGACTAGTCGTCCGGGTTATCAAATATCACCAACAGGCCCACCGAGATCCTCTGGCAGCGCACACTTCCACCCCTGCGTGCTTTTATTTTAAGAAGGCATCCAGCTTCCCGCAACCTCGTCGACCTATTTGGCCACGTCGTTCTTTTGCGGCTCGTCAAAGTATTACTGGGACTATACTATACTTGCGAGGCAGGTTTCTGTCATTATCCATAGACCGGAGCTGAGGTGCGTCTAAGAAATACTAGACGCTCTAATGCACCGCAGGAAACAAAATTTAGCAATAACTTCTACAGTAACCTTCCTACGACAGAAATAATCACCATGGCTGCTTAATGGCTATAGTATTGAGCTGCTAAGCGCAAGGTCGCGGGATTGCATCCCGGCTACCACGGCCGCATTTGGATGGGGACGAAATGCACAAGCACCCGTGTATTTAGATTTAGGTGCACGTTAAAGAACCCCCGGTTTTCCAAATTTTTGGAGTCTCCCACTACGGTGTGCCTCATAAACAAATCGTGCTTTTGTCACTTACATTCCATAGATAAATTTTCTTTACAACCGTAACTCTTGTGTCTGCTAACTGTGGAGAAAGAACGCAGTTTTGGCCCAATGCTCAAATGCCGAAATGGCTTCTAATCGACAAAGCCACTGGAGTGATTGATTCAGTTTTTAAGTGCATAAAAAAAGGAAACGCGGGTAACGTATCGTTTTGTGTATGCCTTTACTCATGTCCATGCCTTTATGTGGTTACGGCCTTGAATCTTATGCTGCCTAATGTGTAAATCCAACCTTTCTTTCTGTGGGCACTGCCGGGTATGAAATGTAACCTACTTATAAATCGATCTTACAGAAGTTAAGAAAAAGAAGGTGGCAGTGGTTGGTTGGAGACTCATAAGTACACAAGTATCAAGAAACGATAGAAGGTATAGCTGTCAGGCATCTGTGAAATAGTAGTCGAGAAGCATAGTAGGCGCTGTAGCAGAAGAATTCGTCAATCACTTTGCGTGTAAGGGCGGAACTTGGTGACTGCAACGGGAAGTTTTAATGATGTGTTCGAATGAAGGCAGTGCCTCTGTAGATTGCGGAATGCAGTGCGTGGCAATGTGGACTTGGTGCATCTTCATCAAAGTGAAGAAACACGAAGACAAGAGAAGGCACGTTTGGCAAACAGGGATCGCAAAGAGCAACGGTGTTTATTTTCATCTCCGAGCCGAAGAGAAGTACCTTTAGTACACCACTTTACATATCGCCTTACGCTGGGGGCAGGATCTTTAAGTAAAAAGAGAATTTCGCAAAAATATTCAAGCTATCAAGAATGTCAAGAAAGCGCGAAAAAATGTGCAGATTCCGCGCACTATGGGAACCTGTGTTATGCGAAACATTTTGAACGTAGTTGGCTTGTGTTTGAAGGTACTTGGCTTTGTGTTTATGGAAAACGAAACCAAATAGGCCATCGGGTTCTCGTAAGTTCAGTCGTTTTGTGTATTGGCGGCGAGCTTATCTGCGTATGACAACAGCAGCACCACGATTACCACGATTGTTTCACAGCAACAGTACAATTTCTAGGCAAGCCGTTTGATTGGAACCTACGAGATGGCGATTGTGGCCTTTTACATGGTGGACAAGCGTAAGCGAGAGACACGGATTTTAACTCAGAATGCTACAAACAGAAACATACCCCACGCAAAACAGACTACACCATTATGCCTGAGTTCTACGACAAGTCTTAGTGTACCAACTGCAATACATCCCTTAAGTATATCATTTACTCTGGCCGTGGTCGCAAGCTCACATAAACTCCGAACCGGACAAGCGAAAGTTTGAAGAAGCAATCCGGAGAGAAGAACTCGCTCCCCAACTCATGGCCGCCCAGCAAGTCCACGACGCCGCCAGGAAAGTCAACCTCCCGGGTCTGCCGCGGGAGACGCCCACTTTATGAGAGCCCAAAGCTCTCGTGGCCTGCAGGACCTTGAATAAAATTGATTGCCTTCCTTCCTTGACGTAATCAGTCACTACGTTTTGTGTGTATATATATATATATATATATATATATATATTGGAGCGTTCAGGTAGCATGTGTAGGTTTATTGACTGGTAACATCCGCTGGCAAAGTTTTTGAGTGGCGGCGCTGACTAACACTCCCAGTGTGCTGTTAGTAAACATAAATACCAAAAAAGTGGAAAGGGAAACGTGACCGCGGTAGCTCAATTGGAAGAGCATCGCACGCGTAATTCGAAGGTTGTGGAATCGTTGCTCACTTGCGGCAAGATAAATTTTCATCCACTTTCATTTCGGTGACTTTATCGTTCCTTTATTTTATTTATTAGGTACAACTAATATCCCCTATTTTGTCCTTTGCGGCAGTATTTTTCGGGTTCTTATGATATGACTAATAAACATCGGGCGCCTTGGTCACCATCTTTCTCCTTATCTCGTTTCTCTTTTTCTCTCCTGTTATCACCGAAATTTAGACGCCCCGGGACGGTCATTCTGCTACTGGGAATAATGATACATGCACATTGTGTGTTTCTTGTGGACGATGCACGCGGGCCGCCCCCAGCGAAGAGCACGGACGCTCTCTGGCTCTCGTGCTGTCGGGTGAACTGGCCAGCGCTGCAGTTATCCTTTGTAAATACTCTCCAGTTTTTATTCCTTCGTTAGCGTAACAGTATATATATATATATATTGTAGCGTTCCTACTTAAAGGACACAGTAAACGTAAAGCATTGCTGTGGAACTGGCGTCCATCTTGTCTACCTTTTATTCTCACTTCCTTCTTCTCTTCTCCTGAACCCAGACTCCTGCGCTTCTTCATCTTCTATTCCAAGGCTCATACCGCTTCACCCTTCCAGGTTTCTTTTGCTAACCCCTCCTGGGGTAATACTTGAAAACGTTTCCAATCGAAGCACATTCAACTGAGCCACGTTCGCCAATGTACCACACAGTCTTCAATATTCCTTTCTGAGTGGCCGTCTTTGTCACAGAGTAAGGACCATAAAATTTTGCATTGGATTCTCTTACTCCTTTCCTAACTAGAATGAGGTCGGTGACTTGAATGTCTGGAATATCTGAGCAATGTCTCTTGTCAAAATTTTTTTTCATTCGTTTACGGTACCTCTCCTCCTGCGATTTCTGTTTCCTTTCCTCGACGATCTGGAGATTTTCTAACAGCCCAAGTTCACGGTCCGCCTGAAGAATAGGGGTTTCTCCTGAAGAAGCGAATTGCGGGCTGCATCCCAAGCCGCTGGTGTAGGAGCGATTGTGATGTCTTACAGCTGCTTCTAAAGAGCATTTCCAACCACCAGGGAAACTATCGTACATCCTGATGTATTGTTTAACATCTCGTATAGCACGCTCTGCAAGCCCATTCGCTGCGGGATGGTATGGCGCACAGAACTGGATTGATATATTATGGTCTCGAGCCCATCTTGCTAGCTTTTCGCTCTTGAACGCTGGACCGTTGTCACATACAATTGTCTTGGTTGTCCTAAACATATCCCGTTCGAGAAGGGCGATGACACTATTCGCATCTTCTTTTCCTGCCCGTGCCGCGACCATCCTGGTGCATTCATCTATGGCCAGAAGAAAAGCTTGCGTTTTTCGGACTCCTTCTCGTTTCTTATTTAGGTCGGCGAAATCCAGGTGTATAACTTCAAAAGGCACGTTTGAGTGGCAAGGTATTATCATGGCGTCCGTAGGCTGCTTATATTTCACTTTGTTGATTTGACAAATGTGGCATGAACGAACGTATCGATTGACGTCGTCTTTCATGTGAGGCCACGTAAATCTCTTGACTAGCTTGTTGTAGGTGCGCCAAAATCCGTCGTGTCCTCCAGAGTCTGGGCTATCGTGGTACAAATAAAGCACCCTGGAAACCAGCGTTGGCGGGACTTGATAGCGACCTTCCCTAAAAATCAATTGTTCAGTGCCTTCCCACAATTTAATTTCATTGATTTCTGCCGATTGTTCGTTGTTGGCCTGTATCATCAGTCTAGACAATGCATCTGCATCAGTCAAAAGGGGTCCAGGTCTGTGGGAGATGGTGAAATCGAACTGCTGCAAATAGTTCACCCATCTGGTGATACGTCCCTTAGGTTGGGTCATATTCAAGAGATGAGTGAGGGCTTGGTGATCGGTGAACAAAGTAAACTTCGCACCTTCTAGGTACGTACGGAAGTACTGAATTGCTTTGAGGACTGCAAGAGCTTCCTTTTCAGTAGTGGTGTAGTTGACTTCAGGTGGCTTGAGGGTGTAGCTGTAGTAACCTACTACGTGTCGCTTTTCTCGGCCGGATGCTTCTGGACATTTCTGGTACAAGACTGAACCTGTCCCATAGTGTGAGGCGTCGGTATTCAGTTCAAAGGGTAAAGTGAAATCTGGTATGCGTAGAATAGGGTCAGCAGATATTCTGTGCACCAGATCACGGTAGACTCTCTCACATTCCTCATTCCACTCAAATGGAACTTCTTTCTGTGTTAGGCGCGTGAGGCATCTTGTTTTGATGGCAAAGTCTTTTATGAAGGGCCTGAAATGTCCTGCTAATCCCAAAAATACACGCAATGAATGTACGTCATATGGTTTTACCAGTTGGGAAATCCTCTCGACGGACTCTTGTTTCGTGCTTTTGGTAGTCCCATCAAAGACTCTTCCAAGAAACACCACTTTTCTTTGAAAGAACGCACTTTTCTTAAAATTAACCTTGAGGTGTGCCAAGCTCAAGGCATTTAATACCTGGGACAGGTGTGCCTGATGCTCCGTCTCTGTTTTGGAGAAGACGATAATATCGTCTATGTACACGTTACAAAAGACACCTAGGAAAGGCTTCAGGACTTCGTTCATAATCTTCTGGAACCATGCTGGTGAGTTTTTCCAGCCGAAAGGAAGCCGGTTATACTCGTACAGGTCGAAGGGCGTGATAAAAGCAGTGTACATTTTTGTTTCTTCGGTTAGCGGGATCTGCCACAAACCTTTGCACAAGTCAATACGTGAAAAACATCGGCAACCACCTGTCTCATCTATAATCGTGTCTATCTTCGGCATGGGAAATGGTATAAGTTCTGTCTGTCGGTTGAGAACCCTGTAATCTGTGCACAGTCTGAAAGTTACATCTTCTTTCGGCGCAATAGTTATGGGAGAGGCGAAGGGTGACACCGAAGGCCGGATTATATTGGCGTCTAGCATCTCCTGCAATTCCTTCTTCAACCATATCTTGCGCTCTCTTGACATGTTGTAAGGTGATTTTCGGATGACGGTCTTGTCGGTGAGTTCGAAAGGCACCTTGTGTGACGTCATCGCCGGTGGATAGCTTCCTATGCATACTAGTTCAGGATAGGTCGTTGCAATATCCTCCGCGCAATTGACAACTCGCAGGTTATCCTTTCTATCCGGCTGTGTCTCTTGCCTTGATAGTCCTTCCACTAAAACCGCATCGTCCCAGTATACGTTGATTTTTAGTTTCTTTATATCTGGTTTGGATAGCAGAAAGTCATACGTCACCCCCTCAATCACCAGTACTTCACTCGCTATTTCATGACCTTGGAACTCGATGTTTACTGAGGCCCACTGATTATGCATTGTCACTTTTCCATCGTAGCCTTGCACCCGTAGTACTCTTCCACTATGCAGGTGACTTGCATCTACCAGCTTGGCATTTATTATAGACACAGAAGCACCGCTGTCAACCAAAGCCATCATGTGTCTGTTTCCCACTTTCACAGGGATGTGAAGTAGGCTAGAGCAAGTTAAATAAACAGTCTCAGTTGTGGTCATCGGGTCGGACTGATCACCCTTGTTTATCAGTTTTTTGTCGTCGGAGCCTCTTCAGCGTCCGAAAGTAGGGGAACAGGGTCGCTGTCGATGTTATGCACCCGACCTCTGGGAGCGCGCCAACCCAAGCTCTCTGTGCCGCCTGCAAGGCGGCGCGGTTCTCGCTGATTACGGCTTGACCAATCCGTGCCGGACCGTGTGAAGTGACCGCTTGAGCTAGCGTTTATATTTTCTTCTGAAGTAAATGATATGTCGTGAAGGCACTCCAGGAGCCCGTCCATAGTTTTAGGTGACCGTAGTTGCACTTGCTTCAGGACTTGCGCGTGCATTCCGTGCATTATTAGTACTACTACGGCAGACGGAGGAAGCATAGGCTCGGCCAGCTTTAAAAGGCGGCATTTGTCAAAGAAATACTCTACGAGGGAGCCTTGCTTGAATTTGAAATTAAGCGCGGCGTCCCACCTTTGCACTGGGTTGCTTCGGAATGTCGTCAAGAATTTTTCTTTCCACTGATTCCAAGAGTTGCCAGCCTCTTCAATAATGTGCAAATCATACCACTTCCGTGCAACACCGCTTAAGTAACTACGCATGTTAGTAATCTTGTCCTCATTAGAGTGCCAGTTGTTCTTTCCAGCGGCATATTCATAGAATTCAAGCCAACCTTCTGGACTTGATGACATGCCGTCGAATGCATCAGGTTCTACAAATTTAGTCACTGGCTTCTCAGCGTTTAAAGAGCTTATAAGCGATGTCACCAGCTGGTTTTGTTGCGAAATCTGTTCTTGTTGTAGCCGAAGTGCTTTCAAAACGAGGCTCACCTCTTCCGTCGACGACTGTGATCCAGAGTCCTTCCGACGCATCGGTTGAAGAACTAATTCGTCGAAGATCACCAGAGGCAAGTTCACGTTCACAGCACCCTTCCGACGTAGTTCATCAGGGTCCATGCAAGCCTTCTCTAAAACCAGGTTCATGAGTTCTGCCGAGTTGAGTTCGCGAGGTAGTTCCACCGCTGGTTCATCTTCAGCTTGGTATCTCGAAAAGATGATCTTGTCCGCGGAGGTCTCCTCAAGGAAAAATCTCACCCACATGTTGGAGTTCGCTGTCGGCTGCGCCAAAATAATGTAGCGTTCCTACTTAAAGGACACAGTAAACGTAAAGCATTGCTGTGGAACTGGCGTCCATCTTGTCTACCTTTTATTCTCACTTCCTTCTTCTCTTCTCCTGAACCCAGACTCCTGCGCTTCTTCATCTTCTATTCCAAGGCTCATACCGCTTCATATATATATATATATATATATATATATATATATATATACACCGGATGTTCCAGTTAACATGGACCAGCATTATAATAAAAGCCAGGAGCTCTAGAGAAATCTTACTGACTTGCAGCCATTCCTTTCTTCATGAGGAAGTATTAATTTCTTTTCATTAGTGAACCTAATATTTATACTTGAATCGCAAACATATGTTTTCAAAGTTCTGGGGCACTTCAAATAACCTCCGAATCAAGTGCTTGTTTCGTGCTCAGCTTTACCTCGTTAGTTTTTCCAAGAAAAATCAAAGTCCCACCAAACATCCAAAATAGGAAACACATACGCGCTCACGCACCGCTAGTCAAGCCCTCCCAAGCGAACAGCCATGGATACACGGCTTCACTAGCGGCCGCAGCTTGACACAGGGCTCCGCTCGCGGCATTATGAGCACAGGCTGCTGATGTATTCAGAAGTGTAGCGGAGCCGTAAGGGGGGGGGGGGGGGGATTTCGAAGCCGGGAGACCGTGGCACCGAACCTGGGACTGTAATTTTGCGCACTCATCTTGTTCTGTATAAAGGCGTGCCCGAACCTTTGTTCCTATTGTTCCCTTTAGGAGCAAAACAAACGTTGCCCAGGCTATGTCCATCTAATGCGTTTTGGTGGATCTGCACGGCCACATATACTGTTGGCGATAACGTAAATAATTATGCTTGACATGTCAGTGCGTAGGTAATAATGGGAGATATGAACGATGCGATGCCAGTGACATGCCGTTTAGGAAGACAGTCATGCCCTTCACGAATGATCAGGAGGCTAAAATGAACATGGCACTGGGGGCAGCGCACGGCGACAAGAGGAAGGCTGCCAAGCTATTCCAGATATGGTATTGTGGTGGACGCCGTAGTCCATCAACAGTAGTTAGAACGTTCGACGTTCTTGGCAAGACGGGTAGCTTCACAGGAGAACGACACAGGACTGCGACAGTAGCTCAAGAAGCGGAAAGCCATGTTTTGGGATTTTTCGCTGCTAACGCTAACGTATGGCGCCAGTGTGGAGGCCGGAACCTCAAGGTCATCAGTGTGGAGGATGGTAAAAAAAAGGGTCATGCGCACTCATATTATGTATGTCTTCATCAAAAACTGGAAGACCGATATTTTGAAAGCATACTTTGCCAATTGCATATTCACGAAATGAGAAGAAGAACCAGACCTTCTGACTCGCGTGCTTTGGACGGCTGAGGCTAATTTTTCCAGACGCTGTTAGATATGGAGCTGTTTCCTGCGATTACTTCGAGTTCCCCAAACCACTTCGAGTCGCAGCACAGCTAATTGAGGAATGCCGAAGCAGGAAAGCACATTCCAAAGGAGCGGCCGACCAAACAAGTTTAAGGCAACAAGTTCACGTGCCAACAAGTTCGTGCGCCGCCGGGATTAGCAGGTGGGCCTCGGACAATGGAGCATGAGCAGCCCTCCCCTTCTCCTCGTTAGAAGTGCATTGCCAGTCTGCGAGGCAAGACCGCAGAGAGCCGCCAGGTGTGACACCGCGACACGGGCGCCTACCATTGGCTGAAAGTGGCGTCATCGGAGCGGACTCTCCCATTGGTCAAACATGACGTGACTTACAGTGCTCGAAGGGTTTATAAGAATCCTTCCAGAGAGACCTGAGGATTCTGGGACATGCCCTGATTCCCTGATTCACCTCTCTCGAACTTCTTGCCGCGGGCCGCAGCGTCCGAGTTGCTGCCGGCCCGTAATGACTGTACGACTGGTACTTGACGTCTCACCTCCATGTAAATAATGTAGAATAAACCCTCCCAAGTTTGGGCTTTCATCCGCGAAGTCCGTCCTTCAACCCCTACATCCGGTTGGCAGCGGTAGGATCGCCTCCGAATGCATCAGCTGGTGGCAGCGCTACGGATCAACCTTCGTCGAGAAAGATCATAAGGAACCGGGAAGAACGAAGAAGAGAGAGCCTTCGTCGAAAGAGGTCCGAAGAAACTGGGAGTAGCGAAGAAGGAGCGAGCCTTCGACCCAGTGAGTCCGGAGGAACCGGGAACAGCGGACAAGGGAACCGGATGGCAGGGTGCTGCAACCGTAAGTGAGCGCGTGGTTTTTTTCCTCATGATTCGCCAGACTCAAATGTTGTGTGTTCATTTTGATAGTTCTGCGAATCGGGAGTTTGATGCACTGTGTATTTGCACAAATTAATTAAGGAAAACAGTTTTAGCCACCAGTCGGGGCAGCTGCCATGGATCTTAGAAGGTTGACGAGGTTAGACTTGTTGTTGGTGTGCGACAATTTGGGAGTTGAGGCGGACGAATGGATGAAAACGCCAGCTATCATAAAGGCGATTGAAGATAGTGGCAATGATGATAAAAGCATTGAGCTTGCTTGGGAAGTGATACAGGAGCCACGGGAGCGTGTGCGTCGTGTACGTTTGCGAGAGTGTCGTGAACTTAGGAGTGAGCGTCAGCGTGAAGAACGCGAGAATGAACGGAAGCATGAGCTTCAAGAACTTACTCTTAGGTGTGAGCGTCACGGACGTGAGAGTGAACGCGAACGTGAGCGAGAGGAAAAGTATTAGAGAGAGAAGGCAGCACTGATCAAAGAGATACAGTATTGTGATCAGTTATTGGCACAGAGAGAACGGCTGTCTGAGAATTCTGTAGGTAGTACAGAGCGAAAGAATGAGGAAGTGTCTAGCGGAGTTTCGCCAGAAGCCGATGAGAAGAGTAGTGCCTGTGAGATTGGCTGCCGATTCATAAGCGAAGGGAAAAGGCTAGCTGCTAACGATGCCTTAGTGGCAATAGAGGCCGTTAAAGGCCAGAGTGAGAGCGACGAGGTGCTGTGCCAACAGATGACTGTGGAGACAGCTAGGCCAGCTGCGAACAAATTGGCACAATTACCGCGTGTGTGCGTCGCTAGTAAGGTTAGCGAGGTTGCTAGCGAGGAAAAGGGTACTGTTGACGCGACAGATGCGAGCACCCATGTAGAGCCAGATCTGCGTGCAGAAGTGAAGTGCGAGCCGGACGATGCAGTTGAGAGTAGTTCTCGGGATGGCGAGCTCCGTAGTCCACGAGAGAACTGCATTGTTCAGGGATCGGTGCGACTCTCCGCCAGTCTAGATGGCCTAGATAGGGATGATTCAGTTAATCATTCGGACTGTGCGCGTGAGACAGCTATCGATACCGACGGGCTGTGTGCCGATGCACAGCGTGAGCTGGGCAATGTACTAGAGGGCAGTTCGCAAGAGTGCGAGTTGTCTTACTCGAGTAAAGCCTGCTGCATTGTGCCAGAGTCGGTTGAGCTGTCCGCCAGTCGAGGCAGAGAGAGTGTTGATTTAAGTGAGAATCACTCAGACTGTGCGGGTAGGAGACCGATCCGGGCCGACGAAATGTGTACCGGCAAGCACGAGGCACGAGAAGGCGACATGAAGGCGAGTGCAAAGAGAAAGCGCCGTAAAAAGAAGCGCGGTAAAGACCGAAAGTCGGTAATTAATGTAGCGCCGCCAAAAATGGCGAGAAACCCAAAAGGGCAGGGCGCGAGGAAGAAGGTGCGGTCGTCTAGGACGATGTTGACGCATCCAGAACGTTCGAGCCACCGGTCAAAGGGGGACCGCGAAGAATGTTCTGCACGGACGCGGACAGAGGGCACGAGGCTGTTAAACTCCTCGTCGTTCCGTAGTTCTTTTCATAGCTCAGCGTGCAGTTCGAAGAAACGCAAGGTGGCAGGACGAGACCAGGTGGGGAGTAGCGACGCGGTCAATCGAGTTTGTGTTGAAAGCGGGGCGCGTGGACGCAAATTGGCAGGAGACCGTAACGTCTTGGGGGAGCTGATAGTTAGCCCTTTTGTTGTCTCTCGGCAGCCAGAGTAGCTTTCAAGCCGCGACCACCGCGAGGACGGCTCAGAGTATGAGTGAGACATAAGCGTTTGGAAAGGGAGGCGAAGAGCCCTTCCGTAGAAAAGGAGTGTCTTGTTTTTTTATTTTGAGCATCGGAAAGTTTTTCGCGATTTGAGACTGAGATTTCTTTCAATATGTAAACGTATGAGCTTTGTTTGTGTTTTCGTTTGAGAAGCTCCGAGATTTGAAAGATGCGTTTTAAGTAAACATGTAGTCTCGCGAGATGCTCATTAATAAGTAGATAGGTTTTTTGTGTGTGTGTGTGTGAGTAACCTGAAGGTCAAGGTTATCGTTGAGAGGCCTATCGTAACGCGCGTGTGTGTTATTTAACCTTGTTTCTTTTTAAGCGTTTTTGAATTTTGTAAGGTTAAGCGCGTAGATTTTCAGTGAGTGCATGATTTGCACTGAGAAGCGTTCTTAGTTCCATTAGCGCATGTCCTGTGTGGACGGAAGGAAGCAGATTTATGACTGGGTTGCTCGTGTGTGTTGAGGGCAGCCGTATTCTGACTTCTCTTATAAGTATGCGTGGACCGAGTTATTAAAAGACGCATTATTTTAAGAGTTCTGCGGAGTGTGTAAGTCCCGCAAGTTTAATTGTTCGTTTATGTCACGTGTCCTGTAGGACTTTCAGGGAAGAAACGTGAGTAAGCGTAAATGAAAAGTTTACCTACAACGCAAGTACGCGTTTTGTTTAGTGACCACAAGGCTAGAGCGCTTGTGATTATGTACTTGTGAGGTTGACCAGATTGTTCAGTGGCACCAATACGTGCGATAAGTACGCCACTGCGATAGATTGGAAACATGCTGTTCGTGTGGTTATGCCACTTAAGTTATGTTCGGCTGTTTTCATTTGTTGTTTGCGTCGTCGACGACCCTTTTGTTTTGCAACAACAATAGTACTCTGGTCTTGTCGGCATTCGAGGAGAAATGGATAGCTGTTTGGAGGGGTGGTTGGAACTGCTTTGTCAAAATTGGGGAAATAAAAGATCAGGGTTGATTTTGACTCAGTAATAGCCTGGCGAGTCAGGGGTGAAGAGCCTGCGCTTACGCGTGGTGCAGCGCTGTGTTGCTTGGTTTGTTTGACGTATGTTCTCCAGGGCCCAGGATCCCGAGGGTGGTCAAACGAGGCTCGACCCCAGTACCCTGCAGCTTCTTTCAGCGTTCCTCATGGCCAGCGAATTGAGTTCACCGGCCATTCAGAACAACCGGGGCGAGGACGAGCTGTTAGATATGGAGCTGTTTCCTGCGATTACTTCGAGTTCCCCAAACCACTTCGAGTCGCAGCACAGCTAATTGAGGAATGCCGAAGCAGGAAAGCACATTCCAGAGGAGCGGCCGAGCAAACAAGTTTAAGGCAACAAGTTCACGTGCCAACAAGTTCGTGCGCCGCCGGGATTAGCAGGTGGGCCTCGGACAATGGAGCATGAGCAGCCCTCCCCTTCTCCTCGTTAGAAGTGCATTGCCAGTCTGCGAGGCAAGACCGCAGAGAGCCGCCAGGTGTGACACCGCGACACGGGCGCCTACCATTGGCTGAAAGTGGCGTCATCGGAGCGGACTCTCCCATTGGTCAAACATGACGTGACTTACAGTGCTCGAAGGGTTTATAAGAAGCCTTCCAGAGAGACCTGAGGATTCTGGGACATGCCCTGATTCCCTGATTCACCTCTCTCGAACTTCTTGCCGCGGGCCGCAGCGTCCGAGTTGCTGCCGGCCCGTAATGACTGTACGACTGGTACTTGACGTCTCACCTCCATGTAAATAATGTAGAATAAACCCTCCCAAGTTTTGGGTTTTCATCCCGACGTCCGTCCTTCAACCCCTACAACGCGCTCAAGTTAATCTCAAGGCGCACTACTGGAGTGATAGGAATCCCCACTGGCTGGCACATACACAACACCAATACCAGTGGTTCTTTAAACTGTGGTGCGGTATTTTTGATGGCCACATCAACGGAACCATCTTTCTTCCTTTCTTTTTTTTGACAGCCCGACCAAGTTTCCTAGTACCCCACTACAGCGTTCCTCATAATCAGAAAGTGGTTTTTGGTACGTAAAACGCCCTAATTTCATTTTTTTTTTACAACACACAAAGACGCAACGCTACGCCAACGACATCCTCGATGGCCCCGTGAATGAAGTCTGTTGCAACTTCCCACTTGCGCACCATCGGAAAATCTGGTTTGAACACGTTGGTGCTCCTGTACTAGTCCGTCTCGGGCGTGGCTCGACACGTTTTTTTCCATGACAGCGTAATGGCCGGCACAGACCTGTACCCTAGCCTGCAAGATCACCGGACATGACGCCGCTGGACTCTCTCTTGTGGGCCTACGTTAAAGATCGCGTGTATATCCGCGAAACTATCACACCGGCCACCCGAAAGACCAAAACAAGCAGTCTGCCGCAAAATTCCAACATTGTTGGTGAAAGGCGCAACAGCACAAGTGTTCCAAAGAAGCAAGTACGGTGTTGGGCTTCTGTCGGTGACTAGATTGAGCACGTGCTATAAATAAGTGAGTGAGTACAACAACTTTGTTTGGTCCACAATAGACGCGAGTAAGCTCAACGTCACCTGTAACCTTTCAGAAGTGGTGTAAGACGTGCCTGTTTAACGCGCCTTCATGATGTCGCCCTATCTACATGAAAAAGCTTTCGACAAAGATAGAAATATGGAAAAAGCTCTTTCGCCTCTTTTCCGGAATCCCAGAGACTGAAAGGGTCAATGACTAAAGCAGATGCACCTTTGGATGTTTCTTTGGGGCCGGCTGAGACGCCTTACCTGCTTTTGGTTTAATTTTTATTCAAATAAATTCCTTAGAAGCTCATTTCTGTTCTTCCGATAGCTGCCTTTTTTTCTTTATTTGTGCTCTTTTGCGCGCTGTCCTTTTGTTAACATTGGTTGAATTACTTTTGCCGCTTTGTTTCATGGTATAGGCGAAGGTCAAAGCTATACCGAGCGCCTCATGACTAAGCACAACATTCTTTCGTCCGCAGATGCTGACGCTCATCACACCATGCACGCTAATTAGGTAGCGAAACATCTCGAGTCGTCCTACACGACGAAGTATTGTACGATGGGGCGATAAACGAATGCAGACGTATATCTTTCAAAGGTTGCTTGTAGGCGCTTGAGTAGCGGCGCGCGCATCTATTTCATATATCGTGGACTCTTATGTTTCCTTCGAAAAGACGACCAGGCACACTTCAGCACAATATAAATACTTGATTTTAAAGTTATTTAAGGTACCTTACAACTTTGTAATTGACAAGCTTGCAACTCAAGCAACAATTAAAAAGTTCACCTAATAAAAGCAAATAATTAATGAATACTTCGTGATGGAAAATGTACTGGCTGTAAGTACACATGACAGCCGCTACTATGCAGTCGGTACGATTTGTCTAGAGCTCTTGGCTTTTTTTTAAAGTCTTCGTCCAAATTAACTAGGACAACCGATATGTATATATTGTTCTTACTGCAACCATTTAACGGCAGTTTTAGACCTTGGCTCTCATTTTAAAGCGAATATTTTGCACCAAACGACGTGACGACCTTTCATCGCTTCCATTATCAGTACCTGAGAGTTCCGGGCTACTTGGGACTGATGTCCCTCATTTGATTTTCTCGAACAGCTTCGGGAGCTCCGCCTCCCAGTCTGAGAGCTGCCAGAATCGCATTCGTTTTTTCACGGACCGGAAGTCTCTGACTGCCCGCTGACTCTCGGAGCTGTCAGGAGATATTTGCTCGGACAAGCGCAAGGAGATGACGGCTGCCTTAAAAAGATGCATTGGCGTTTGACGACATGGTGCGAAAGATGCGGTGTCCTTTTGCATAGGTCGCGCGTTTCGACGGCAAATATCGTACGCTCAGTTATCACGTCTCTTACATAAGTGTTTTGCATGTCAACGTGTGACTTTTACATTAGCCATGCAATTCTGCAGCTGTGGTTTTTGTATCTTTTTTTGTTTGTTATTCAGAACAGGGGCACAGCGATCAGGCGCGCATGGTTTCTTGATATGCGTTTCACGGAACTTGTCATGCTCATTGCCATGTGTTTATTAAACAGGTTTATGTCGCCTTCACGATGAGTGAAACTGGTGTGCGAGAAAGCATATCCTATTGCATGCTGCTCATTCTTGCCGCTAGGTTGGGTGGCATGTAAACGCAGTTTGGCTTATTGCTGTTCCCGTATGTTGAACCCTTCTGTTGCGAGCGCTTGCTTTTTCACGTGCAGTATTAGTATACGGTGAGCATGCGGTATGTCCCAGACTCGCTTCGCGCCTTTCGTAAGCAGTCTCGCAAGCTTTGATGATATCGGTGAGCGCTATCTGCGAGAGCGGCGATGTAGTACGATTTTGATTTCGCTTACGTTAATTCGGGAGTTCTGCTTAAGTTTCGCAGGCGATGATAGAGCGGGTTGTTGCCAAGAAGAGCGAGATCGCAAAATAAAAGGTCCTTTCCGAGCGTGTTTTATGCTCTCCAGCTGCGATTCCACTATGCAAGCGTTATGGCTGTTGCAGCGACGTGGCCTCCGGGGCTGCGCCCACTTAAATACGCTGAGTAGCAATGCTATCTACGAGTAGCTATGAGTACACGGGGGCAGCCAAGAGAATGACTCCCGGTCACGAAGAACTATGGACCGTCCTCGATACCTGAATAACGTTACTGTTGCGTGCCCTGCTGTCAGTGCTAGTCAGGCCGCAAATGGCGGACGGTTCACGGACAGTCCGGGACTGCATAACCAAAGAAATGCAGTAACCGCAATATCAAACAGTGCTACCGATGTGCCCACAGTTATTGGAACAGCGGATCCCTTTCCCCTTTGTTTCCGACGTCTGGCGCCGCGTATCGCGCATAACAGGTTTCCAGGCTGTACGACTCGTACACCTGTGTTCGCACCCATATTGCTCATGATATTACATATGGCTGTTTTATGACATGTGTGTTAGAACGACAATGACAATTCTATTTCGGCGAAGATTTGGTAAAACGCAATCACCTTTGGCGATCATGAAGTATGCACAACGTCGCACAGTTTCTACGTAGCTTACACTGCTACGAGGAATGTACTGGGCAAAGTAGGCCAGTTCCTGACGTAGTTGAGCTGAACACAGTACCTCAAATCGCGAGTTGCCACAAGGATATAAGACAATCAAGTGGCACGGGTTGCATGCACGGAGATTATGCAGTCTAGCAAAACTTTTGGAAACCTACTTGAGTCTAACACGGTGCGTGAAAATTTGAGCTGTCACTAGAAGACTGCGAAATGGCATGGGGTGCTCGTGCAGTATTTCAAAGAACTTTGCAACTAGAAAAGTCTGCGTGTGATCAATAGAGGAAAAAAAAAACTGATTGCTTCCTAGATGTGCACTTCGCGGCAGAGGCTTGATTCTCACATTGTTCGCGCATCATTTGCAACTCGCCGTGGTTGTTTAGTGGTTTTGGCGTAGCGCTGCTAAGCACGACGGGGTAGGATAAAATGCCAACCGCATTTCGCTGAGGACGAAATGCAAAAATACTGGAGTTCTTAAATTTGAGTGAACGTTCAGGAACCACAGGTGGCCAAAATTATTAGTGAGTCCTTGACCAGAACTTACCTCAGAATCTGATCGTGGTTTGGCGCTTAAAACCCCTTCATTTCATTTCAAGCGAGGCGAGACAGAAGCCTACCTTCCCACCTAAGGCTACGTGCCATGAATGAGGCAAAGAATGCTTCGCATTAAAAGTTCGTTGTGTGCAGAACTTCTGTTACCTACAGCATTTCTGTCTTTCAACCAATTTTACGTCGGGCATACAACTCGTTTCATGAAGAGTCAGTCACACTAGGCCAACATGACACCAGTTCTTGCTATGCCGACTGTCGGCGACAGTGCTTTTTGCTTCGTATCTGCGGCTCTGTCACACTGTACCTACGCCGACGGTGGCCGGAGAGCTTGGCCCATTGTTAAGTAACGAAAGCTGAGAAGCACCACTCTTCTCGATATATAGCTCGCTTCGTGGACCGCCTCTCGAATTTGGCTTGAGTTTTCACTCGCCAACAAGCACAAGTGACCCTCGTCGTACGATTTGCTTCGTCGCTCAAAGCAATCGTTTCTCGGCGCTTCATTGGGAGACTGCTTTATACGCACCGCTTATCGGCAAACCTCTGATAAATAAATTGAAAATTGATTGAGCGAGTTACGGCCTCGTATACGACGTCGCCGTTTTGCATGCCTTGAAAAGCAATTGTGGTTGTGCAGTGAATGATGCATACATGAAGTTCTGCGCGAACGTGACTGGGAATGTATGTGCGATAGCTCACTCAGTGCTAATTAGTGCCAACGCCACTGAGTGCTCGCTCTTCTAACGAAACATGCAGTGATTGTCTGTGTTACATATGCTATACATTAAGGTTACAGTAAAAGGTACGTAAAATGCAGCAGAAGAATTTTTAGAGACGCGGAAATCAACCCCATCATGAGCCAGAAAGCTCAACTGCCTGCAATAAGTTGTTTTTATTACAGGTAGGGTAACGATCGCAAGCCGACCACTTTGTTGGCGTTGCGTTAAAATGTCCGATTGCCGTGCTCCACACCTGGATTGTACTGACTAACTCTTCTGTTTGTTTGTTTCTTTTTTCGTCGAGGCAGATTGCCTTACGTGGCACAAGCCTATTCACCCCTTGCATCTGACAAGGCAAGACGGCAGGAAGCCGTGCATTATTACTCCTACCGTACGGCCACACGCAACGGTCCGTCAGCTCAAACATTTAGGTAAGTTCCTTTCTTGCGCATTTTTATATGGTCTACAAAGCCACATCAATGAGTAGCAAAATAAAGATATTCTAGGAATAGCCCAACAAACGTACATATCCGTATGAACCGACAGTTCATTAGATACAGTTGTCGAGAGGCCGTGAGGACCGGTTGTTTCCTTCATTTGCTATTATCAGATCTAAGTGCCAAAAATAGTTTCGCTCAGCGAGAAACACTGCCGAAAAAAACAGATTGAAAAGATTACCCGAGAAAAAAGAAAAGTTCAGACAAGATTTGAACTGGGACCGCAGTGTGGAAGGCAGAGTCTTTACCTCGATGCCACCGCTACTTCTTTATTTTTATTTTCTTGATTACCTTGTTAGCAACAATACCTAGACACTCGCAAAGCTTGTGAATTGATGCTAAACAAGATTACTTGATCATTTCGTTGACTGCAATAACTTAAAAGTTCATCGCATACACCAAACGCTCTAGTTCCTGAGGCCACTGGCGGTTCAGTCATGTGTTTTAGGGCAGCTCGCGAATATACTTAGAACTTTAAATGAGGCGTTGCAACGCAGAGTTTTCACCTACACCGGCATTCCGAACATCCCAACCCGCCGTGGTGTTTCAGTGGCTACGGTGTTGGGCTGCTAAGCTCGAGGTCGCGGGGTCGAATCCCGGCCATGGCGGCCGCATTTAGATGGGGGCGAAAACACCCGTGTACTTAAAGTTAGCTGCACGTTAAAGAACCCCAGGCGGCCAAAGTTTCCGGTGTCGTCCTGCAGCCTCATAATCAGAAATTGGTTTTCGCACTTAAAACCCCATAGTTTAATTAATTACTTCCTAACATTCATGATTATGCCTTTGTGTACGAGAAGTGCGTGCAGGCCGCGCTTGTGAATCGGCTTTAACGGTGTTGTATATATGTACCTCAAAACTGTTGGGGCCTTTGCCGTGCTGTTTTTTGCTGATTTCGGCGTTTCCAAAGATGATTCTTCACGTACATTCTGCTATAAAATCTTGCCCTATAACGTATTTCATACCTAGAGCCTCTCAATGCTATTTCTTTAGAATAGTGGGCCCAAGGCCATTTAGGTCACATGGGAGATCATCGAGGCATTCGGAATGATTAGAAAAGATAACTATTTAAGTTGCACATCTGTGTCGCTGCCAAAAAAAGAAATCACGTTCCTATCGTGGTAGCGGCCTGTAGTGGATGATTATGCCGAAAAGAAACCTATGTTGCGATATTGGCCTCTTGTACGATGGTAAGTGGTAACTATGTGCAATAAAAATTCAGTGGTTAGTAGCACTGTGTCTTCGCGTCCTTCTGTTGTCGTCGTATTTTGTGTGCTTCACTCAAGTTGTCCGGAATGTTCGAAGTGTGGCGTGTTTGCTTAGTGGCTATGGTGTTCAGCTGCTAAGCAAGAGATCGCGAGATGGAAGGCCGGCCACGGTGGCCGCATTTATATTTGGACTATATGCGAAAACACCCGGGTATTTAATTTATGTGAACGTTAAAGAGCCAGACATTTCCGGGGTCCTACATACAGTGTCCCGCAATCAGACTGTGATTGTGGCGCGTAATACCCCATAATTTTATTAAACAAACTACGAGCAATTAGATGTGTTTCAGGTAAGGCCACTATGTTTCGAGTCAGAGGCTTAAAGCGAAAATTGTGCAGAAGCTATTGCAGGAGATTGTCACAGTAAGCGAATAGGCGAAACGAACATTTGAGCGAGGGAGAGCGCGCGCAAAGGGAAGAAGGTCTTTTTTTTATTGCCGACCAAGAACCATCGACGGCCAAAAGAGGCAAATAAAAAGTATTCTCTTTAAAAGCCAAGCAGCCATTGCGAACATAAAAGCCCGACACGGCGCCAGCTAGCGTCTCCTTGGCCGCGTCCAGTTCAGGAACAATGTGCCTTCCAGGCACAACAGGCCGCTGCTTCGCCCGTGCCCGAGGAGATCGCAGCCGACTTCAGCTGCCAGGCAGGGCCCACAGTTGTGCCTTTTACCGCGATAATTGCTACCCCGATTGCGCTGTCCCCGTTGCGAGCCCCGGGCGAAGTCGGCGAATGATTATCGGCCACCTGCTGTGACAGTGCGGCACGCGCGGGGACCGCCTTGTGGGCAACGCGACCTTCCAGAATTGAACGGGGCGAGGTATGCGATCTTTGTCGTAGGTTGGCCGCCATTATATGGTGAACAGGTGTCCGACGCGGGTCTGCGAAAAACAACGCACGCCGCACAACCAACCTCATCGAACGACGTGAAAAAGACGTGATACGCTTTAATGCGAGTGGTATTCGCCGAGCGCACAAGGCTTCTGGCAACACGGCGGTTGCGCAAGCAATCGAGTCTGCGGAATGCATTGTATGGCACCTCCTTGTCCAATCGTTAGGCGTGTCTAATTGACAGAATGAGGTCTGGTTGCCCGGGATTTAAAAGAAAAGGAAAATGAAAAACAGAAATTTGTGTGAATATAGTAATGTACAGGCTGGTGCATACAGACACAAGACATTTATTGATAAAAG
Organism: Dermacentor albipictus; assembly: GCF_038994185.2. Classification (NCBI taxonomy): domain Eukaryota; kingdom Metazoa; phylum Arthropoda; class Arachnida; order Ixodida; family Ixodidae; genus Dermacentor; species Dermacentor albipictus. The sequence goes on along the minus strand of NC_091828.1, from coordinate 12,275,438 downwards.
CGGTATATCAGGCAGACGTTCCACTACCACTATGACAGAATATAATGGCATTTCTACAGTGTAGGAAACTGGCGTGATGGATGACGCGTCCTTCAATATGCCCTCTGCCTGTGAGCCGCTGGGTAACATTACTTTTTTGAAAGAGAAATGCATGGCGACTAACCGGAGCGGTTATTGAAGTCGAAACTATTTGTAGCCTACACCCATTGTTCAGCAGCACAGCCTGAGCTGGCCGATCATATATGTATATATGCATATTTATGCGGACATGAATCTTTGTTAGAAACGTCGTTTGCGTGCTGTGTTGCCGTGCGTCCTTCTTATCTCTGCGTGAGCGCGGAGCTGCTCAATGCAATATTGTCACGTGATATTGACGGTGAAGAACGACACAGTGTCCAAACTGTGAGGCACAAATTTAACTCTTTATTGAACAGACTTGTGCCTAGAAAAACAAGATCAAGAAAAGAAAAAGCACAGCGGTAGTGGCGAACCCAGTAGGAGTTCGTCGAAAATCCGATCTGCGGGTGAAGCGCGTCGGCTTTTATTTACATGAGTAATCGAAGGTTCCAGAGTGATCGCCGGTGTCCCCATGTCTTCCCGAAGGTGCTGCATAATTCGCGTCACGCATGCAATCATATTACACAAGCTCCGCTAAGAAAGAGACAGCGGATAGAACCGTCGATAACATTAGAGAAACTTCCGATACATGCAGGCCTGTCCTGCGCCGAGCGATAACGTTTAACTTTTCTCAGTCAGTGTAAAGCGGACACCCTAGAAGAATAAACAAGTTCACGTGCCAGTATAAAAAATGCGCACTCTGAGCCGGCTGACATGAGCATATAAAAAATATTGGTCGCAAATGATCGCTGTCGTAGACGTTCAGTACTCTGCCATTATTACGTGACACTGCCTGCTTGCAACCGTGAGATCTGCAGGAACGGTGTTGCGTCGTGGGTCGCTGTAGTGTCTTCATTTTGAACGAGTAGCTATCTAGCATGAAACTCTCGATCCATTTGCGGTGCTCTTTCGTCACATCGAAGTTATAGTCACCACACACGATTATCGGCGTACTATTTGGCTGTAAGGTTTTCATCGTTTCTGCCAGCAACGTTTCCGCGTCAGAACGAGACGTGTTCGTGCATGGCTGCCTCGCCTACCCATGGATAGGCTGCCTACCCATTCGCAGCCTACCCATGGTGTCGGCCTGGAATGCATTGCATGACGCGCGTAATGCAATGCAGATTATTCAATTCGTCTGAGTAGCGTGGCGTTCAACCATCTTGCTTGAAGAAAGTGGCACAATTTTGTTTTCCTGGATGCTATGAAGAGCCTGTGTTCACGCGCACTTCCAGTCTCTAATAAGCAGGGAAGCTCCGTTAATCACGGCAGGGGTGGTGCATGCCTAGCAGAAGCAACTTGCGCTTCCAGCTAACTTTGTGCGCATGCGCCACTCTGGCTGAGACCATCGCTACGCGCCGTTATCAGGCACTGACTGGCCGACCAGTTGACGCTGGCGTGGTAGCGCGAATGTAAGCCGTAGTGTTCTATGCAGATGTGTAAGTTGGCTCTCCTTCAGTGCGATTTCGGCACTCAGGGACTCATCCCTGAGACATAAAACTTCCCATTAAAACAAGAATGCAGGTTTTGTCCACATCTTTCATTACTGTCTGATCATAGAGAAAGACAGTGAATAATAGCGGACAATCTCATAGAGCCCAGCAGCCGAATCGACTGTAGCGCACCGAGTTGATGGAGGGGAGAAGAAGCGCCGAGCAGTGCAGACGTGGAAGCATCGGCTCGGTTTCTTTTTCCGTGCTCCGCTCGCCAATTTCGAGAGTACAACGAAATAAAGCATACCAGTAGATCCGCGAAGTGCCGGCGAATCTACTGACACCAGGATTGGAGGTGGAACTTGTATTTTCGCAATTTTAGAGAACGTTTTCTGCTCCTTAGTGAGGAGTAGGGCCTTTGTTTGGCCTATTAAGCCCATCTGACCGCAGCCATGGCGGATACAAACATGGAAGATGAAGATTTTGCTGGAAATGAAGGAAGCACTTCTTAGCACGACTTCGGCTGGCAAGTAGTGGCTGGCCGAAGATCAAGAGCTAACACATAGGCTGTTGATGAGGAGAGCACATTGCCACGTAATTAGCGAGAGCATGAAATCAAGTGAGCCGCCGTCGGCGGAATGGTTCAAAATCGGATTATCAAAGCTTCGAGGATGCCTCAACTGCCTGAGGAGCACAGAAAGGGCCTTATGCGACCTCGAGGAGGGCTCAATTTGAACAAGGTGAGCGCCCCCACGATTAGATCCGCAGTCATCGAGGCGTCCGGCCTAATGGAAGAGGAGGCCCGTGAAGAAGGTGTCTGCCCAAACTTCATTCAACAAATGAAGCGCCAACGGTAACGGCACACAAAGAAGGAACAAAAGACAGGACAAGGCGCTACTTGCAACTGTTTATTGAAGCCAAATGTGGCTGATTATATAGCTATGGGGAGAGGGCGACGAAAAAATATGGACACTGATTATGTCGATGCGCACGTGCGAGAACACTGAAGATATATTTGAAGGGAATCGCGAAGAATCGAAATCTAAAAGTTATCTAAAACATGCTTTCATTGTTATAAATGTTCAGAGACGGGGTGCTCACACATGCATCCCCTCTTTTCTTAATCTGGTTGGCCTCCAACAATTCCCGCACCACAGAATCTTTGCTTGTAAACATGATTGCTTTGTCATGAAGCCTTGCTTCACATATTGTTTCTTCTCATTCCCGCAGGCCTTGCAATGAAACGGGAAATTTGAACCATTACCATTTTTCAATGAAAGCTTGTGCTCCCGCAGGCGTTGGTTGATACATCGGCCAGTTTGACCGATATACTCTTTCCCACACTTGAGTGGCATGCGGTGTACGACGCTTTCATCACACTTAAGAAAAGGTTTCTTATGTTTAATAGAACACCCTACTTTCTTCGAGTCATCAGAACCAATCAGGCGGCACAAAGTAGCAAGCTTTCGGGGCGCGGAAAAAAGCCAAAGTTACCTTGTATTTCACGGCAACGTGTTTTAGATTGTGCGCCACTTTATCAGAATACGGTATCACCACTGGTTTAGTTTTCTTTTCGAATGTTTGACACTCTTCACTGCTTCTTTCTTTTTTTTTCACCTTTTTAAAAGCGCCTCTGAAACTGCGCTTAAAACCAAACAAGGAAAGCCAGTCTTCCTCAACTTCAATATCTGTCCTTCAAAGCTTGCTTGGGCCTTATGACAGCACGATTTTTTAAGGGCGCACTTGAGGCAGATAGTGGCAATCACACGTTTTACAGTCTTGGAGTGTGTGGACTCATACGGCAACAATTCCTTTTTATCTGATTTTATCTGATTTTAAACAGCAAGGCAAAGGCTTAGATTTTAATTTTGAACTAGCCAAGCACAACAGCCTACAGTTTTTAGATCTTGCCATAATCCTTACTGACGAAGGTTCTTGCTGGATGGACCGACCTCATGCTCGCAAGGAATTGCTGCCGTATAAGTCTACACACTCCAAGACTGTAAAACGTTCGATTGCCACTATGTGCCTCGAATGCGCCCTTAAAATATCGTGCTGTCAATTGTGCTGTAAACAAATCAAGAGGAGACAATTGGGAAAATTCAAACATGGATCTCGGGAGTGATTATTACATCATACACATAACCACAAGCATACTGAGACAGGAAACTAGAAACTTCAAATTCACTGATTGGGATCATTTCAGAAAAATCAGGGTGAGCAGAAGGAATGTGGGGCCTCTAGATGCCGAGCAGGAGCCCCTTCAGACAGGAATCGTCCATCTCAGAGACGACGGCAAAGAGGCCACTAAAGAAATCAGGACATATGAAAATATTGAGGCTATGGACAGCAGGCTGGCGCATCTGTTTGAGGCCAAACAGTCTATATTACAGAGATGGAAAACGCAGAGACTTAGAGAAGGCTAAGGAAAAAAATAGCGCAATTACACAGTGAAATTGATGATCACTCGAAGACCTTCGTGAAGCAACAGTGGGATGAGATCTGTAATTCGGCTCATAGTAGACTCAAACATGGAGGTAGCTGGAACCACCTCAAGCACTTGCTCAACGAGAATGAAACAAGCACAAATAAGAGAACAGTATAGCTATGTTGGTTCATCAGGAAAGCCAAGACAAAACACACAAGGATATCAGGATAGTCTCGCAGCCAAATATCTCCCACCTAAACAACTAAACGAAGGAGACGAGATCCCCGAATATATGGGAGGTATATGTGAAGAACTAGACCGGGACATCAATGACAGTGAAGTGAGGGTGGCTCTTCACAGTTTTAATAGTAAATCGGTGGCTGGACCTGGCGGAATAACTAACAAGATATTAGGAAATCTGGAAGATGAATCAATTTCTTATCTAACTGAACATTTCAATGAATGTTGGAGAAAATGGGTATACTCAGATGAATGGAGGGTGGCCAATACTATTCTCATACCAAAGCCAGGCAAACAACTCACTCTGGACAACCTCCGTCCTACTTCCTTAACGGCATGTCTAGGCGAAGCTATAGAACATGTCATCCTAAACAGACTCACTAAATACGTTGAGCAGAATGATATCCTCCCATACAACTTTATCGGCTTTCGTCCCGGTCTGTCAACTCAGGATGCTATGCTGTTGATGAAAGACCAACTTATACAGGTCAGCCCAGCGCATACGAAAGCTCTTTTGGGATCGGATGTGGGAAAAGCTTTTGATCGTATAAAGCATATGGCAATACTTGGCGTCCTCTCGGAGGTGGGGTTAGGTAAAATAATTTTTAACATGATTAAGGACTTTCTTAGATCTCGAACTGCACAATTCATGCTGGGTGACCTTAAATCAGAAGCTAAGAATTTGGAAAATAGGGGAAATCAACAAGGGGCTATGCTCTCATCTATGCTATTCAATTTAGCCATGTCGAAGGTTGCAAGAAATCTTGAGAAAATTGAGGGTATCTATTATGAGGTATATGCCGACGACATAACCATATGGAGTGCCAAGGGTAATGTGGGACAGACAGAGACCAGTTTACAGGAAAGTTTGTGTTGTAGAGAACACACTGAAAGACATGGAGTTGAAATGCTCGACAGCCAAATCAGAACTCTTGGTCTATAAACATCGCAGAAAAGGTCGTAAGCGAAGAGTTTACATTACGGAAGGTGAGCCAAGAGTGTGCTTATACACTCATGAAGAATCCGCAATCAGGCTAGTTGAAAAAATCAAGGATCTTGGGCATCACATAGACAGAAACAATGCTAACTGTAGAACAATACACCATATCTCGAATAAAACACATGAAGTCGTTAGGTTACTAAGTAGAATTACCAATAGACACAGACGCTAAGGAGGAGACAGCGCTTTAAGGCTAATACACGCCTTTGCTCTCTGTCACTTCACTTATGTGATGGTATTATTCAATGGAAGCAGACAGAACTTAACAAACTTAATGTGATGCTCAGGAACCTCGTTAAGGTAGCCCTAGAGATACCCAGTAACGCTGCAATCGACAAACTCATGAGTCTAGGGGTGCACAATACAATGGAAGAAATCGCAGAGGCCCAAGAGCTAGCGCAACATGAAAGACTGACAAACTCACGAGCTGGCAGGAACATATTACAGTCAATAGGTGCAGAACTGAATACATCAAGGAGCCCAATAGACGCTCAAGTACAAATAAGGACTGACGTTAGGGACAAGATCAGTACCAACCCTCTCACCAGAAACATGCATCCAGAATATAACATCGAAAGGAGAAAGGCAAGAGCTAAAGCACTCTTGCAGGAAATAGATCAGCAGAACCAAGTGACAGCTGTCTGGCTGAAAGGTAAAGAAGCATATATGGCCAATGTCTCTAATTATCAAGGGAAGGTGCAAGATATCTATCACTATTTTTACCAAGGGCCCCATGGTGGCGGAAAAGTGGCTATTGCTCTAGCCCCCCAGAAGTAATAGGTGGGCCTGCAATTACAGCGATTCGAAGTCCGCTATAAAGTGTTTTGATAAAGGCTACGTAGCTAGAGTTGCAGCTAAACGTTTTGAAAACATTGGGATTATGAGAACTGAAATCCGATGGTTTCCTGCGCATATGGGGAAAGTGAACAAAACTCTAGTGAACCTCAATGGGGTTGCTCATGACTTGGCACGAGGACTTCCTAACCGTGACCGTCACAACCGAGTGGCTCCCCATCAAGCCAGAGAATCTAGAGATCATTTATTAACATACAATGACATTACCAAACACCACTATTTAGGACGCAGCCAATGCCCAATGCCACATTCAAAACTGAACAGGGCTCAGTTTTGAACAGGGAACATGGCCACGTGAACGATGCCACTTGCAGTTGACGACGACGCTGAGAGGTCAGCGGGGATGGTTGCATACGTGACGTCGGTCACTTGTTGCACCATATGGTACGAGCCAGTGTAGCGCGACAGCAGCTTTTCGGAAAGGCCCACACGTCGAATGGGTGACCAGAGAAGCACCAGAGAACCCGGAGAAAAGTGCACGTCGCGATGGTGGCAATCATAGATGCGTCTCTGATGCTCCTGTGAGGCCCGGAGTGCGGGCGAGCTGGCGTGCGTGGTCGGTGTGTGCGATCGCGTCGCGGGCGTATTCACTAGCGGAACGTGTGGACGAGGGCAGAAAAGTGTCCAAGGGCAACGCGGGTTCTCGGCCATATAGGAGATAGAATGGTGAATAGCCGGCGGTGTCGTTACGGTATGGGTTTTACGCGAACGTTACATACGGTAAGTGAAGATCCCAGTCGTGGTGGTCGGTCGCAACGTACTTCGAAAGCATGCCGCTGATAGTGCGGTTGAGGCGCTCCGTGAGGCCGTTGATCTGTGGGTGGTAAGACGTGCTGAACTTGTGCTTTGTCGAGTAGGAGCAGAGGGTGTCCTCGACGACTGTCGAGAGAAAGCTGCGGCCACGGCCAGTGAGTAATTGGGGTGGAGCACCGTGCATCAAATGAATCCGTAGAGAAAAATCTCTGCAACGTCAGTAGCACAACTTGTCAGGAGGGCTCTGGTAATTGCGTGCCGCGTAGCATAATCAGCAGCGATGGCGACCCATTTATTTCCGGAGCCCGAGAAAGGAAATGGCCGAAGAAGGTTTAGACCAACAAGGAAAAAGGGTTCGGGTGGGATGGCGATCGGCTAGAGACGTCCAGCTGGAAGTGTGGAGGGCTTCTTCCGGCGCTGACAGGGCTCTCAAGCGGCAACGTAGCGCCGCACGGAGCGGGCGAGACCCGGCCAAAAGAATCGACTGCGTACAAGGTCGTATGTGCGAGAGACGCCCAAGTGTCCAGCCAAGGAAGCGTCGTGAAGTTGGTGGAGGACAGTCGAACGCAGGTGTGATGATGACGGTCAAGGTCAAGGCCGTGTGGATCGATGGTGCGGCGGTATATTGTCCCCTCCTTGAGGAGAAACATCCGGAGAGAAGCGTCGCCAGGCGTTGACTCCAGTCGGTCGATGAGGGCTGGAAATGAAGGATCGCGGCGTTCCGCGTTGCCCATTTGAAGCAACTGGGACACAGACACAATGCGAGCGCTGGCATCCGCGTCAGCCGGTTCGTCGACGGGGTGGTGCGACAAACAGTAGACATCCTGGTGCATGCGTCCCGTCTTATATACTACGGAGAAGGTATATTTTCGCAGGCGTAATGCCCAGCGAGTGAGTCGTCCCGTGGGTTCCTTGAGCGAGGATAGCCAGCAGGGAGCATGGTGATCAGTGATCAGACAAAATGGGGTGTCCATGCAAGTATGGATGAAACGCCGCAACAGCCCACATATGAGCGACGCACTCGCGTTGTGTGACTGAATAATTGCGCTCGGGGGGTGATAGAAGTCGGTAGGCATAGGCTATGAGGCGATCACGTCCACGCTGGCGTTGTACTAACATTACTCCTATGCCATGACCACTGGGATTAGTTCAAACTGCCGTTGAGGCAGCCGGGTCAAAGTGGGCCAGATTTGGAGGCGTGTTAAGGAGAGTATTGAGTTCCGAAAAAGATGCGGCATGGTCAGGCCCCCCAAAAAAGTGGCGTCTATTTTCAAGAGGGCGGTAAGGGGACGTGCGATGGTCGCAAAATCCTTCACAAAGCGTCGGAAATAATACCACAGCGCTACGAAACTCCGAATGACCTTGGTAAACTTCGGCATAGGAAAGTTTGTAACGGCGCGAATTTTCTCCGGATGAGGTCGCACGCCTCTGGCATCCGCGAGGTGCCCAAGGAGGGTGATTTTGCGCCAAGCAAAGGGACATTTTGACGAGTTCAACAGGAGACCGGCGCCGCGGATCACATCAAGAATCACTGAAAGACGGTCTAGATGCGTGTCGAATGTGGGCAAATAAACGATGACGCCGTCCAGATAGTACCAACAGGCGGACCACTTGAATCGCTGAAGCAAAGAGCCCATCATGCGTTCGAAGGTGCAGGGCGCGTTACAGAGACCGAAAGGCATCACCTTGAACTGCTAAAGGCCGTCGGGGGTAACAAACTCAATCTTCTCTCGGTCCATGTCGTCGATGGATATCTGCCAGTAGCCGGACCTCAAGTCAATAGAAGAAAAATAGGTGGCACCGTACAGGCAGTCTAGAGCATCATCAATACATGGCAAAAGGTACACGTCCTTTTTTGTGATTTTGTTCAGGTGGCGATAATTTACACAAAAACGCCACGTTCCATCCTTCTTTTTGACAAGCACGATGGGAGAAGCCCAGGAACTACAGAGAGGCTCGATAATGACATTTTCAAGCATGTTTTTTTTTTACTTCCTGTTGGATAACAGCTCGTTCCGACACAGAAAACGATATGGATGTCGGTTAATTCAATTCGCATAGCCCTATTTAGTTCGGTAGCCAGTATTTATGTGACGGGTCACAACGGACGTTTGACCTAAAGGTATATTCTCAATAAAAAAATAACGCGATAGCCTTCAAGAACGCGGCAAAGGGCTTCAGCTTGAGAATGTGTAAGGTCACAGGAAATCATCTTCTTAATGTCGACGTCAGTACCGTGCAATGACACCACAGTATAGGCTGAGCTGTAACGATCTTCCACTGTGAATGGCTCGACCTCATCATCCTGCAAAGCGCTGTATTGTAGCCCATGAGATACCCTGAGGCAGAACCTGCGCGTTTAGCGCAACAGTGACAAGTGGAAGGCAGGCGCGATCGCCAGTAAATGTCAGCATAGTGTGCGGCACGGTGACACCCTGTGTAAGTATAACATCCCGAATTGGTGCGACCACGTAATTTGCCTCAGGTACAGCTAGTGAGGACAATAAGTCGACGTGTGTCGCAGAGCGAGGCGGTAGGCGAATAAAATCCATGCATCTCAAATGGCTTGGAGGTGGGTCCACAGGGTCGGCAAGAAGAGGCAGGTCAAGGCAAAGTGAGCAGGCCGAACAGTCAATGAGGGCAGAATGATTGGCAACGAAATCAAGACCAAGAATGAGCTGGTGAGGGCAATGCTCGATGGCGGTGAAGAGGACGACGGCGTGCCTCTCAGCAATTGTGAGTCGGGCAGAGTACATGCCTGTAACGGCGATAGTTCCTCCGTCGGCGAATTGTACAACTCGGTTCGTTGCAGGCGTCAGAACTTTCTTGAGCCGATGGCGAAGAGCAGCACTCATAATAAACACATGCACCCCGGGGTCAATCAACGCGCAGACAGTAATACGATTGATAAACCTTGTCGACGAGAACGTCCAAAAGATTCTTGTTCGTGGGTACGGTGAAGCGAGGATTTCGTGCAAATGTCGTCATTGCAGCTTCACCTCCAGAACCTGCACTGTCTAGTTTTCCAGTCGGGGGTGTGGTGAATAGGTCCGAGAAGGAGCACGGCGTGACGGGGGCGAATGAGATTGACGGCGCGAGGGAGAAGGTGAGCGGGAGTAGAGGGGTCGTGTCAGAGGTGTCGCAAGGATCCTATGATGTGGCGGACATAGGAGGAGCGAAAGTAAAGGACGCGGTAGAAGGACGTGGTTGGTATTTAGGAGAATGGCGCGTCGGAGCAATCCAGTGGCTGGGGCCCTGGCGAGCGACATATTCAATGCGTCGGCAGTTAAAACAGATCGGCTTGTCGTCCACGGTTCCCCATTCGAAGGGGTGTCGCTGTCCATAAGAGGTATAAGAAGAGCGGGGTGGGGACGTTCGTGGAGAAAGAGGAGCCAAGCGTAGGGAACGAGTGGATTGCAGGCCGACGTTGGACTACTCTTGACGGACGATGGCCTGGATCAAGGAGATTTTCACCGGAGAATGATCAAGAGACGGCAATGAAGGGGCCGCTGGTTGCGCGGCTTCGACCTCACGACGAATGATGCGGGTCAAGGTGTCACATCGCGACGGCTGGTGGAAGAGGTCGTCACAAGATGAGGTAGCAGCTGTGTAGGGAAGTCGCGTGAGGTGCTGGGATACCCAGTGGCTTTCAGCATGCTCGAGACGGCGCACATCGTGAATCAAGGCTGCGACCTGGCGCTTCAATGGATACCCGCACACATCAGATTGCCAGGCAACGAGGAGGCTGACTCCCTCGCCAAGGCGGCGCACCGTGAGCGCTTTCCCCTCACCCACTTGGTGACGAGCTTCGACGCGGCCAAGACAGCGGTTCTGCGCAGCCTCACTGCGCAAAAGCCCGATCGGCGCGTCGCGGAGGGAACGCCCCCGCGCCTGCTCCCGCGTGCGGGCCTCTCTCGGGCTGACTGCGCCTTCCTTCTCCGCCTGCGCATCGGCTGCTACAAAACAGCGGCGCGCACACACGGGCTCACGGGAACCGGCAGCCCCGTGTGTGGTAACTGCGACGACGTGGAGACACTGGAACACCTTCTGCTTCACTGCCTGGCCTTCGGGACCGAGAGGGAGGCTCTGTACGCCTCCTACCGCCGATGTGGCTTGCCATCCACCACCCTGCAGTGCCTACTCTTCCCCAATGCTCACAGTTCCATCACCAAGCGTGCATTTTCGGCATTGATGGAATTCTGTGAAGCAACACACCTCAGAGCGCGGCTGTAGGCCCCACAAACGCTTAGCTACATTGTCACCTTTTCTTTTTTGCTATTCCGGTCTCTCTCTCTTTTTTACTTCCGGTCACTATCTCCATCTTTTTCTCCCAACGCCCCTTTCCCCGTGCAGTGCTGTCAAGGTGTCCTCCTGTGAGAGACAGTTACGGCACTGCACTTATCTCTTCCATTTCTCTTTAAAAATCACTTCACACACACACACATTCCTTGAGGATCGTATCGATGCTGGTGACGTTCGTAAACACCAGTAAATTGAAGGCGTCGTCGGCAATGCCTTTGAGGACGAGATTAATCTTATCGTCCTCAGACATGTTCGGGTCAGCTTTCGCGCAAAGGGACAAGACGTACAAAATGTGCGACACGTAGGACTCGGTCGATGTCTGTGCACGTGCGGCAATGGCTTTCTTGGCATTGACTTGGCGACTGAACGGATTGCCAAAAAGGTCGCGGAGCATCTCTTTGAAGACATCCCAGCTCGAAATCTCCTCTTCCTGAGTCTGGAACCGTGCCAGTAGAGCTCCGTCGAAGTAGAAAAGAACGCTGGCAAGCATAAGAGTCGGATCTCGCCTGTGACTGGTGCTGACATGTTCGTATAAGCGGAGCCAGTCGCCAACATCAGGACTGCCAACTCCGGTGAAAACACCAGGATCCCGACGCAACCGACGACAAGAGGCAGGCAGACACGACAATAAGGAGTAGATACGCAACTCAGGGCTCCTACGGTAACCCCTGAAAGCTTTTTTCATTTTTCTTTTTCTTTTTCACACGTGTTTCTTTTAGATGCTGTTCAAATTCACCAAAATTATTGAGTGCCTAGGCGCATTCACCAGCGCGTGCGTACGTGATATTTCAGAACCACGATGTTACAACCACTGAGCATTGACACTGTAAAACAACGGATCTCTGAGGCATGTAAGGCGCTCGGGACTGGACTTTTCGACGATCAGTTAAATTTGCTGCCGACGGCATAATCTCAGTGAGCTATGTGAGATGCTCGGTTGCGAAAGTCGGAGTCTCAAATCCTTGTAAAAATTTTTTTTTAACCTAGCAATGGTGATGTTGAAATTCCCCTCCACCAGTGCACATCTGCAGGCTTGAAGTGACGCCTGATACCGGCAAAAGATGCAGAGAGCAAGTGGGTTATACTAATCCACGTATAGCCAAATTAGGAAGGCCCACTAATCTTCAACAGACTCCCTCACCAGAACAGGAATTGGCCTCCTTGGTGCAGTATTCGGCAGCTCCCTCCCTCATTATTCCTACAATTACCCTATGGGCCTCAGTCGCCATCAGCTGCGGAGCACCTGACAAAGGCGGTGGTCAGGCTTGTAACGTAGCAGACGGTGCTAAGAATCTCTGGACCCGGACAAGCCACCAATCGAAGCTGGCCCTGGCAACCTTTACCACCCGAAGTCTCTCGAGTAAGGCCACCTTAGCAGGTGTCTTTGAGGAAGTATCAGACATTGTTTAGGATAATATCGGCCTTCGTGAGATTACAAATGGTGAGGCTTAAAAACTGCTCCCTAACGGCCATTTCCTCTGCTTATCAGGTCCCCTAGATAAGAAGCAATACGGGATAGGATTCCTAATTCATAAGGACTTAGCGGGCAATACTGACGTATTCTGCTGCACAAATGAGATGGTAGCAGTAGTAATCAAACTCTATAGGAGATATGGAATAAAGGTAGTGGAAGCTTACGCTCTAACATCCAGTCAGGATGGTAATGAAGTAGATCAGCTTCATGAACATGTTGCATTAGCAATCAGATAAGTGCAAACTTAGTATACTGTAGTAATTGGGGACTTCAATGCAAAATTGGGGGAAAAGCAGGTTGGTCAACAAGCAATTGGCAGCTATGGCGTCGATTCTGGGAACGATAGAGGAGAGGTGCTGGTAGAATTCGCAGTGAGGAATAAGCTTTGAATAATGACCACCTTTTTGAGGAAGCGTAGCGAGAGAAAGTGGACCTGGAAAAGCCCGAATAGCCCTAATGGTGAAAAAAGAAATGAAATTGACTTCATACTTCCTGTTGATCCCAGCATAGTGCAGGATGTCGAAGTGATAAGTATGGTAAGGTGCAGTGATTATAGGTTATGCGAGCTAGGATTCACCTCAATTTGAAGAGAGAACGAATAAAATTCGTAAAGAAGAAAGAGGCTAACTTAGAAGCGGTAAGGATAAAAACAGCTATCACAAAATCCAAACCCAATCGGGCTCGATCGCGATTGTAACTGCTCCGCTATAACGCCCGTATAAAATTCCGAGCACTCACCTGTTGCGTTGGCCATGACAATCCACGAGCACCTCGTCATGTGCTTGTTCTTGTGGCGCTTCTGTTTCGCCTGCCACCAAAGCGCAGGTCAACCCTCAACGCAGGCGATCAGCGCTTCGCTTTTGATCGCCTCCATAGCCTTTGTGCTCCAGCAAAATGAAACCAGCAGCGAACCCCGACGTCTCCGTACAATTATGAAACTTCAACAACCTTTCCGAACCACAGGAAGAGTGCATGCGGCCCACGGGACGTCGGTGCACAGGCTTCCACTTCCGTCGCGTACGCTCAAAATGAAGCCCAAGATCAAGACCTCCTTGACGCGTGCGATCACTGCGTGTCTGCCTTCGCTAGTCGCGTAGGACAGGCACGCACGGACTCGCAGACGATTAACACGATTAATCACGTGTGGTCGGGCCTTTAACGTAATGTGCGGAGTTGTTAGGACTACTTTCAAGCTTGACCCGTTTGGCTTGATATTGTCGGGAAAATAGCTGAACTTGATTTGCTTGCGATATATAGGGCACTCGAGCTATAGCACTCGATCATGTAAGCCATAGGGTAAATGCTATCAGTATCAGGTACTGAGGTGCACATTCCGATGTGTTTTCTTTTTTAGTTTCTGCTGTTCAACATTACAGTAGACGAGACGTAGTGCACCCGAGAGCTCGCATTGCATGGTGCTCACGATGAATAAATGTTTCCTTTCATGTTATGTGCGCCTGCGCGGTATTTTAAGCGTTAATAAAAGTGGGGTCCAGAAAAATCCCCGAAAGCAGATGAGGGGACGTGGCACAGGCGTCCATAGAGAAAGAGACCTTGCGATAGACTCGATGGGCCCCTCCTCCGTGGAAATGAATGAACGCGTTAGCATGTGGTGAAGCTAGGCGAAGCGTGTATGCACCCAGCATGGCCGCGCATAGCACAGACACCGGGACGCGGAAAGCCTGACACGCCTGCCTTCTCGTCGACTGCTACATGTTTTGAGTGCACCTATCCTGCGTTGCGCGGAAGCAAACTTCCCATTCAGTCTGGCATTTCAGGTGCAGAAAAGTCACTTTGGCGTTCATGTGGCAGTTATAATTGAATTGAAATCGGGGGTTTGACGTTCCAAAACCACGATTTGTTTATAAGATGCGCCACTGATGATTGATTTTGTCCACCTGGAAATCTTTAACCTGCCCCAAATGCAAGAGACACCGATGTGCTTGCATATCGTGCCCTTCGAAATTTGGCCGCCGCGCCGTGGATTTGGTCCCACGACCTCGTCTTTAGCAGAACAATGCCATATTTGCTAAGCGACTACGGCGGTTTCTACCGCGGATATATCGTGTGTCCTTTCATTTTTTTTGCAGTTCAAAAATAAGAAGAGCGCATGGAGCACGCATTGCAATTCACTTTAACGAGGTGAAATACCTCAATAAGGGGACCTTATCGACAATTTGTACGGTCTAGCTGACAAATTAAAATGATACACTGAACAGCTTCCTAATTATCCGCTTTAGGACATATGTTCCAATTTCGAAAGTGAGTCCAAGCAGTAATCAAGACGTAGCAGAAATTCGCAGACTAGCTCTACTAGTCTGCTACTAGTTGGTACGCAGAGAGCGCCTGTCCTCGTCTCTTGCGCGGTGCAGTCATGCCGGTATTGACTCACGAACTCGCGCAAGCTTTATGACGCTGGCAGAAGACTTCGTGTTGTTGTAGACATTAATAGAATAATAATCACAATAATAATATTGATCGGTTACCACCATCATTTCAAAAGCGGTGGTAGATTTACTATTTCCGTTGAATAAGCATCATTTTTCCGTTGATTGGCTTCAATTCCGCCATTTAAGCAAGCGCCCTAGAGTGAGTGTTAGGATATTTTAGAAGAGTTATAGGAAAGGAACTCATGTGCGGATTGGAGTACTTGTTCTTTACATGACATTCGAACAGGTTGAATGGTTTAAAAAATGTTTCAACCATAGTTGTAGACGCGTTTTTTTTTATATTGTCATGAATAAGCGGCATGCTTCAAAACAAAACCAACACAATATCTAACACAGTGGGAGGGTGCTAGTTACGTTTGCATCTCAATAGGTGGAGCTCAACATCTCATCTTCTGCTTTGTCGTCGTTGGCTGTTGGCTCCTTCAAAATGAAGCAATAGTCATTCTCAATGTGTCTTTTTTGTATGCTAAGCAGCATTCAGAAAAGAAAAGCACGCATGCCTGAAAAATCGTGAGGTCCACGCTTTATTTAGGTGTGTGCACACTGACAACAATAAAATGTAAGTTATGGCAACCAGTATAGGCTGTTCTGTATAGGGTTGTACATTTTAACGCGCCAGCCTTAAAGGTCCCATGTCGAAGCACAGCTGGTGACGGCTTTGGCGCAGGTTTCCGTGGGCGAAAGTTTCCTTATATATTTATGTGATATGACTGTGCCACGCCTTGCTTTTTGGCATGTGTGGCTTTTGGTAGCGAATCATTCTATGACTAAAGTTGCTTACGCTTTGACTCTTGTGGGGACTGCGTAGCCCATTTTGTTGCAGCGCCATAGCACAGCACGTTTTGGGCATAGGAGCCGCCGCGCGGCGAGGTCGCTTTCGAACATCGCGCGCGCGGTCCTCCGCTTTCCCTCTCTCTCGTTCCTCCGAGGGCGCCGAACAGCAGCGGGTCCGTAAAATACTTGCTGCTGTCCGCCCCCGAACGGTCCAGGGGCTCACCCGATTGGCCTGTTTGGGTGGGAACCCTCGTTCCCTCTCTCCTGGCGACTCAAATCGTCAGAGGAGCGGCAACGCGGGGAGAAGCTTTCGGACAGCGAAACGGTGCGTACTGACTTCCGATTCTCCCGGTCATCCCTCTGGTTGGCCGCTCTCGCCGAAGGTCCTCGACCGAAGGCGGTTGCGTACCTATTCGCTGCTCCTGTTCTGAAGGCTACGCCAAAGAGACGCGGCTCACTTGACGTGCGGGGTCGTACTGCGCCGAGTCGCCCTCGGAGGCTACCCAGAGCTGAAAGAACGTTGCCCTGATAGCACAGTCGTTGGGAGCCATCCTCCCGTATAGCGGCGCGCTACTGCGTTTTCGAGTTACTGAGTGTCACCCCTTGACTTGCGGGAGCTTCGGCTCATGAACCCCGCTCCGAGACGGGTGTATACAGATATCCTGAACGCCAAGGTGGTCGTACAATAAACGCATTCCTTGTACTCTGGGCCTTCTCCTTGCGGCGCTCTGTTTCGCTCCCAGAGGAGACCGAACGAGCGTCCGCTTCGGGCACACGCTACACATGCGGCTGGGCTGATCGTCCCCCTGAGGGGCTCGGATCCTCGGACCCGCGCGGTGGTCTAGGTGACTCCCGGCGGAGCACCGCTATATAGGCGGAGACCACAAAGTGGCGCCAAACGTGGGGCCAAGGGCTCATTAAGCCTTTGGCCGCTTGATAGCCGAGCCAGAACGCTTTAAGAATCAGGCTCGCCGCGTCAGGTCTGGTAGCAAGAGTGGCCCTTTGCTGCTTTCCGCTATCGGACGACCCTCTGCTAAGTACCGAACGAGCGTCCACTTCGGGCGCACGAAACACACGCAGCTGAGCGTATCGTTCTTGCGGAATCGGATCCTCGGCGGGCGTGGTGGTCTATAGGTGGACCCCTAAGGAGCACCACGTGAGGGAGACCACGAAGTGTCGCCTGCAACACATGCGGCTGGGCGTACCGGTCCCTTTGGGCTCGGATCCTCGGCATGTGTGGTGGTCTAGATGGTTCCCATAGGAACACCACGTGAGAGAGATCACAAAGTGGCGCATAAGTTCGTTCGCTGGCAGAATCCTTCTCGCGCACGCTCGCTACAGCCCACATTGGGGTGGAAAAGACAGCGTGGAGCTACGCTATCGCTCCCACTGGAACGGACGTAGCACGTTTGTGAACGGAGCCTTGCTCTTCACGAATTGTTCGTGCCTGCACATTTGCCCGTAACGGTTCCCTGCGGAGCTAACGGCAGGCTGTTGTCACATAAAAGCCCTGGCAACTAATTTGGAAAGCCTTAACGCCTGAGCGATCTGGCTGACCCCACCATTCCTGCTAACCAGAGCGGCCGTTGTCCCCTCATTACGTTAGCAGACGTTGCTTTGCGCGAGACCGGGGCCTTGTCCCCCCTCGAGCCGAGCGTACACACACGCTCGCGTACTGCCGCCCCCAGTGGGGTGAACACGACAGCGAGGCGCTATGATACCGCTCCCACTGGAGTGTACGTAGCTCAGTACGGGAATGGAGCCTTGGCGCTCCCCGAACGGTGCCTGTCGGCACCGCTGCCTACAGCTGTTCCCAGTGGAGCTAGCGGCAGTCTGTTGCCACTTCGCACCTCATCGGCTCCCTGTGAAGCTTACGGTGGGCAGATCGGTACAGTGGCCTCAGCCATTTCCGACTTCTGCCCGTTGTCTGCGAACACGTTAAGCACTCAGAAGGCACCATGGACAACTGCGACCCCCTGTGGGGCACCCAGCCGTTCCACAAACAATTCTGCTTCTCAGGCTCGCTTTGGAGTGCATGGTGCAGCGCCCAGTGGCGCAGCATCGGAGCAACGACCCATTTTGTCAACGCTGGCTGAACGTGGCTTAAGCGACTCCGCCGCTCTCGGTAGCGACGGAAGACAACGGGATGGTCCCCCTAGGAACCACATTTGTTCCGGGGCTGGTGCGAACGGAACCCCCTTGGATTCCGCGCCGCTTATCGAGTTGGGAGCCATAGCTCCTTCGCTCGAGAGCACCTGCAACGCTCCAACAGTTTCCTGCGAAGCTGGAGCAGACACGTTGCTGCGCAACGCTGCAGGCATGGTCCAAACCCTCTCTAAGGCGGTGAAAGCCCTCATCTCTAGTCCGAGGCTCACTCGCCCTGCGGTAAAGTTGGCCATTCCGATATACCGTGGATATGGCGACCTGGTGAGTGCCCGAGAATTCATAGAAAATCTGGCGCATTATCAAAAAGCCATGAGATTGGATGGACACGAGGTGCTGGGACGCGTCGTTCTCGCAGCACTGACTGATGCGGCTGCCAGGTGGTATCGACTTGTCGGCCACCGCGCAGCGTACCTCGGGGAGTTTCGCGTGGCCTTCTTAGGCGAATTCCTACCCGCAGACTACCATATTAGGAGGCGGCGAGAGCTGGAGCGACGCACGCAGGCTCCGGATGAGTCAATGCAGGAATATGTGCGAGCGATGGAAGAGTTGTTCTCTATCGCTGAGCCCCAAGCCTCAAACGAGGAACGCATCGACCGTGTGATACGGCAGGCACATCCGACTTTTTCGGCTTACCGGCGTGGCAGTCGGTTCCGTGATTTAGAGGAACTGGCCGCCGAGGCGAAGCGCATACTGGGGGACATTCTCTCCACTCGCGCGTACCGTCCGCCACCGCCGGTCAGCGAGGCCCTCGAGCCGCGCTGTGCGTGGAAAGGAGCCACGCCCTTTCCGCCGCGGCTCCCCGCTGAGGCTGCCTGTGCAGCAAAAGCGGGACGAACAACTGGGAGCTGAGCGAACGAGCTCTGGACCCGTTCTCCTACGAGAGGCGCGTGGCTTTGACTACGCCGTTGCTCGAAACGCGCGTAAAGGGACGTCATCCGTCTCATCGCGTTGGGGAGCCTCAAAACAGAGAGCCCCGCGGCCCTCCGTCGAACCAACCCTGGAGGAGAGCAGCTGATCCAGCCCGTGATCGAGATCGGGATGGAATGCGCTGTTTCCGCTGTTCGCAGTGGGGTCACATGGCAAGGGAGTTCACCATTGACAGGCCTCCGGCGAGGCAGGGAAACGGATACCGCGGTCGCTCGTGAGCGCACGATCGGCCGAACCCTTGTCAGCTCCCTGAGCGTACCGGGCAAGCTGTGATGCTGGTGCGCACGCGCCGTTTATTCCGATCACCCTTGCTGGTCGTGAATTTGCGGCGCTATGGACACGGGCGCTAGCGCCTCGTTGTTCGGCGATGAGGCTTTCTCCCATTTGAGCAAGCACGCAGTGCGCTTGAGAGACAGCCGAACGACTTTCAACCTTGCGAAAGGAGTGGCCCATTCGGCAGGCTCCGCAAGGCTGACCGTCAGATGGGGGGAACGACTGAGACGCACACGTTTCATTCACCTCCCAGGGCTCAGTGTTCCTGTGATTCTCGGACGGGACTTTCTCCTGAAAACCGAGATCGTAGTGGACATTGCTAATGGTGGCTATCGCGACGGACCTTTTTCCTCGCTTAAGCCGTTCATCAGCCCACCGGCGCCGACTCTAGCCCGTGCAGAAGAGGCGTTCGGACCGTGTCGCGCGCAAAGTTCGGGGGCAAGATCCTGCGCTGTGCGCTCGCCTGCTCGTAGCCCCCATTGGCCTAAAGCGGCACGGCACGTTAAGGCACTGCACCCGTTGGCCGCCAGTGCGGTTCACTTGGGTGATGCACAGAAGGCTCGGTTGTCGTCACTATTACGACAATACGATGAGCTATTCATAGATCTACCTGGCTGTACCGATCTAGTGAGCCACAAGTTCGAAACCCGTGATGCGCTTCCACTGAAGTGCAACCCTAGGCCTGTAAGTCTGGCCAAGAGGCAGGTGATTGACAGTTTGCTGGATGAGATGCTAGCGACGGACATTATCCGACGCTGTTCCAGTGCCTGGGCGTCTCCAATTGTGTTGGTGCCTAAGAAAGATGGCAGCCAGCGCCTTTGCGTAGACTACCGCCGTCTGAACGGAGTGACTCGAAAGGATGCCTACCCGCTCCCGACGATTCGCTCGATTGTAGGAAACCTGGGCAGTGCGAGGTACTTTACTACGCTAGATGCCTCCAAAGGTTACCTACAGGTCCGGATGGATGATAGTGACCGGTGCAAGACCGCGTTCACGTGCCACAGAGGGTTGTTCGAGTTTACTCGTATGCCCTTTGGCCTCTGTAATGGTCCGGCGACCTTTCAAAGGCTGATGAACCGCGTTCTCGGGGAAGCCAAGTGGTCACACTGCTTATGCTACCTCGACGACATCGTGATCTATTCACGAACCTTCGAAGAGCACTTGACCCATGTTGCCGATGTGCTCGAGAGAGTGTGGGCTGCCGGGATGACTTTGAATCCGGCGAAAGCCCAAATCGCGCAAACTCGGGTTGCATTACTCGGGTTTACGCTGGGCAGCGGCTACATTGAGCCGGACGGGGAGAAACTTCGAGCCATACTCGATTTCCCCGTGCCAAAGGACGTACGCGGCCTGCGCCAATTTTTGGGAATGGCCAACTACTACAGGCCGTTCATTCCGTCCTGTGCCCGAGGGCAGGCACCCTTGACCAAGCTCTTCGGAAATCTGTCGAGTGGCATTGGGGACCTGAGCAGCAAGAGGTGTTTCGACGTCTGTCTAGCGCCATTGCGGAGACAGCGCAGCTCTGGCTCGCCGACCTGGCCAGAGAGTTCGTTGCCCAGACTGACGCGAGCGATTTGGGATTAGGAGCCGTCCTCCTACAGGTATTTGATCGCGTGTTGCAACCGGTGGCCTTTGCCAGCCGCTCCTTAAGGCCGATCCACACGACGGACCAAATTGCTCTTTTGGACCGCGGTCCGCGCATCACGTGATAGGACGTCACCAGTTCGTGCGCACCGCCGTTGGCCCGCGCAAGACCGCGGCCCTCGGGGTCCAACAAATCGCCGAGGCTTTTCCCGCTTCCGTTTTGGCGGCGGACCGCATGCAAAGCGCAGCGATTTTGGCTTAGCCAACGAATGTTGTCCGGCAACAGAGTGTCGTCAGCCAAATCCAATCTAGTTTTCGGCTCAGCAAAAGCCAGTCGTTACAGTGTACTAGAATAGTACGCTGTACAGTCGTTTCATGTCCGCCGTTCCGCCTACACCTGCGTGCAGCAGATATATTTTTTAAACACAGTGTCCTCTTGGAGTGACGAGGAGGTTTTTTCATTTTGTATGCCTCGTTGAGCAGTTCCCGGCTTTGTGGGAATCGAGCCGGAATGATAACAATGATAACACTCTGGCCGAGGGTGTAGCTGGTTGGTCTCCTCAGCCGTCTGCTATGGCGGTCCGCCGTGTGGATGTGCTCTGCGCCGGACCGGACCGCGCCAGGCCGTGACGTCGCATCACGTGACCGAGCGGCCCGCGAACTTGGTCCGTCGTGTGGACCAAGTGAGCCCGCAAACGGGCAAACCCGTGCCGCTATCCAGGCAAGCAGCGTGCCGCAAAGCAGGCGAGAGGGGGAGCTTTTTGAAAGCGAACCCACTATGCCGACGCGGGCGGCAGGAATGGCTCCAGTCCTGAGTGGGGACGAGACTAGGCCCGCCTGCGTGGGTACTGGAATCGCATTCAGCCCGAAAGAGCTACTGACGGCCCAGCAAAATGACCCGTTTTGTCGCGCTTTGAATGACGGTCTCCGGGAGACAGAGTGCCGAGACGCTGCTTGTACTGCAGCGGGCGCGGTGGAGGCGAGCCAGCATGTGCCGCTGTGGCCTCTGAGGATTCATATTTGCTGGATCATGATGGGCTCGTGCTGAAGTACATAGCCACCGATGATGAGTCCGTAGACGCCTTTAAGGTGGTTATCCCCAAGAGTCTGAGGGGCGCACTGTTGCGATTCTCTCACGACGAACCCTTGGCCGGTCATATGGGTGGCTCCAAAGTGTTTGCAAAACTGAGCCAAACTGTGACCTGGCCGGGCATGAGGCGGGATATACTCCGCTATTGCCGCTCCTGCCATGTCTGTCAAATGGTGGAATCACGAGGAGGCAAGCCACCTGGATTGATGAAACCAATTGACAGTGTGCGTCCATGGCAGATAGCCACCTCCGATCTAATGGGGCCTTTCCCCAGGAGTAAGCAGGGGTATAGCTACCTGTTGGTAGTTGCTGATCATTTTTCGAAATGAATTGAACTGTTTCCTCTTCGGAAGGTGAATGCACGGGCGGTGCCAGGAAAGATCCTCGAGGTGTTCAATCGGTTCGGCTACCCGGAAATGCTGATCACGGACAATGCGTCCTATATCACCGCTCGGGTGTTTGGTGCGACACGCCGTTCCTTTGGAATTGATCACCGCACTACTTCGCCCTACCATCCCCAGTCTATTCTGACAGAGCGAATGAACAGAACGCTCAAACCAATGGTCTGTGCCTTTGCCGAGCGCCAGAAAGATTGGGTTGACCACTTGGATGGATGGAAACAACTTTATTCTGAATCTGGCAAATTTGACGACCCGGGCTCAGGTCTCCCATGAGGGGACTTCGAGGCCTTGCCTCGTCGCCGCCTCTCGGGCTTGCTGGACAGCCCACTCTTGTGTCTTGAGGTTGGAGCTGCGCAGAGCGGCGCCCCACTTCGACGCAAGAGCCTCCGGAGCTACTGCCATTGCAGCTGATGTAACCCGACACTCCCACAACATGTGTGACAGCGTCGCTCTAGTCTCCTGACATAATTTGCAAAGAGCAGTCGGGTATTGCGCGGGGAAAATGTGCTGCAATCGCACCGGACTGGGGAAGGTTTGTGTTTGCAATTGTCGCCAGATGACTGCCTGGCGACGTTTCAGCATGGGGTGAGGTGGGGGCAGCAACCGCCTGCCTAGCTGGTAGTGCTTGGTGGTGTCATTGTACCTGACCAGGCGTTCTCGCGTGTTTTGAGCCAGCAGTTCTGAACTCGAAGAGGCGGTTTCCGATTCTGCGGGGCGGCTCAGTTCTCGCGCAGAGCGGTGTGCTACCTCGTTCAAGTTAATGAGGCCCTCATCGGTGGGGGTGGCGACGTGCGCTGGAAACCATATGATGGCGGTGTTATCGAAGTGCTGTCGACCAGCTTTCCTTAGAATCTGATAGAATCGGATTGTGAGTCGCTAAAAACTACCTCGCAGAGGGGGTCGGTAAGCGCAAGCGCAATTGCTACCTCTTCTGCTGTTTCGGGGTATTCTGTTACGACACTACACGCGTGCGTAAGCCGGGAGCTAACGTCTACGACTACCGCCGTGAACCGGTGTTCTCGTGTGTATTCTGCGGCGCCTACAAAGCGCGTAGTCCTCTTTCCACCCAAGGAGTGCAGCAGTGCCTTGGCACGGGCCTGGCGTCGGCCCCGATTAAATTTGGGGTGCATGTTTCGAGGTATAGGGGCGACAATCAGCGTGTCGCTGAGGTCAGGTGGAATGACCTGTTTCTGACCGTGTTGGACGTGGTAGTTGAAGCCGAGTTTCTGCAGGATGTAGCCGCCCGTGGCTGTCAGAGACATGCGTTCGAGTTGAGAGGTTCTTTGCGCATCCACAATTTCCTCAAGCGTGTTGTATACCCCCAGCTGTAGCAGACGAGCAGTGCTTGTGGACTCCGGTAGGCCAAGGGCGATCTTGTAAGTCTTGCGTATAAGGGTGTTGATTTTCTCCCTTTCAGTGACATTCCAGTTGTGGAAGGCAGCCACATAAGTGATGTGACTGATTGCGAAAGAGTGAATGAGGCGCATGACACTGTCCTCCTTGAACGTGCTCGCGTTCGCCATCCGAACCTCTGAAAATCGTTCAACTGGTTTCCCTCCTGCCTTCCTCAATTTTGGAAGGGAGCTGGCGAATCCTATCACCAGGGTAATTCGGTGCCAGCACGAGGATGAGAAGGCGCAGGCAGACCGCTCTGCTTACGCATCGAAACTTCGGGACCGTCTTTGTCAGGCTCTCAGCAGAGCAAGGCAGAGCTTGACGAAGGCCAGAGCCCAGCAAAAGGCTCAGTACGATCGCAAGCACCACCACCGCCAACTTTGTGTAACTGTAAATAATCTTCTTTGGGGTGGAACATTTTTACCGTTTCCCCCGCTCCTTTGTTCCTGTTTGTGTTTTTGTTTGTTTATTTGCGTGTGTGTTTTGGTTTTCTTATATGCCGTGACTTATAATAATATTTAGCTGATGTAAGTTTATATAATGGTTTCCGTTCGTGTTTTATTTGTATCTATCAGTAATTATTTTTTTTCATGGTTATTTTAATAGACATGCATGGCACTGCTTTCGAGTAATTGTAGAAATTTGTTTGGGCTGAGCTGAGGTTTGCGCGCGCCCCGCTAGTCTGACCGCGTCAGACCGGTGGGAGGGCGATTTAGGAGGGGAGAGTGTGGGGTCTGCGTTTCCCACTTAGTTGCAGCGCCATAGCGCAGCACGATTTGGGCATAGGAGCCGCAGCGCCGCAAGGTCGCTTTCGAACTTCGCGCGCGCGGTCCACCGCTTTCCTTCTCTCTCGTTCCTCTGAGGGCGCCGAACGGCAGCGGGTCCGTAAAACACTTGCTGCTGTCCGCCCCCGAACAGTCCAGGGGCTCACCCGGTTGGTCTGTTTGGGTGGCAACACGCGTTCCCTCTCTCCTGGCGACTCAAGTCGACCGAGGAGCGGCAACGCGGGGAGAAGCTTTCGGACAGCGAAACGGTGCGTACTGACTTCCGATTCTCCCGGTCATCCCTTTGGTTGGCCGGTCTCGCCGAAGGTCCTCGACCCGAGGCGGTTGCGTACCTATTCGCTGCTCCTGTTCTGAAGGCTAGGCCGAAGAGACGCGGCTCTCTTGACGTGCGCGGTCGTACTGCGCCGAGTCCCTCGGAGGCTACCCCGAGCTGAAAGAACGTTGCCCTAGTAACACAGTCGTTGGGAGCCATCCTCCCGTTTAGCGGCGCGCTACCGTGTTTTCGAGATACTGAGTGTCACCCCTTGACTTGCGGGAGCTTCGGCTCATGAGCGCCGCGCCGAAACGAGTGTATACAGATACCCTGAACGCCAAGGTGGTCGTACAATAAACGCCTTCCTTTTACTCTGGGCCTTCTCCTTGCGGCGTACTGTTTCGCTCCCAGAGGAGACCGAACGAGCGTCCACTGCGGGCACACGCTACACACGCGGCTAAGCTGATCGTCCCCCTGAGGGGCTCGGATCCTCGGACCCGCGCGGTGGTCTAGGTGAATCCCGGCGGAGCACCGCTATATAGGCGGAGACCACACTCTTGAGTCAAAGCGTAAGAACTCTTGAGAATGTTATTGCACAGAATTTGGGGAATGACAGCCCACAAACAAATGTCAGAAACCACAACACCACGCATTCCTTTTATGTTAAATCTTGTGAGACTTAAGTATGGAAAGTGCGATACAATAACCGAAACCTAGAAATGATGTCATTCTTATGGCGCGGCTGTGCACAACCTCCGAGATCGGCCAACGCAAGAAGCAGCGTTTCTACGAGCAAGGTCACTTTCATGCCTAGCGTTCACCGCCACTGTTTTTCGGTAAATTTTGTGGTTACATAAACTGCAGTTGCCGGGAAGCTTGAGGGGCAGTCAGGGATCTTTGAATGCTATCGCGTTCCGCTCTTTAAGGCGAAGCGTGTCATTCAATTTTCGAAACAAACTAGCACCAACACAGTGTAGTGTGCGTGTTCTGCGTCTGCGTTTGTTGTATGTATGTGCGTTATGTGTGTGCATGTGTGTATTTTGTACGTGTTGTGTTTGTGTGTGTGGGTGCACACACATAGTGCTTTAGGGTGAGCTTGTTTGCTACAAAATCTGCACGGTGCCATTGACTCGCCACGTACTACAAAGCTGCAGTTACCTCAAAATAAGTAGTCATCTAGATGGCACAATAAAAAAAAATATTTGCAAGTGGCTTCGCCCACATAGGACAAGATGCATTAGAAGGTAGGAATAACTTTACGAAAACGCCGGCAACCGACGGTTGAACGCGTCGTCACGTTATTGGCCAAGCGTCGACACAAGGTTGCCCTACTCTGTACTACCGCAGTTCGGCCCGTTTTTGGTGGTTCGTGACGCTTGTGCTGTTCGAGCGCACCCCGGGCCTGCTGGATGGCCCATAGTATAGTGTCCTTGTGTGTGGACTGCACTGCACTTTGAAGTTTAGGCGGGTATGTCCTGGGGGTAGCTTCAGTCGGGAGCCTGGCACAGTCGCACATGATGCGCAATTGGTCTGCCGGATCCACTGCACAAACGCCGCACACAACACTCGGATAGAGTTCTGGGTGAAGCACGTTTATCACTGCCGGGGCGAGGAGTGACCCATTCTGTATATGCGTTAGGATGTCGACCTCCTCCAGAATGTGTGCCGGGCTGGGAGGCGGCATTGTCCATCGAGCTGATCGCTAACGCTTGGTTACCGATAGCTTGATAGCTTGGTTACTTGATAGCTTTGTTGACTAGTCTTCATACAAAAATATTGTGCTAGAATTCTTCACTGAACTCTGTACAATGATGCTGCAGCGATGTGTATAATAAAGCACCACATTTGTTTTGTTAATGCGTAAGCATTTTTTCGCAAATACCTCCCCCCCACCATCACGCGAAAAAAGTAATGCCTTCTATCCGTAAGTAAATTTGTTTTTTTTTTCGAAGTTAATGCAGTCAAATTGTTATAATAGTGTAAATATACATGATTGGGTGATTTATTTATTTATTTATTCATGATTTATCTTTTATTACATACTGCCAACTGCCTCTTTGCAGTCCAGGCAGGAGTAAGTGAGTGCAAAGTCGGCACTGCAAGTCAAAATAACAAAAATATGGGTTACAAGGAACCATGTAAAAAACATGCTTAAAGATACAGACTATTGCGTCGGAAAAGGCAGCATGTACAAAATTACAAAAATATGGAACTGGTGATTCTAAAACGAACACGCTTCATTGCAAAGATTGCACGGCAGACACAAATGATTCAACTAAGGACATACAAGCGACTTCTTGCGGTAGAGCATTCCACTCTGGTATAGTTCGAGGAAAAAACGACAAGCGATAAGCAGTAGTTTTAGTCTGTGGCATCAGAATCGTTTTGCTGTGCTTGCGTCTGGTTTCTCTTGTTTTATTAAAATTGATGTAGATGTCGGGATCCATTTTTGTTTGTTTATTAACGATATTAAAGAAAGTTTGTAGGCGATGGAGTATACGCCAAATTTCTAGCGATGGGAGGCCAGACCGTGCTCTGAAATCAGTGATCGAGGCTCGTCTACTATAAATATTATAAATAAATCTAAGGGCTTTCTTTTACACGCTTTCAACGTTGTTGACACCGAACTTTGTGTGGGGATACCACACAGCATCGGCATATTCAAGTAGTGGTCTAATCAGTGTCGTGCAGGCAGCTAGTTTAGTCCTACTAGTACAATGTTTGAGCTGGTGTTTAATTAGCCATAGCTTCATTAGCGACGCCGAAACGACGTATTGAACATTAGCGTTCTAGGTTAACTTCGAGTCAACGACTACACCCAGATACTTATATTTGTCAACCGCCTTCATTGCTACAATATTTATTTTATAGGTACAAATCGATGGTGCTTTCTTTCTTGTAATCATCATTTGAGTACATTTTGAGGCATTTAAGTTCGTACGCCAGGACTGACACCAATTATCGATTGCATTAAGGTAATCCTGTGTAGCAGTCTGATTAGGGTTGATTGACTGTTGTGGCACACAATACAATCATCAGCTAAGAACCGACATCGTACCGGGGAATCAAAGGACAAGTCATTCAGATAAATAAAAAAAAAACAAGAGGTCAAAGTACTGAACCTTGCGGTACACCGGAAAGTACGGGAGCAGGTGAAGAAAAGAAGTTTCGTATACGGACATATTGTGTTCGATTACTTAAATAAAAGTGAAGCCAGCGAAGAATTTGTTCATTTTTCAGCACACATTGTAGCTTGAACTTTAGTCTTTGGTGGCAAACACTGTCAAATGCTTTCTGAAAATCAAGGAAAAGCACATCTATTTGCCTGCCGCAGTCCAGCGCTGCCATGACTTCATGGGTAATATTGTAGAAGCTGAGTAACTGTAGACAGGCCATGCCGAAATCCATGCTGTTTTTCCTAAAAAAAACTACTGTTTTCCAGAAAGCTGCTCAAGTGCTTAAAAACGAAGTGCTCCATCACCTCACTAGCGGTACAAACAAGCGAGACGGGCCTGTAATTAGTAATATTGAGTTTATCTCCGGACTTATGAATGGGAGTTATCCTTGCTAGCAAAGCAAAGCAGCAGCATAGGCGATACCGAACAATCTAAATAAAAAAAATATTAGACAAAATCGTGACACTACAAAACCCAACACTACAGACTCGAAAGACGCACATTCCCGCCGCCACACGACAAATTAAACAGGAATGAGGCCGTAACCTTACGCTTTCTCCAAACACACACCTGCCCTAGCCCCACCATCCTACATCACTGCTACCCGGGTTTATACGCAAGAGATGCCTGTAAAGCTTGCGGAAAGAGAGCAACGCTGCGACACGTGCTCTGGGAATGTGTCGGCAACCACGGTATTGAAACCACCGCAGTTCGCGACGCGTCCGCAACGGCGGCCGTTGCCACCACACGGTAAGTCTCTAGCTCGCTTCTTCCCGACGCCGCCCCGGCTGCGGGATCTGCCGGGAACCTTGTTCATCGGCGTCGCCACCGCTGGGAGGCGGCTCTCAAAAGTTCAGAGTTGGCAGACCAGCTCTGGGCCGTCCGGCAAGCCAAAGATGCCACCCGAGTTCAAGGACTTCAAGCCGCCACCTGAGGCCACCACAACAAAAAATGCCCCACCATTCATTCATAAAGTTTCTTGTTCTTCTTCTTAGTGAAAATTCTCAAGGGAAACGTAGGACTCCTTAAAAAATACATCACCATAATCATCATCATCAACCTGGTTACGCCCACTACAGGGCAAAGGCATCACCCATACTTCTCCATCTACACCGGTCATGTACTAATTGTGGCCATGTCGTCCCTGCAAACTTCTTAATCTTATCCGCCCACCTAAGTTTCTGCCGCCCCCTACTATAATAATCTTTATTTCTCTCTTTCCACAGAATACAGAAATGAGAGCGGACGTAAGGGTAAAAGCCGCATGCAGCGGCTTGAAAAAAAAACCGCTTCTAACCTTGGAATTCGGTCCGTAACCCTTAATGACGATCGGTTGCCTTCCCTCCTCATTACATGTCCTGCCCATATCCATTTCATTTTCTTGATTTCAAATCAGATGTCATTAACTCGCGTTTGTTCCCTCACCCAAATTCCTCTTTTTCTATCCCTTAACGTGACACCTATCATTCTTCTTTCCATAGCTCGTTGCGTCATCCTCTATTTAAGTAGAACCTTTTTCGTAAGCCTCGAGGTTTCTGCCCCGTACGTGAGTACTGGTAAGACACAGCTGTTATACACTTTTCTCTTGAGGGATAATGGTAAACTGCTGTTCATGACCTGAGAATGCCTGCCAAATGCACCTCAGCCCATTCTTATTCTTCTGATTGTCTCAGTTTCATGAAATAATCAGAAGAATAAGAATGGGCTGGGGTGCGTCTGGCAGGCAGTAGCGACAGCGATCCACTTGTTCCCTCTAGTCGTCGTTGGAAAAGGGCCAACCAGGTCAAGGCCTACAAGAAAGAGTGGTTCAGAAGGAACCTTAATTGGGTGAAGTAGGCCGTCAGGTGGCAGGGGAGGTTTCTTCCGGCACTGACGCAATTCGCAAGTTGGGGCATAACGACGCACAGAGCGGTAGAGACCCTATCAGAACCAGCGCCGTACACAATCGCACGTGCACAAAACTCCAAGGTGTCCCGCCGTCGGTGCATCCGGAAGTTCTTCGAGAACAACGGATCGCAGATGACGACGAAAGACAAGGGCCGTCAGGGTTGATAATGTGTCAGTAGAGGATGCCATCATGCGGCGCAAACAGACGGCACGTGCCGTTGTTGCACCCAGATTGCACTCCGGCGATGATGGACTGTAAGGATGTATCTCGTTGTTCAGAGTGCATGTCCGTCATGTCAGTCAAAGCCATCATGCAGGTCACCGGATCATGCGCAACAGGATCCGGAGGATCCACGGGGTGACGCGAGAGACACTCAGTGTCCTCGTGCAGGCGTCCAGACTTATAGTTGACAACAAATGAAAATTCCTGGAGCCGCAAACCCCAGCGACCAAGCCGTCCTGTAGGGTCCCGGAGGGAAGACAACTAGCCGAGGACGTGGTGGTCTGTAACGACCGAAAACGTGCAGCCGTACAACTATGGTCGGAACCTAGCGACAGCCCAAACTAAAACCAAACACTCCCACTCGGTGATAGAGTAATCACGCACTCGGTGCCGTTCTGCTGTTGGGTGAGAACAGCGCCGATGCTGTGGCCGTTTGCGTCCGTGTGGACTTCGGTCGGTGCAGACGGATCAAAGTAGGCAACTATGGGATGGGTGGTCAGAAACCCGATGAGAGCTGCGAACGCGTGAGCTTGCTCAGAGCCCCGTGAGAATGGCGTGTTCTTTATTAGAAGTTCTGTCAAATTCCGAGAAATGTCGACGAAGGTTTTGACGAAACGGCGAAAGTATGAACACAGGCCGTCGACGCAGCGCACTTCGGCAGCTGAACGTGGCACAGGAATATTGCGTACGGCACGAACATTTTCCGGATCTGGTTGGATACCGGAGGCATCAACGAGATGTCGCAGCACGGTAATATGACGGCGCCCGAATTGACACTTCGTGGAGTTCATATGGAGGCCGCTTTCCGGAAGACTGCAAGAATGGCTGCGAGTGGGGTAAGGCGGCTGCCGAACGTGGGACAAAAAACAATAATGTCGTCAAAGTAACAGAGACAGGTGGTTCATTTGTAGCCTCGCAGAAGAGAGTCCATCATAAGTTCAAATGTCGCAGGAGCATTGCACAGGCCCAAGAGCATGACTTTGAGCTGGTATAAGCCATCCGGTGTGATGAAGGCCGTCTTCTCGCATCCATTTCATCAACTGAAATCTGCCAGTAGCCGGATCGAAGATGGCTGGACGAAAAGTATTTAGCTCCGTGCAAGTAGTCCAAGGCCTCATCGATGCGTGGATGTGGGTAGACCTCTTTTCGAGTGATCTTGCTTAAATGACGATAAACGACGGGAAAACGCCAGGTACCATCTTTTTTTTTTCACAAGGACAACTGGCGAAGCCCAAGCGCTAGCTGATGGCTCGATGACCCTTTTGCGGATAATTTTGTCCACTTCTGATTGGATGACTCGACGTTCAGCTTACACGACACACGATAGCGATACACGGTAGGGACTCCGACGAATAGGATTCGTGTCTCCAGTTAATACGGTGGTGAATTACAGATGTTTCTCCTAAAGGCTTGTCGCCGAAATCCAAGTTATCGAGGTACGATTCGAGGAGGAGGCGTACGTCCGTGGCTTTTAGAGAGGTGAGGTCATGTGAAATTACCTTCGCCAAGTCATCTGTTAGGGAACTACAGCTGTGAGCTGCAATTGGTGCTAAGAAACTGCTCTCGCCATTCAGATTTTCAATGTCAGATTCAGAAGTATTAGAAACGCAAGCCAAGATCATGCCGGCTGGAAGCACTTGAGGGCACATACTGAAAATCAGAAGCGCAAGAACCACGTTGTTATTAGTAATCGCAACCAGCGTATACGGAAGAGCAATGTTTCGGTTGAAAAGCACGTCGATGGTGTGGCGAAGGATATATGCACTGTCAGGAATCAGTGGTTGTGCGGTCAAAGCGACGTAATTGACTGCATCAGGTGACAGACGCACATCTTGAAGCGAATACGAGTGCGGTGGAGCGGTGCTCGAAGCATCGGCGACTTGAGGCAGTTATAACTGAATAACGCTGATCGCACAGTCAATGAGAGCGGAATGATGGAGTAAAAAGTCGAATCCAAGGATAACGTTGTGAGGGCAGTTGTCGGCCAGTGCAAAGAGAACAGAAAAAGGGCGGCCGGCTAAACCTGTGCGCGCAGTACACATTCCAAGTACAACCAGCGCGCGGTCGTCGGCAACACGAAGCATTCGGGCAGTTACTGAGTTGAGGACCTTTTTGAAACGTCCACGTAGGCAAGCACTCATCACAGATACGTAGGGGTCCAGTGTCGACGAGTGCTTGGACAGGTAAGCTGTCTATTTTAACGTCAATTACACCTCTCTTTGTGGACAAAGACAGACTATTTGCTGCAGTCGTGGGCAATGCAGCGCCACCTCCGAGGGCTGGATTTGTTAGTTTTCCGAAAGGGTGCGGCCAAAAGGCACAGGGGACGAAAGGCGACGTGGCTGCGGTCAACGGGAAGATGGGCGACGTGCTTGCGGTGAACGAGACTGATGTCCGCGCGGCGACGGTGAGCGACTGTACCACGTTTTCCTAGCAGAGCTGTCGGCGCTGTTAGATTCGGCGGTGGGCGAAACATTGCGGGCATTTCCATTAAAATGGCTCAGGTTGGCCGGCGTGCGAGGTGTTGAGGGCCATGAGTTGCGAAAGTATCTGGCGACATGGCCAATGCGGCGACAGGGGTAACATATCGGCTGGTCGTCCGCGGTTCTGCACTCAGTCTGGTTGCAATAACGGGGATAGAAGCGTCGGGGTGGAGCGAAAACATTAGAAGGGCATTCGTTGACTCTGGGGTTCGTGACAGCACTTACAGAACGTAGACCAAAGTTTTCAAGCTGGTTTTGAACGATGGCTTGCGCGAGGGGAACTGAAAAAGGGGTAGGATCAGGGCTACGCGAAGAGAAAGCTGTGGGCTCCATCGCGTCCAGTTCACGTCGAACGATTCGCACCACGTCCTCTGACGGCGACGCATGCTGCTGGGCGCGCTGATTTTAATGCGTCGACGTTGCGGCAGTATTGGAAGTCTGGCGAATGGGTGCAGGACGTGTTGGCTTTTGGCCTGCTCGAAATGTCGGCACTCTTTCATGATAGCATGGCATGAACTGTAGAGCAGCTTTTGCACATGAGCAAAAAAAGGCATCGTCAGCCATTCCCTTGAGAGCACGTGTCCGACCTTCTCAGCTTCTGTCATGACGTGATCGGCTTTAGGACAAAGCGCCAGCATGTCTTGAATGCACGAAACATAGGAATCCGTGCGAGATTGGGCATGGGAGGCGAGTTCCTGGCTTTGCGGCAACCTTACGGTGGGCTGGTTTGCCAAACCACTCCTTTAAGTTCTCTTTGCATTGGTCTCAGCTGGTCAGCTCCTATTCATGGTTTTCGAACCACACCCTTGCCGTACCTCTTAGGAAGAATAACAGGGTAGCTAGCATAAGCGCAGGGTCCCATCTGTTCATTGCACTCACGCGTTTGTACATAGCCGCCCACTCTTCAACGTCGGTGCCATCAGTCCCGCAGAAAGTTCCGGGATCCTTGGGTTGCACAGAATAACAACGGAAGGGGACACTGACGTAGCGGGCGATGGTGACGTTGAAGGCGGCAACGACGTTGTTGCCGAGTGCTCCCTGTCATTCATGGTGAAGACGGTGGTGCGACATCCACTGCGGAGCTCCGTTTCTATCCGTGTTAACCCGCACCTCCCAACAAAATGTTACGGGGATCTTGGGAGTATAAGACTGTATTTACAGTGTACATACAAGCAGAGTCAATAGAGTTATAAATGGCTGACTAGTAAAAACACGCGGGAGCCAGTGTTTCGCGACCTTCCTCTTCCCCTCTCTCTTCTTTCATCCTTTCGTAACAATATTTAAAATGGTTCTGACGCGCAGTAATAAGCAGTTTGCTGCTTGGTGTTTGTTTTGTTTGGCTAATTATGCTTTAAGTTCGTTTTGGTTTAAAATAAAACACTCCTATATTTTCCTACGATACCAACTATAGCCTGGTTCTTCCGTGTAACATCACTGAGCAGAATGTCAGAGCTGGTACCTCCTCTTCGTCATGCGTGGCTTCATGAAATACCTCGTTCCTTGGTTATTACAAAAAGCCTTAAAATTAAATTATACAAAACAATTTTCATGTGAAAACACTTTTCCTATTTTTATAAGTGAGTGGCAATAGAGGTAAATCAAGATCTGGCTTTCCACAACACTATCTTTTTGCATCAAAAAATCCTTCCATTGCATTTGCATTTAAAAAATACGCACATTTCTTCAATGCGCACTTCACAATATTTGAACACTGTAGCATAATACACACGGCACAATAAGCATGATGCCTAATAAACACTGCACATCCAGCTACATGCTAATGTGTGTCGCGAAATGGCGCATGAGTACACGCGGTGACCAGTTCAAAAACATTTTACCGGCAGGGCCGCGATAGTTCAGTAAAGTGGCTACCCGTGCAAATAAGCACTAAGCTGTACGTATTTATTTATTTCGCCTACCTTGCTTTGAAAGGGCATGCCATTTTGTTGTTCCTCAGTCTTTTATGTAAACGTGTGATCCATCGTAAGCGTAAAGTATCTATCACCTGGAAAATTCACTTTTAAGCAGTTATATCAACTGGAGGAAAACTGATGCTGCTTGTTTTGTGAACCTAGTGCGCACAAGCAGTTCTAGTATTATCAGTGTTTTATATTTTTCTCTCGAAGCACGTTTTGATGTAAACTGAAACAAACATTTGTTTTCTTCGAAAATGTCCTAAATTGCGAATTGTTTCTTACAGCCATTGAGAGAAAATGAGTTGACCGTCTTTGATAGCTGTGCAAGGAACTCAGTGAAGCCAAGGGAACGTATACGCGATTGTTACTTGATATGCGATGATATTATACGAGTTTATTTTCCAGGTTCAACTGGAGGATTTTCTTACAAAATGCTGCATGAGAAGCTTTACTACGTCCAGAAAAGCCCTACAAGCAGTAGCACGCGAGTGGTACAGAAATCAGACACACATACAATAGTTACAGTCAAAAAATGTAAAACATTCACCAGTTACACATGCAGAATCTAACAATCTTTGCACAAAATTTAAACAATAAAATAGAAAATAGAAACGCTCAAATGGTCATAAAAATGTTCAGAATTAAATAAAGGAATAATCAAGCAAAACATAAAACCTAAACGGACATAAAAATTGGTACTTATGTCCTTATGCGCTAAGTGGTTTCAGCTTTTACCACGTGGCCTAACTTTCTATTTGAGAGAAACTGCATGTTTATACCAAATGGGCTTGGTGGCACCGTGAAGGATGCCATGAAAAACCACTTTCTTCTTCTTGTACAGACGTTGCTCTGACTGACGGGAACCACTCGGAACTGCGACCGGTCTTCGATTGTTCGACACCATGATTCCTGAACGCAGGCTATCTTGCATCATCATGAGCAGCACCCCACTGGGCTATCAACACGGCTGACAACGCCAATCTTGCCGCACGTGGATCAAGCATCGAGCATGATCGCCACGCCGCACCTGCGCCGTCCCTTCGGCCAATCAGTGACACCAGCGACATCGGACGAAGCGTACAAAAGGCCGCAGCAAGCGCAGGCCCTCTTCAGTGGGCTTGGTGGCACCGTGAAAGACGCCATGAAAAACCACTTTCTTCTTCTTGTACAGACGCTGCTCGGACTGACGGGGACCACTCGGAACTGCGACTGGTCTTCGATTGTTCGACACCGTGATTCCTGAACGCTGGCTATCCTGCATCATCATGAGCAGCACCCCACTGGGCTATCAACACGGCTGACAACGCCAATCTTGCCGCACGTGGATCAAGCATCGAGCATGATCGCCACGCCGCACCTGCGCCGTCCCTTCGGCCAATCAGTGACACCAGCGACATCGGACGAAGCGTACAAAAGGCCGCAGCAAGCGCAGGCCCTCTTCAGTGGGCTTGGTGGCACCATGAAGGACGCCATGAAAAACCACTTTCTTCTTCTTGTACAGGTTAGAAAGAAATGTCCTTTTTCTAAGTGTTACAAAAGTGATGTTATTTGTTTTGTGGTGCTACCAGGCCCTGAGTGTATTTTGTGTGGTGTTCGCGAGTGCTTCCGCGTTGTTCGTTCGCTCTTGCTGCTTAGTGGTGACATCGAGGAAAATCCAGGCCCAAATATGCTCGATGAGGTCTTAAAAAAGGTTACGGAAATTCAAACCTCGCAGCACACTTTAGAAGAAGGATTGCAAGGCGTTCAATCTAGACTGACAGAAATTGAATTTACTCTTACATCGCCTAAACAATATCGTGAAAGGCTGGAGCAGTGCGAACAGCACGTCACCGCAATGAGCAAAGATATCCAGAACCGGAGCAAAAAAAATAGACGACATGGAAAACAGAAGCCTTAGGAATAACATTATTATTTATGGGTTGGACGAAAAAAGCGATGAAAGTAGTAAAGATCTGGAACAAGCGGTAGTCAACGGTGTATTCAAAGACAAACTCGGAGTGGAAACGAGATCAGTCGAGCGTGTACACCGTATTGGGAAAAAGACGGAGAATAACACAAGGCCTGTAATTATAAGGTTTTACAATTTCACAGAAAAAATGACTGTTCTTCGTAACTGCAAAAAGCTGAAACATTGCTCGATATCTATATCGGAAGACTTCTCGGCCTCAGTACGTGACATACACAGGAAACTTTGGCAGTCCTCCAAAGCAGAACGTGACGCTGGTGATAAGGTAACACTTATTTTTGATAAGCCTAAAGTGAACGATCAACTATATATGTGGAATGAACTACAGAAATGCAGGCTACCATTGAACAGCCTACGTCGCTACGACGCCAGGAAGTCCAGTGCTGACAACGCATGACGAGCAGGAGTTGTAAATTCACTTTCTTTAGTATGTTTTAATGCAAGGAGCATTGTTAATACAACTCAAAAATTAAAAGCTATCTTGTTAATTTACTCTCCTGACATTGTCGTCATAACAGAAACATGGCTGCATGCTGATATTCACGATTCGTAAATAGTTCCTCCCTCTTAATTTCTTCTTCGCTCCGACCGCGACAGTCGTGGAGCGGAGTCGCTATAGCAGTACGGCAGGGCTTATCTTTTCGCAAAGAGCAAGGTATTCCAGATCATGACAGTGTGTGGTGCACTGTATATGTCCACGATTCACCTGTGCTCATAGGCGGTATTTATAAGAAACCAAACGCGTCCGACGACTACATAATGAAAATTCACGACTTCCTTTGTGGCAGGTTGAAAGATTGTACTAAGTTAATTCTTACTGGTGATTTTAATCTAGCCACTATTGATTGGAGTACGCTGACAGCCGGCAGCAGAGATGTTAGTAGTTCTGAACTGCTTTTGAACATGGCGTTTAGTTTTTCGTTATCTCAGCTTGTCACAGAACAAACGCGCATTCAAGGGCAAACATTTTCAATACTAGACCTTGCATTTGTCCCTAATCATCTAACAGCCGATATCACACTCCAAGAGGGCATATCAGATCATAAACTGCTGCTGCTAACAGTTACTATCGGCGATAGAGGACCAGTTCCAGAATCACGTATAGCTGTTAAAAACTACAATAGAGCTGACGACGTCAGCATCATCGACTACCTTGAAGTAGTGTTGGAAACCTTTTCCATTGAAAATTATGGTAGAGTGAATAATCTATGGCCTAAACTAAAGACATAATAACACATTGTGAGGAAACGTTCGTTCCCACGGGACTGAAACGTACAAAACGCAGAAACCCATGGATTACGCGCTGTGTGATCCACCTAAAAATAAAACTGCAAGGGATGCGGAAGAAAAAACGTAATCCTGAAGATATTTGCCGACTT
The DNA here is from genome assembly GCF_038994185.2 of Dermacentor albipictus. Classification (NCBI taxonomy): domain Eukaryota; kingdom Metazoa; phylum Arthropoda; class Arachnida; order Ixodida; family Ixodidae; genus Dermacentor; species Dermacentor albipictus. The sequence goes on along the minus strand of NC_091828.1, from coordinate 12,237,708 downwards.
TCTGGTGAGCTAAAGACTGCTTTATGGAAGGCAAGGGATGTTTTTTTTTCAGCAACACTAAGAAATTTTATGAAACAGCATCCACAAAAGGTATGGCGCTACTTATCCAGGCCCGAGAACCAAGTGACTCATATCGATGTAATAGGAATCATAACTGATGAAGCTCACACTGTCGCCAGCACATTCAACAAATACTTTCAGTCCGTTTTTACACGTACCCCTACACTTACAGAAAGCGAAACTGTGACGGATCCTCCGGTATCAATGTCTGAAGTAGTCATAACCCAAGAAGGAATACTTAATTAATTGCTTCAGATTGATGTTAAAAAATCTTCAGGTCCTGACAATCTCTCCAATGCTTTTCTGCGGCGTTACGCAGAACAGATAACTCTTTTCTTGCATGCAACTTTCGCAGCATCACTTCAAACAGCCACCCTGCCGATGGACTGGCTGCGTGCCAAGGTCCTTCCGGTTCACAAAGGAGGCAATAAGTTACTGGTAAACACTTACAGGCCGATTTCACTCACTAGCTCCTGTTGTAAAATGATGGAGGATATTATTAGCAAAGCAATTACCACCTACTTAGAAGATAACAATCTACTGTACCCCAAACAACACGGATTTCGCAAAGGTCTTTCTACGGTCACTCAAATCCTCGAAATAACTCATGACTTTGCTGCAGTAATTAACTCGAGACTTCAAGTTGACGCAATATTCATAGATTTTTGCAAAGCATTTGACAGGGTACCCCATCCAAAATTAATTGACAGACTTAAGAATATTGGGATTGACACTAACATAGTACACTGGATAACCGCCTGTCTCTCTAACCACAGCCAGTACGTTAAAATAAATGCCACTGAATCTGAAGAGTTAGATGTTTACTGCGTTGTTCCACACGGGTCTGTGCTGGGTCCGATTCTTTTTTCAAATTTTTGTTCACGACATTCATTCTCAAGTTGAACCTGACGTAACAGTAAGGCTATTTGCAGATGACGGCGTCATCTACACCACAGTACAGATGATTAACGACCAGATTCGACCTAATTCCGCCTTAACTAACATTGCCAGATGGTGTCAAGAATGGGGAATGGAAATTAATGTAGCAAAAACTTCATCCATGTATATAACTCGAAAAAAGGTACCCTTAAAATTCGCATATCATCTAATGGGATTACATGTAACAGAAGCCGACACAGTTAAATACTTGGGTGTTACCATCACAAACACATTAAAATGGGACGTCGACATTAAACAGACGTGCACAAAAGCATATAGACAGCTGGGATAACTTCACAGGAAACTTGCACTGGCACCTTCCAAAGTTAGGCTAGCAAGTTATATGGCCCTTGTAAGGCCAATCCCTGAATACGGCAGTATAATCTGGAATCCGCACCAAATCTACCTTCTTAATCAACTGGACGGAATTCAAAATAAAGCTCTCCGGTTTGTGTATACGCAGTATTCACGTGACGTCAGCATAACCGCACTACGCAACCGGGCAAATATTCAAACATTGGCAATTCGCCGATGCGTTGCGACCTTAAAGTTTCTCCACCTTCTTTATCATGGCAGCATTATTATAAGCAAACACGAGTACCTAAAAGCACCATACCAGCGCTCAGCCAGAACAAACCATGCCAAGAGTATCAGGCCATATACCTCCCGCTGTATTACATTCAAGTGTTCCTTCTTTCCGTCAGTCATAGAATTATGGAAGGAACTGCCACACGACATTGTGTCCTGGGAATCTGTTATCAAATTTTTTGTCAAGATTTAAAAATTTTTCGATCAGCATGTTGCGCCCTTGTAGAAAAAAAAGGGGCTGCGCACGGAGTGTATGTTTCATGTGGATGCTGACCGCAGTTCTTGCAGTGTATGCTTTTACTGTGTATGCCGCTTGCAGTTATTCCGAAATCAGTGTATAACGCGCACCCTTTCCTGTACTGTTTAGTACAGGAACAGTCGGTACTGTTTTAGGACTTTCGTTTCTTTCATTTCGTATTTTCGGATCTTTCTTTTTCCATTGCTGGCAATCTGTACTTTTCATTGTTTTTCTTTGTTGTTCCCACTCCGGTAAGAGCCTGTAAAGGCTTACAGTATTAATAAAATAAAAATAAAATAAAATAAATTTGCTATTTTGTAAAGTTTCTGCGACGCACGACATAAAATTCAAACAGGACAGAAGTTCACAAGAAGATCGAGGCTAGAAGTGATAAACGGTGGTCGAAAAATAAATGTCCAGTGAAGTCAACATTTCTGCAAGTGAAATTCTCTTCTTCAGGATGGCAACTGCCCTCAGAAATGCCCTTGCCGAAACGTACCTCATTTCTTGTCTGCGCACCATTCATCGCGATAGCAAATTCTCTTCCCACATCAAATTTCTGTACAGTGTAACAGATGGAAAAGTGAAATAGCTGGAAAATATGGGCACTTACAGAACATTTTCTGTAGTTTAAAATTAATAATTCTTATACATACGTTTTCTCTAAAAGAGAAAAAAATCATAAAAGTGAGAAATCAAACTAAATAGAACTTTAAAAAGTAAAACTTAAAAAAGTGCTACAGAAATTTTCTGGCAAGCCAGCTTCCAGAAAATCTCGTTTTCTTTTAAGGATATATATTCACAAGCTATTTTCACCATTATATGTTGAAGGCAGTATGCAGCTTCGGGAAATGCGGCTGCACAAGATCTCTAAAAGCCTGTCATTAATAATTATGCAACCGCTTTATAATTTGAGAGCGCCGCATCTGTCTCTGCAATGGCTGACTTTTGTACAGACATTGATTTGAGGCAAAAAGTATGGCATGTCCTTGATAATGACTGAATAGGCACAGGCACCTGCTCGACAGTTATCCCGGACAAAGGCTGAACCACTACCTGGCGCCTTTATCAGGTAATGTATTGCGTTATATGTGGCTATCAACCACATTTTCAAAGATTGTGTTGTGTTGTTAAAATAGCATGGCAAGCGCGCACGACTAATCTCAGAAGAAGCCTTCCAGATCCAGAAGCGTGACGATGCTTGTGTACCCTATCCTCCAATTTCACTACTTCCGAAGGAAAATTTATTCTTACCGGAGTGGCTGCATGAGCAGAAGCACGTTCACGTGTTTTCTGTATTTTCTTGTACATTGGTACCTTAACGCTTCTTGGACGCACAAAAATTTGGTTGCTATTCAGCACTGTTTTGTGTCCCTTTGTCATGTCGCGTTGTTTTGTGTGCTTTGCGCTGAAATCATAAACCAAACAGCCTCAATGCACACTCTTCTGCCATTTGACTCGATGCCGCGGTGTTGCTTGTACGCGTCAACTTTCTTTCATGAATAACATACATAAAACAAAAAGCAAACGGCTATAAAATACAAAAGGAAACTGTAGTCTTAATCGCTACGTATGGTGCTATTAATAACGCCGAATCAGGTACACTAATCAGCTGACACGTGTTGGGCCTGCAGCACCAGTACAAAGGTGCAGCTGTGGAGAGCCGTGACATACCGAATTTCGCGTGTGTCTGTCGATTAAAACTATAATGCTTATTCAAACTAGAAGAAGCGTGTTCTATAATAATACCACCAATCGTGGTTTTCTGATTTCTACCAAAGTGTAGCAAACATTTCTAGGCAGTCATCGGCTCCCTTAAGCTTACCTTAAAGCGTCACTTCTTACCTTCCGATTTTTCTGCTCTTTCCTTGAATTGTATATTTGTTGTCTATAAGAATGCCTCGTACGTAGCACTCTCCTTAATGCTCGCACTGAATGAGCGCTGACACGTTCTTGCCGCATTCGCCGATTCCGCAACATTGCGCATGTACTACCGTTTCTTGTGCTGACATGCCGTGACGGGTTCAAAGGACAAGTGTGATTAGGCTCGCAGCCGTTCTTCGGTCGATAACAATTTCTTGAAAATAGGTGATGAAGACTGCGAGCCATACATGTCCACGTAATCGAGCGCTCCCAGTGTACTAGGCGCAACGGGCGCGACAGTATAGGGCTCTCGCATGGATGGATGGATGGATGGATGTTACGAGCGTCCCCTTTGGAACGGAGCGGTGGGTTGCGCCACCAAGCTCTTGCTACTATACTGCCTAATAGTCTACCTAGGTTAAACAATGAAAAAAAGACAAAAAACCCAGTGAACTACCACGCCCAAATTTCCTGATCCCCTATTGCGAACTGTGCTTTTGTACGTCTCCGTCTTTTGTCCTTTCCCTACTTTTCTTCCACCAATCCTCCAGTCGCCTCTTACTAATGTCTATTGCGGACATGTTTGCTTTACCACTGCTCCCTCTGAACCCAAGGGCTTCAAGGAGGCCAGTGGTGCCTAAATCGACCGCTGGGTAGACGTCGTCACATTCTAATAAAACATGCTCCGTAGTTTCCCTAGCTTTACCACAGCAAGCACATGCTTCTTCTTCCTTATTATATCTCGCTTTATAGGTGCGTGTTCTAAGGCATCCTGATCTCGCTTCGAAAAGTAATGAGCTTCCCTTTGAGTTTCAATGCCGCGTGTAAGTGCCTCGCGGGACCAAAGCGTCACCGCCTGTGATGGAGCCTGCGGGTCATTTCGTGTCGATGTCAGGCCCTGTGCGACAAAAATGCGTCACTTACAAGTGTGGTTCTTGATCTGAAAAAGGACAACGACCGCCTTCACTTTCACTCTGCCCGGAACACAGAGCTATTTCGCAAATGTAGCCAGCAACAGAAATGCGACGGAAACGAGTGGCCTCCTTTGGCGCCTTCATCGACCTCCCTTTGGTAAGAGGCCGCAAGTGTACCTGTCCTATCCACCGACTTCGTGTTGGTACGTGAACAACAGCCCAGCGTCAAATCGGCACCCGCTCCAGTGGGGGGTTCATCGCAGAAAGCAAATGTGCGTCTAGGCCTACAAACTATTCAGTTCAGTCCCAAGACGAGGATGAAGCCGTCGCAGGGGGCAAGTACTTCCAGCACGCTGGTTTCAGTGGCGGGAAGCCGTTCTCTTTTTGTGTCGCGCTTGGGCCCTTCGACAACTTGCGACAAAATTTGTATTACGCTGGAAAAGTTGTTGGCAGCAGCAGTGTTGACGGCCAAAAGCTCAAAGCGAAGCACGAGAGTCACGCTGCTTTCCCTTCTACATTGAACATTGAAAATCGACTTGGTATACATTTGGCCGAAGGGCTGCCGGCCTTTCTACCGCAGGAATGATGCGTCAATAGAGGCCAGCAAAAAAAATAACGTAATTTCTTTTGAAACCTCATCATTGAAGCGCTTCGTTTTTTACCAAAACATTCGTGGTCTGCGCACGAAACCGTCCTATTTCTACGAGAGCGCGCTAGCCTGTTCATACCATGTTATATGTTTAACTAAAACTTGGCTTTGCAACGACTTACTACCGGAATACATAGTTCATAGATATGACCGCATTTATGATGTGCGCGTTTAATACGGAGGTGGTGTGCTAATCGCCGTGCGGAACAATCTTAGCGTTCAAAGGCGTGCGCACCTTGAGATTGTACCAGACTGTGCGAGTTGAAATATTGGTTAAAAGCATCAAGAATTTGTTGCTCTTCGCAGCCTACTTCTCTCCAAATATGAGCAACGTGCAGTTCTCTGTGAATAGGAATCACTTAGTTGAAGTTATAATGTTGCAAAATATAATGTCCCGGCAGCTGGCGATTTCAATGTTCCGTCTATTGTTTGGGATTATTCTCGCGCGATATCCGTGCCTTTATTATCTCCTCGCTGTGATGCCATGTGCTTCTTTATCGAATTTCATGGATTAAATCAGCCTAACTCGGTTCAAAATTTTCAAAGACAATGTTTTAGGTCTGATTCTGGCTGTTAGCAGTTTGGTTCCTGTTTACCATTGGCATGTTCCGCTCAAATTCACAATCTTTCTAGAAAGATTGTGAATTTGCGTGTTTCAAGTGTTGAGCGAGCCTGTTCGCTCATTTTTTTTTTCCGAAAGGGCGACTATGTAGTTTTTTAGCACTCATCGCATGATGCCGACTGGTCCGAATTGTACCGTGTCACAGATATCAACAATGCAGTTAGCATCCTTAGTGATAATGTAGAATGTGCTTTGGAAGCGTTCATTCCCGGCAGAGTCTCGTCGTGCCCACTATTCTACGTGGTTTTCTAAGGAATTACGCGGTCTACGGCGTAGAAAGCTAAGGTGCCATGGGAAGTTCAAGACAACTGAATCATCAGATTGCTACGAAAAATTTAGTGTCTGGCGAAGCCAGCTGAAATGCGTAATGAGCAGAGACAGTGATGCATAGGCTAATTTTGTCGAAGAGCCCGTAAAATGCTATCCAAAGCTATTCTGGTCCTATGTAAAGGATTGCATTTCTGAGCGGGCTGAGGTTAATGTCATAAATCATCCATCTCGTGGCATTCTTATGTACTGAGATAATATCGCCAATGTATTCACTTAACATTTTTCCTCGGTTTTCCACCCGCCGTGGTTGCTCAGTGGCTATGGTATTAGGCTGCTGATCACGAGGTCGCGTGATCGAATCCCGGCCACGGCGGCCGCATTTCAATGGGGGCGAAATGCGAAAACACCCGTGGTGCTTAGATTTAAGTGCACATTAAAGAACCCCAGGTGGTCTAAATTTCCGGAGTCCTCCACTACGGCGTGCCTCATAATCAGAAAGTGATTTTGGCACGTAAAACCCCACAATTTAATTTTTAATTCCTCAGTTTTCCTAAATACAGCGCAAACTCCTAGCTCTGGTGACACTAACATAAATTTTCTTGAAAATAATGCTGCCACACTAGATTTTACTTAGTTGTATGGGTATTTGTTAATGTAATTAGCACACCAGCTCGTGTTACGTTGTCTTCGTCTACATGTCTTGACATTCTTATCACAATATTGACACTGTCATAGAGCATACTGGAACAGTGATGTCAGATGTCAGTGATCGTTGTTCTGTGTTTATGACATATCGTATCAATGTGAGGAACAGTTGTTCTGAGTCAAGTGTGTTTTCTGTACAAGATATAACTGATAGAAATATGGATCTTCTTTAATGCAGAGTTTCCAATTATGACTGGTCTTTGCAATACGAAATAAGTGAAGTGAATGTCACGTATTCTAAGTGTATTTATTTGTTTCTACAAATTGACAGCACACATTTCCCTTTCGAAAAGATTAAGCAAACCAAAAAGATAAGAAAACCTTGGATTGCACAAGAACTATTTGAAATGATGAAACACAAATATAAACTGTACCACATATTTCTTACTTTACGCTCGCCTGAAACGCTGACACTGTTTAAAAAGAACAGAAACAAACTAAATACGGAACTTAGACGCGCTAAGAATGCATCTGTTTGTATGAGCATCTGTTTACAGACGCGACTGGTGAAGATCCTGAAATCTTGTTGAGCATTATCAGTAAGGTTCTTGGCCACCAAAAGCGGTTCACTTCACCAGAGCACATGCTTTGGCGCTGCTTGGCGTTGGCCAGTGATGGTTCTCGAGGTGAGCAGTGGTGGCAGCGGATGCTGCACAGTGAAGTGCTGGTGGACCAACTCAGGGCTGTCCAGAGGGCCCGTGTGACGGCGGAGGGGCTCGGCCTCTCTCTACCGACGTGGGAGCGGCCCGCATCAGTCCCAGACTGATCCCTCAGGACCTAAATAAAGTTATTCATACAATATCATACCAGACAAGATAACCTGCAACAAAAATGAAATTTCAGGTTTAGCGCTTGCAAACCATTTCAATAAGTACCTTACATGTTAACGGTGCCACAGCAAACTCGCCCTGATATATCGTCGTTTTATTCCGTTTCAACCAGGTTCTTTTCAAAGCGCACTAGTGAATCTGAGGTACTCAGCACTACCATGAACAGAAAATGGTTAAGTTCTTGGCATGGATGATATCTAAATAACACCTATAAATTTGTTTTAGAATACATCACTCCAGCTTTAACGCATACTGACAGGTGTACTTATCTTTATCGGGCGACCACGTTTCGCCGCTTAACAAATGTAATCGCACAGCGTGGGACGCGCCTGCATGTATCCGACGTTTCTGGAAAGTTATCGATGCTGTCGATGTGTCTGTTAACTGTCTGTCTGACAGTTACCCGGCTGTCTGTTGTCGCCGAACCTTGTGTTATCTGATTTCATCGCGTAACGCGAATGGTGTAGAACTTTGTGGAAGGCACGCGGGTCCGAACGATTACCCCCGTGTTCTTAAACACGCCTTCACTTGAAGCTCCTCCTCGACTCAGCCAAGTCGAGGCGACGGGGCTCCCTTCACTCAAGGCGCCGTTGCGTTTCATGAACGCTACTCCAGCTTTCCTCCGCCAAGGAACGCCTTGAAAATGCGCCCTCGACTCAAGTGAAGTGTATTGACCGAGAAAAGCGTCCGATATCGAGACTATTCTTCAATGTGCTTATTAAAAGTCCCAATATTTAAGACAAATATATGTTTCAGTTCATTCGTCTTCCGAATCAAACAACTGCACGGCGCAATGCACAACTTTAGCTTGGCAACGCTGCCACTGTGAGCGTTCGACTGATAGAGCAAGCGGGAGCTGTGTTTCAGGTCTGGCAACAATCGCATCCCAACAGCTGAGAGCATGGCGCATGGCTGACAACCAAGATAATTTGCGCCGGCATTTGTCCGCTGCTGTTTGTTTCCTAGAGTGGTATTCTTAAACGCGCCTTCACTTGGCGCTTCACCTTGACTTCGCCAAGTCGAGGTTAAGCGCTTTCCTTCACTCAAGGCGTCGTTGCGTTTCGTGAACACTACTTGCGCACTACTCCGTCAAGGGACTGCTTGAGAAACCGGCCTTCACTTGAACGGTGAGCGACTTCCGGAAAGCGCCCCTGATAACGAGAGTATGTGGCCAAATATTGCAACAAAAAGAGCGAAAAACACTTTAAACGTTTACGACATGTTTTTTATTGTAATTGATGAAGTTTTCTTCAATGTATCTGTGAATTTATTACACTTGCAACATAATATTTGTTCAATCAAATGTTGATGTAGCCAAAACTGGCTATAGCCAAGCTTCGCCAAGCCGTGCCAGAGCAGAATCCGTAAGAATCGGAAGGTTCGCATGCTTCTGTTGTCGGCTGCTGCTCCTCTTGTCAGCTTTTTCTGCCGTGTTCTGTGTGCGTTTTTTTGTTTAAAATGAGCATCAATAGCGACAACTGCGTTAATCGTCATGGCGATAAGACCGGCGTGTCGAGATTCGTCTACACGCACGAAGAACGGGAACTGCTCCGTAACCTTGTGGTAAGGCACAGAGCGGTTATAGAAAACCGCCAAACTGATAATGTATCGAAGCGCGCCAAGGACAGTGCCTGGGAGAAGCTGGCCGAAGAATATAACAGCCAACCCGGCATTCGTCGCGTTACGGTGATGCAGCTGCGGAAGCTGTGGGACAACGAAAAATCAAAATGGAAGAAGAAAGATTCCGAAGAAAAGCGGGATTTTTACGCAACAGGTGAGAACTTCACCTTACATTTGCTTGGCAAAATTAAGCACCGCAGAAGTCTGAAGTCTACGGTGAAACTACGGTGTAAAATAATTGTATGCAGCCTCAGCATTATTGAACCACTTAACCCACCGGCCGCCCCCCTTCTAGCATACGCTGCGTATCCCCGAGCTGCTGCACAATTTTATTAATAGTGGTTATGCAAAGTGCAAAAAATGCTTTTGCTGGTATCAGGTTAACGACAAATCTTCTGCGCACGTTATGCGCACGCGAATAATTATCGGCATAATGAGAGAGCGTAGGTAGTATCTGTATGTATTATAGCTTATGTTGACGTTACAGTTCGGCAAGCTGCTCGTCGCGTTTATGCGTGTGCGTTGTTTTGTAGTTTGTAATTTTGAATGTGCACATGCATTTACACTTTTTTACGTCAGGGCGTGGACCACCTACCTGCCGGCCAATGAGCCCATCATTCGCGCTTGTCGGGGCGGCTTCCTCTCACATTGGAACCCGGCTCCCAAACCCTTACGACAGCGACGGAGCCCATACCAACCAGCCAGTACTGTCTCTACCACCTGCGCGCATACTTGAGGCTATGGTATCTGGAAATCAAGACTGCATGGACGAGTGGCTTGGTGAAGCCAGATTTGGCAAAAAATATTAATTGCCATGCTGCTGCCCTTGTGTTGTGATATGACTGCATGCATGTGTACTGTTTCTGAGATGTTCTGTTTCTGTGTCGTTTATTTTTCTGAGTAACGCAGCTGGCGCAGGTGTTCACATGGTTTGTGTGTCTGTTTCACTAAAATTTACGTTTCTGTCATTACTATCTATCAGCAATACGCCATGTTGTGCCAGAATCTTGCTGTTACTTCACTAAATTATTGTCATGGGCAAGTATATTTATTAACCTTAAGGTGTCTTTGTGTGTCATAAGTAAACACGAAGATCAAGGCTAGTTTGATAGGCTTGCATCCCTTTAGAGCTGTAATTCAACCTGCTTGTTTTCTATGTGCAGGTCCTCTCTTCCATAGCACTACTTCCAGCGCAGGAAATAGCTGGCCTGTCAATAAACCGGTAACTTTCACCTGCCACGGCTGAAATGCTTCACTCCGCCAGTCAACTCTACATTTGGCGGCTGTTGAAGCCCCTGTTCGTGAAGGACAGCCTCTTTTTTCTAATTTGTGTCTTGCAAAATTAGCATGCACTTGTACGAGCTGTCTCCATCTCTCATTCTTTTCGAGGTGCCTCTGTGTTTGCATACTGCCAGCAATGTGCCCCCTGCAACCTGTTATCCAATTTTAATGCTGATAACATGAAGACATTCATTGTGGTTCCTGTGTGTACATGTGCAAAAATAAGTGTGCATGCACGCAAACAAAAGTGCCTCTACAGTAAAGTTGCAATGTATGAATGCTCTTTTGATTGCACCAACTGCCTGTGGGGCACTAGTTCTGCTTCCTGTGTATTTTCAGGCCCTACTCCTGTGGTACCACAGCCAGCTTCGGAAGTCTGCGCTCTATCAGAAGCAACGGGCATGTCGCCTTCTACAGCTCGGGCGCCTTCGGTTCTAACGCTCATGCTCCTCCAGCAGCACCGGCTCCTGGCGACATGCCTTCTTTGCAGCTGATTTCTGTGACTAACATGTAGCAGGCATCACCAGATAAGTTGTTTCTCCTGTTATCTGAAATTTCATGCTACAGCTGAGATGCATCCAGCGTGCTTATCCAGCAGCACTGGAAGCTGTGTGGAATTGAGCCTCCTTTGACAGCATATTTGTGCAACTAACATCTGTCAGAAACATCACAGAGTGAAGTTGTATCTATTGCTAGTTCAAATTACATGCTACTCCAGGCGCCACTATTTAGTAGTGAAACTTTAGTCTGTTGTTACGGCAACACTGAGTGTAGACTGGAACACACTTTTCCTATATATTTCTGTGACTAGCACACTTGGAGGGCATCATATGGATAAGCTGCTTACTTTTTCTTTTCACTTGCTGGCCTGGGTTACAGTCTAAAGCCCCTAGCGCTTTCCATTTCGTGTGTGACTGATCACTTGTGACTGTCTGATTAGTGTGCCTGCATGTATGTGTATTTGTATTCATAAGATGTTCAAACTATGAATCGACACTGCATACAAAAATGAGTTTTCAACTGCAGTGTGTCCTAGGCTCTAAGTTAATGTTTAATTTATGTGTGCAGATTATCCAGTTCAGGCACCACTGCCGGCACAGGAAAGTGCTGTCTTGGCAGGTCCCAGTACCGTGCCGCTATCGACGACTGAGACCACGCCACATGCAGTGCCAACACCTGCTCGACTGGAAGCTTCAGACGCTGCGGCTCTCATTGACACACCTCAGCAACTGAGACCAGCACGAGGCCGCACAGCTGCGATAGAGCGGGCGCTCGCACCTGAAGGAGCTGCCCGACTGAAGGCGCTTCAGAAAGATGAGGAGCGCAAAGCAGAACTGCACTCTGTAGAGATTCGCTTGCGTCGGCAGCAGCTCATCCAGCAACGACAACGTCACAGGATGGACGAACAACGGAAGCAGGAACTGCACCAAATCGAAGTGCAATGCGGCAACAGCAGCTGGAGCAGCGAAAGTGGCGCGATGACATGGAGCGCCAGATGCTGTTTCTTGAATTAGAGGCAAAGAAGCAGCAACTTGCATAAAGCCAGCAGGCATAAAATTAAATGTTTCATTATGTTTTCACACACGGTTATACTTTAATATGTAAGGAGTATGATACAGCTGCAACTGTGGTTAATGATTGAAACTACTTGTGCGAATAAGCAATAATATACACAATACACGAAAAAAGCACCAAAATATACATATGAAATAAGTACTAAAGGAGTGTCCTGACCAGTAAAGTGTGCTTGCACTTTGATGGTATTCCTTATCTTGCACATAATTGGAGTTTCCAAGATGTACTCGTTTTGAAATCTGGATTAACGTAGGTGCAAATTCACTTTTATGATGTTTTAGTTAAATGTTCGAGCAATAAGCCTCAGTCGACATTGCGATCCATGCAGTGTGTCAGTTTGCCTCGCCACATCAGGCTGCTGCCGCCTCAAGTGTTGTGGGATCACCACAGCTGGAGGTTCCGGGTCCTGCCTCAGTACTGCCAGGTTATGCAGGGCAGCACAGGCTGTCGTAATGACCGCAGAACGCTCCGTCAAGTGCTGAAGCCCCATGTCCAAACATGGGAAGCGACGCTTCCACACACCGAAAGCTCTCTCTACAGTGTTGCGGGTGCGGATGTGAGCAGCTTGATACCTGTGCAAAACAGACAATGTTAGTTTACACTTATGCTAACTACTCTGAGACGCACTTTATACCTTGGCATCATAAGCAGGTTAGTCGTCAAAGCTCTTGCGGCTAATATGTTAATTGTATTGCGTCTTATATTCGGTGTAGCAAGAACAGATTACATGAAATACATGAAGGTAATAAAACAAAGCTATATTTTGGAAAATTACGTCATTACTACTAAAATATCGATCACGCTTACTCTAATTGAACCTTCAAATGCAAGAAACTGTACGTCATTACATAAGGTTTATTGTGCTTTTTGCTTTATGCAGCGGTACTCACTTCCTCTCGGGGCTGTTCGGACGTCCGGAGGAAGCTAGTGGGGTCATTAGGAAGGGCATGCATGCATAGCCAGCATCGCCAAGTAGAAGACCAGGCATTCGTTTTGTCTCGTAGAGAACACGTGCACGACTGTTGTCGAAGATTCGACTGTCATGCACGGAGCCGGGCCAGCTAGCCACGACGTCGTAAAATTGCAGCTGCGGCCCTGCAATGACCTAATGAAAAAAAGAAGAATCGATTGTCATTTTTTTTTTCAGCTGAGGTGAATATAAGCCGCGCAATTCACACATACACGATAGTCTTTTTCTGAGTAGAAGCAGCCACTGCTTTTTAGAATTGCAAGGCCCTACTTCCCTTTTGGTGATCTAAAGAAATTCAAAGAAGAGCCCCAATATGTACGATAGTCTTCTAATATAAAACGTATAGCACTATTGCCACGCCATTCTTCATTTACTCGGCCATATCACCGCGCATTATCACGAAATACGCTATGTCATTATCTGGAGCAGGAAAAGGATCGGAATGGAGTAAATTGATTTCTACCTTGACTGATCCAATTAGCCAGTATACTGTTTATTGAAGCCTGTAGACATTAACACATGACTGTCTCATTAAGAATTAATGCTGCGCTAATATAGAGAAGAGAAAAGAGGTAGCAATTTACCTGTACATTTATGGAGAAGTAACCCTTCCGATTGCGGTAAACTTCGCCATTCGGCCCACCCGGTGCCTTGATGCGGATGTGGGTGCAGTCTATACACCCCGTCACCTCGGGAAACTTGGCAATGCGGTAGAAATCCACCATCGTCGCACGGAACTCGCTATCTGTGCTCGGAAACTTCACGACGACCGGGAAGAAGTGCGTAGCAATTAGTCGTGAGACACGTTCGACGACGCGGCTCACTGTCGGTTGCGACACGTTCACTAGGTCACCTGTCACAACTTGAAATGTGCCCGCTCCATAAAAGCGTAAAGCGAGAAGAAGTTGAAGCATTGCTGGCAGAGGGTGGCCACGGTTGCTGGCGCTCTGTTCAAGAGGCAGGCAGTCAAGCAGCTTCTTCACGGTGCACTTCGTGAACCGATAGCGTGCGAGAAATTCGCTGTTGGTGAAGTGTTCCATGGGATTCAGGTGGTCCCTCAGCCTCTGTCGTGCTACGTCTGCAATATCGCTGTTGTCTATGGCGACGCCGAATAGCTCGTCGACACGGAGAACATAATCGACGAACGAAGCGTAATCCGCCATAACGCTCGAGTGAAGGAGCTGCCCAAGGTAGCCTCGATGCTACCTTGAGATTCTCGAGGAAAGCGCTCGGGATTTCCTTCACTTGAGGAGCGTTTCAAGTCGAGGGCGATTTGTGAAATGGAAAATGACCCTCAAGGAGCGTTTCAAGTGGAGGGTCGAGTCAAGGAGCGTTTGTGAATACGGGGGCTAGTGTTTCAGTAGTGACTGACGTTGCGGTTGTTAAACGTGGTTATGATGGGTGATTTTGTCCTTGTGCGTATGGTGACCGAGCGTGAATGACTTCTGAGGCCACAGATGGAACGGCCGATGAGCAGCTTTGTTTACCTTGACGACCGAGTGGTAATGTGAGTTTGCTGAAAGCAACAACAGGACAGAAAATATGGGTGAGTGAGCCATTCTTTCATGGAAGCACCGTATGTCAATGCGGTTTTCTTGATGTTGCCACTGCGCTGTCGATAAGCCGTTTCCGATGTACACAAGCATGATTGACTCCAGTTTCTCATGCTGCGGGCATCAATTAGTACCTGAAACATATTCGAGGCAGCATAAGCTTGTCCGAAACATATATAATTTTTATTTTTATTTTTCTGCTAATGGGATCTTGTGGAAGATTCGGCACGATAATCTGTTGTTGGTTTCGCTTTCTTAAACGATAATGTAGAAGGTACGTATCGGCGCCTGCATCCCATGATCATTCCAGTATCGCGTATGAAATCTTTCGGTAGATGAGAAGCAGTTATAGTATAGATGTGGCAGAATGCGTATATGGTTGAGTGCGTAGCTCCGGCAGGTAGAAAAAAAACAAGCGTCTTTTGAGTCCTGTACTTTGTTTTAGAATCCGTGGTGGTCACTCGGCTTGCTCAACTTGTAGCACATACGGTCAACGAACCAGCACTGGTGCCTGCATTTCCTGTGCTTCCTCACTTCGTATATACGCTACGCAATGTTTTATTGTTCCGAAAATTCACTTGTCAATACTTCATCACCGCCATTTGTTTTTTCCTCCTAACTCTTTCAGCGTGCTATGTGGTAGCAGCTGATGCACGTTCCATAAACTGGGCTTTCAAGTTCACGCAATGCCGACATATTTTTAGTTGTGCTACATTTTTTCATATCCGTTGCTTACGTATACTGAATTTACTTAGCGCGCGAGCACCCTGTCTACATAAAAGTTTTCGCATTCTGGTGCAGGATGTGGGCCTTGGAAGGACCAGCTGATGAAAACATCAACGCCTGTGCTGCACAGTAAGGCTTCTGGCAGACGTGAAAGCATCGATAGATATGGTGCCTGCCTGTTGGAATTGCACCAGCTCGCTTCCCTGAAAGAAGCTAGGTGCTGAAGAAGTACTTGACTAGCCTACCCAGTAATTAGTCTGTGCTCATTTTCATAAACTTTGTAAAAATATTCGTGTTACGTGTCCCCACATTCATAAAATGGCGAAATGGACACCCTGTGATTTAGAACCACAAACATGAAACAGCCATGTCAATGAAATCAAATTAATTTTTATTCCCCTTCAGCTGTCATATAATTTTTTTTAAATCGCATGAATATGATGGGCGAGGTCATCAGTTGCCCGTGGTGCTTTGCAGCTGCGACAGGATCTTTTTGCTGCGCACAATTTGTGAAGCAACACTTTCGTAGTATTAGTAGCCAGCACTTCAGTATTTTGTGGCATGCTGAAGCTACTTTAGCATGAGCAAGTGTAGATTAAAAGTATGCCATAGTTTTGATGGTTGATCTCTGCTTTTCTGAAATAACGGTAGTAATGCGCTCTATACTGTATTTTTCAGCATTGTCATTGTGACAGTCTGCATCACCATTTGGCCAATTTTGGGATCCCACAAGGCACGCTGCTACCCTGGGTGTTGTACCTCGGTCAATTGCTGAAGTTCTGCAAGCGCCATTGAAGCCAACTGTCATCCGCATCCAATGGAAGAAACTCATTGTTTGGGCCGTCATAATTTAGCTTAAGCTGAAGCTAGAAGCAGGGTAGAAACAGCATATATTCTACAAGAGCTTACCACTGCATGCCGTCAGGTGGCTACACCCGATAGACTACTGTCTTGAAGAGAGATGGTGTTTTATTCTTGAATATATTAGTCAGCAGTACTACTCCTTCTGTTTATATCCTGGGAAACAAACAAGCGAAGACACCAAGGACAACATAGAAGACATTGTACTTACAAATCGAATTGAAGAAAGGACAAATTAATGGCAACGAAAGCGGATGACAAAACAACGTGCCATCAGCGTGCGATGCTCTAACCAATGGAGCTACCGCGGCACCGTTTTGCCATCCACTTTCTTGTGTATTTATATTTTACTACTAGAACCAACTACTACTACTACTACTAGAACTACATCATTTCCCACCTGCGGCAAGTTGTTTTTTCATCCACTCTCATTGCAATTATTTATCATTTCTTTAATTCAATTAGTAAGTACAAGTAATTTCCCTTATGTTGTCTTTGGAGACTTTGCTTGTTGGCTTCTCATGATATGATTATTAAAAATCGCGCCCCTCGGTCAACCCCCTTTCTTCTCCTTCATTACTGCTTCTGTTTGTAGGATCAGAGTTCACGCTGTATTGCGTACTGTCAATGTACAAAAAGGCGAGAATAATGTTAATTTATTGTTTTAGAAAAAAAAAATGGCACTTGAATTGACCTGAAATTATTAAGGGGTACATACTGACTTAATAAGTATAACTGAAGAAAGGCCATCTACATGAAAAATACAATGACTTCAGCTACAACGTATCTATGAAGGCAAATACATGCAGTCAAACTGCTTTTAGTGGCGACGTTTGAGCTGGTAGGATAACAGAAAAATGATAGATGTCTTAAGCAGAATATTTCCACGGCTATTATAGTGCAGCAAGACATTAACTGGACCTCTCCTGCACTTGCACACCAATGCAAGCGCAGCACAGACAGCACAGTTGGAAAGGCAGTTGCTCTTCGTGCGTGTGTTGGCAACCTGGTTCCTGCAAAGAGAAGGGGTTGGTAATAAACATACAATGATGTTAAAGAAGGTCCATGAAACTAGCTTAGGTACTGTATTAGTTTTTTAGTTTACATTTCGTAATATTACATTAGTTTAAGAAGTTTGTGTTCTAGAGCGCGATTTTTTTTACAACAATTACCTCATACTGTTCTTATTTATTTTTATTTGCAAAGAAACTTTTCAGCTGGTCTACCGCTTGTTCAGCAAGACCGACAGCAGCGATCTAACACTAACATAATGAACCCTATAGAGAGCTGGGATGTTCGCAATAAAGGTGTGCGAGATGTATCTGCTACCACTTGCTAGCACTGTTTGTGTTAGGTGCTGTCACTACACTGCTACACCTTTATTTATCGGAATAAAAAATAATGTGATGCACAAAACTCTATTCTGTTGTATTGTTATTCTGTCTATTTTATTCGAACGAAACGTTACATTATCATGTGTATACGTGTAGGTATAATTATGAATGCCATTTCATGGTTGGTGACTTCCTTGTTGAGCTTGGATATTCATAGGGATGACAAGTTAATGAAACTCAATGGTTTGAAGCAAGGATTACGTAATTATTGCTTATGACTTTAAATTGCACCAACTGCACTCGGTCCGCACGAAATTATAGTCCATTTCTTATTTTCGTTAGCGCAACTAGCCGCATCAAATTAAAGAAAATTGCAAAAATTAAAGTGCACGCACCTTCTCGTTTACAAAGATGCTCGCTTTGCTGCGGTGTGCTTCGCCATCCTTGTATTAGCGTAGGCAGTGACGATCTACCCGAGTACAAACAGCGCCGATGGCCGACGCTCGCGCAAGCGACACACGCACTCAGGCAATACACCCACTGGTGACAGGAATCTTCGTAGCTGTTTCCTTTTTGCAAGTTCGAAGTCCGCCGCAGTTATGTATCGCGTCGTGCTTGAACTGATGCGGCTTTCTGCGATGAGCCGCAAGAAACACGTGAATGCACTGACGCCGATAGTAGGTTCGGAGCATTGGCACGAAGCATACCAGTGTGCAGGTCATCAACTGGCTCATGCATGGAGTAAGATGACAAACGCACCTGAATGGTTTGTGGGGATGTCGCGGCTAGCGAAGGACGAATCCCAACGTAAAAACGCAACGCGTCTTTATTCGGCGAACGATGTCAGCGGACGGGCATACCAACGCTACGTTTGTCACAGTAGCGCGTGGTAGAAGGCGGCTTTTCTCAGCCAGGTAGCCTGCTTTTATAGCCACCGTCGGTGACGCATACCTCGGGTGACATGGCGGTGGCGCTATACTTTATCGACCATGCAATCCAGCGTGCAGCTGTGGTATGCTTGGCCAGATGATAAGATGGAAGGTGCGCAGAAATATGTGCAGAGTGTGTCGCCACATCACCCCCCCCCCCCCCCCCGCGGAGTGGAGAGCCCTCAGGGCTTGAAAAAATCTGGGCAGCGTACGCGACGTCCGCTGGGCGTAGTGACGGAAGCAGGCTGCGATGTTGGCGGTCGTGGATGGACGTCTGTGGGTGTACTGGTATTCGCTGGTTCGGCGGAATCGGTGTAGGCCGGCTTCAGCCGGTCGATAGAGACGCGGATGGCGTTCCCTTTAATGCGCAGGGTGAAGGTTTTGTCGTCGCGACGGATAACTGGGTAGGGTCCACTGTAAGGTGGCTGTAAAGGCCGGCGGACGGTGTCGTCGCGGAGAAAAGTGTGCGAGCACGTTGCCAGATCCTTGAAGACGAAGGGCGCGGTCTTACAGTGGTGAGCTGCAGGTGACGGGCGGAGGGTAGCGATAGTGCGTCGGAGCCGGGCGATGAAATCGGTGGGATCTGACGTCGCGGTGGTGGATGGCGGTGAAGCGAGAAATTCGCCTGGGAGGCGGAGAGGTTCCCCGTAGACGAGCTCTGCGGGTGTAGCCTGAATGTCGGGCTTAAAGGTGGCGCGAAGACCTAGGGTGACGGCTGGGATGGCTTCAGGCCAGGTTGAGTCAGGGTGGCACATGATGGCTGCTTTGAACTGTCGGTGGAAACGTTCGATCATCCCGTTGGCGCATGGGTGGTAGCTGGTGGTCCGCGAGCGTTCGAACCCGATGGTCAGCCCGAGCAGCCGGAAAAGGTGCGATTCGAACTGTCGTCCTTGGTCGGTGGTGACGCGGCGAGGGGGCCCGAAGCGGGCAATCCAGCCGGCGAAGAAGGCCGAGGCGACGTCTTCCGCAGCGATTCCCTCGAGGGGCCATGCCTCAGGCCATCGAGTGTACCGATCGATGGCGGTGAGGCAGTAGCGATAGCGTCCAGCTGGAGGCAAGGGCCCTATGATATCAAGGTGGACGTGTTGAAATCGACCAGAGGTCTGGGGGAATGCGCCGAATGGTGAAGTGACATGTCTGGTCACTTTAGCGCGCTGGCATTGAATGCAGGAGCGCGCCCAAGTGCGGCAATCACGCTGCATGGAGGGCCAGACATAGCGGTCAGCCACGAGGCGTGCAGAGGCGCGTATGCCGGGATGGCTGAGATTATGTAGCTGGTTAAAGAGGCCACGGCGATGGGAAAGGGGCACGTAAGGCCTGCTTCGCGCTGTTGACATGTCGCAGTAGATAGTCTTTGTCGATTCAAATATGGGGACTTGCTGCAGTTGTAGCGAGGACCTGCCCTTAAGAAGCTCCTGCAGTTCAGCGTCCGTAGTCTGAGCCTCGGCGAGGACATCAGCTGTTATCGGCCACACGTGAAAGCGCGTCGGCGACCACGTTGTCCTTCCCGCTGGAATGTTGGATGTCGGTGGTAAACTGGGCGATGAACGAGAGCTGGTTCTGCTGAACCGGTGGGAGTTTGTCGCGGCGCTGAGAGAAGGCGTAGGTCAGAGGTTTATGGTCAGTGTAGATAGTGCAGTGTTGTGCTTCGAGAATGTGGCGAAAGTGCTGAACTGCTTCGTATATCGCCAGAAGTTCTCTGTAGTAAGCTGGCGAAATCGACGGCGGGGGGGTCGTGGTTTCTTCGGTGGGACTGGCCGCAGAAGGGGTCGTTTTGCGAGCTGAGAGTTTCTTGGAGAAGAACGCCAAGGGATGCCAGGTGTTGTTTACGTGCTGCATAAGGGCGCCGCCTATGGCGATGCTAGAGGCGTCCGTGAAGAGCCCCAAGGGAGCGTCTGGCACAGAATGGGAGAGAAGTGTGGTGGTGCAAAGAGCAGCTTTGCATTTTTCAAAAAGTTCTGTTAAAGGCGGTGTCCACGTGATGGGTTGGTTTCCTCGTAGACCAGCCAAGGCATCATGAAGGGGAGCCCGGTACTCGGCTGCGTGTGGCAAGAAACGCCTGTAAAAGTTCAGCATGCCGAGGAAACGGCGAAGGTCTTTAGCGGTGGTTGGTTGAGGGTAATTTTGCATGTCTGAGATGCGTTCAGGTAAGGGTCGAGTTCCCTCTGATGAAACTTCATGGCCGAGGAATTTGGCGACTGAAGCGCCGAGCGTGCTCTTTGGGACATTGAGGAGAAGGCCGTGGTCGTCGAGGCGTTGGAAAAGGAGACGAAGGTGCCTGTGGTGTTCGTCGGCATTGCGGGAAAAGACCAATATGTCATCAAGATAGACGAAGCAGAAGTCGAGGCCGCGGACGACTTCGTCGATGAAGCGTTGAAAGGTTTGTCCAGCGTTCCTCAGGCCAAAGCTCATGAAGGGAAACTCGAACAAGCCTAAAGGAGTAATTATTGCAGTTTTCGGGACGTCGTCCGGATTGACGGGTATCTGCGTGTAGGCCTTGACCAAGTCTAGCACGGAAAAAAACGTGGCAGCCGGAAATTCGATGTGCGAAGTCCTGCATGTGGTGAACGGGGTACCTGTCCGGAATTGTACGGGCGTTGAGGGCACGGTAGTCCCCACAGGGCCGCCAGCCTTCGGCCTTCTTAGGGACGAGGTGAAGTGGTGAGGCCCATGGGCCGTCGGAGGGGCGGGCGATTCCCTCCTGGAACATGGCTTCGAACTCTGCTTTGGCTATGCGCATGTGGTCCGGGGCAAGGCGACGGGTGCGACAGAAAACTGGGGGCCCTGGGGTGGTCCGGATGTAGTGCAAGGTGGTATGCTGCAGGTCGCCTGGCAACCCGCTGGGGCGCGTCAAACCGGGAAATTCGGCGAGGATGGCGTGGTACGGTGAATTATGTTCGACGCTGAGTACTTTGATGCTTGGCTGGTGGGTAGTCGTTCGCTGTCCTGGCGCAGAACGTCCCGTTGTCGCGTCGATGAGACGGTCGTGGCGGCAGTCCCGAAGGAGGTTGTAGTGCGCCAAAAAGTCTGAGCCGATGATTGGCTCTGTGACGTCAGAGATGACAAAATTCCAATGAAGGTCACGGCGTAGGTTTTTAAGCTGGACGTGCAGGTGGAGCGAGCCGTAAGTTTTGATAGTGGACCGGTTTGCCGCGCTGAGCTCGAAAGACGTAGAAGTACGGGGACCTTGAAGGTGGGCTCGCGGGTAGCAGCAAATGTCGGAACCGCTGCTTTGTAATTTGGTCGGTGACGAAGATGCGATGGCCTCCTGGTTGGCAGCTCGCATCCGTGGCTACGAGCTGCCGTTGGCATTTTTCTGATTTCTAGCGGAGCAGGGTGGTCGACATTGTCGTGCTCTGTCCCCGAGGCGTCGATGGTAGTAACACCGGTCGTCGTCACCAGGCTGCTGCGACGGGGTAGTGTTCTGTCCACGGCTTTGCGAGTGGCGCGTCGGGAAGTGTTGCTCCAGGCGTCGTTGAATGGAGCTGAGCTGTCGGTTGATATCGTCGATACGCCGCGCAAGCTCTATGGTGTTCGGCGGTGCGGCGACAGCCTGGACGGTGGGCGATAACGGCGGCAAAGAGACCTCAATGACGCGGTCAGCGATCCCGGCGAGTTGGTCGAGAGGTAGCGTAAGCTGAGCCTGCAGAATTGCCTGGACGTGCGGTGGAAGTCGTTGAAGCCAAAGTGCTCGCAGTAAGGAAACCTGGACTTCCATGTTGCCCGCGAGAGCACGCATGTGGCGGAGGAGCAGCGAAGGCTTGCGCTCGGCAAGTTCTGCGGACTGAAGTTGTCGCACCTTCTGGTCGTCCGAGAGTGACAGGCGGCGAATGAGTTCCGTCTTGAGGTGTTCGTAAAGGTTGGCCGTTGGTGGATTGGCAAGGATATCCCGGACCTCGCTGGCGTAGCGGGCATCGAGGTGGGCGACGACATAGTGGTACCGGGTCCGGTCTTGTGTGATGTGCGCAAGAGAGAACTGGGCCTCGACTTGGGCAAGCCATACCTCAGGCGAGTCGGCCCAAAACGGCGAAAGCTTGACAGCGACATGCCAGACGCCGTGCGGGGCAGCGTGCGGGATGCCGTCTGCCGGGGTTGTGGCGTCCTCGGCGGAACCGGCAGGATGCTGCTGCACGGAACCATTGAGCTGGTCGTGCCGTTCCTGAAGCTGTCGCTCTTGCCTCTGGATCACCTCTTGCTGCGTGTGAAGCTGTCTGTTGAGGAGTTCCAGCTGTCGTTGAAGGGCGTCTTGTTCGTCCATGGCGATGCGTTGTTGTTCGTTGTCCGGGTCACCAGATGTGGGGATGTCGCGGCTAGCGAAGGACGAATCCCAACATAAAAACGCAACGCGTCTTTATTCGGCGAACGATGTCAGCGGACGGGCATACCAACGCTACGTTTGTCACAGTAGCGGGTGGTAGAAGGCGGCTTTTCTCAGCCAGGCAGCCTGTTTTTATAGCCACCGTCGGTGACGCATACCTCTGGTGACATGGCGGTGGCGCTATACTTTATCGACCATGCAATCCAGCGTGCAGCTGTGGTATGCTTGGCCAGATGATAAGATGGAAGGTGCGCGGAAATATGCGCAGAGTTTGTCGCCACAACTTCCTCGTTGAGCTTGGATATTCATAGGAATGACAAGTTAATTAAACTGAATGGTTTGAAGCAAGGATTACGTAATTATTGCTTATGACTTTAAATTGCACCAACTGCACTCGGTCCGCACGAAATTACAGTCCATTTCTCATTTTCGTTAGCGCAACTAGCCGCATCAAATTAAAGAAAATTGCAAAAATTAAAGTGAACGCACCTGCTCATTTACAAAGACGCTCGCTTTGCTGCGGTGTGCTTCGCCGTCCTTGGATTAGCGTAAGCAGTGACGATCTGCCCGAGTACAAACAGCGCCGATGGCCGGCGCTCGCGCAAGCGACACACGCACTCAGGCAATACACCCACTGGTGACAGGAATCTTCGTAGCTGTTTCCTTTTTGCAAGTTCGAAGTCCGCCGCAGTTATGTATCGCGTCGTGCTTGAACTGATGCGGCTTACTACGATGAGCCGCAAGAAACACGTGAATGCAATGACGCCGATAGTAGGTTCGGAGCATTGGCACGAAGAATACCAGTGTGCAGGTCATCAAGTGGCTCATGCATGGAGTAAGATGACAATCGCAGCACTAGCTCGCAGTCTTCTTGACAGGACGGCCGATCTTTCTCGGCGCTGCAGTGGAATATTTCCGGTGCTGAAGCGCTCCTGAGGACTGCAAAGGTGCCTAAAACGAAGCCCTTGAAAATGCGGAGCATGGATAACCGAAGAAAAGGTACGGAGGCAACTGGCGTCCATCGGAAAATGCTGACGAGGCGAGCTACAGATCGCAAGGCAGCCATGTTTACGCCTTAACTTCACTCGAGGAGCGATTCAAGGTAGCTGCGAGGCTACCTTGAGATTCTCGAGTAACGCGCTCGACCTTTCCTTCACTCAAGGCGCGTTTCAAGTGGAGGGCGATTTGTGAAATGAAAAACCGCCCTCAAGGAGCATTTCGAGTGGAGGGTCAAGTCGAGGTGCGTTTGTGAATACGGGGGTAGTCTGGAACATTCGACGCCTGCTCTATAAAAGCCGACGCGCTTGACCCGCTGATGAGATTTCCGACGATCGCCGACCGTGTTCGCCGCTATCGTTGTGCTATAAGTGAAGCCTGTTTTGTGGGCACAGGTTCGCCCAATAAAAGCTAGTTTTGTATTCCGCCGTACTGCTTCTTTCTTCACCGTCACTACCACGTGACATCTGGTGGAGGTGCTTTTCGTTCATGTACGGGACGCCCCCGACAAGCCGTGATCCCAGCCCAGACCGCAAACAGAACACCAACGTAGTCCCGGACCACCGAGCAAGCCGCCGTCTTCAACAGCTGCCCCCGGAGCACGGACTTCTGCCTGAGAAGACCAAGAAGATTGTCGCCAAGGCAACCCCAATGGCAGCCCCAGCATCTCCCACGTGCTGCAGCAGCCCAGGGAACCACCGACGTTCCGCGGTTCCACATTTGAGGACCCGGAAACCTGACTGGAAACGTATGAGAGGGTCGCTACCTTTAACAACTGGGCAAGCGACGACAAGCTACGACATGTCTATTTCGCATTGGAGGACGCCGCGAAGACGTGGTTCGAGAATCGAGAAGCCACCTTGACGACGTGGGACCTCTTCCGAAGCGGCTTCCTGCAAACATTTCAAAGCGTCGTGCGAAAAGAGCGAGCCCAAGCTCTACTGGAGACAAGAGCGCAGCTGCCGAATGAGACGATCGCGATCTTCACTGAGGAAATGAGCCGTCTGTTGCGCCACGCCAACCCCGAAATGTCCGAGGAGAAGAAACTACGTCTACTGATGCGTGGTGTAAAAGAGGAACTTTTCGCCGGTATGGTAAGAAGCCCACCGAAGACCGTCGACGAGATTCTTCGTGAGGCGACGAGCATCGAGAAGGCACTGGAATTGCGGAACCGGCAATTCGACCGACGCACCAAGCCAACAAGCTACTCCGGAATTCAATCACTGGCCACGGACGATCTATGTGAGACCATCAGGGCCATTGTGCACGAACAACTGCGCAAGGTGTATGCCATCGTCGCAGCCTCAAGTGGCCTCGATCGCTGACATCGTAAAAGAAGAGGTGCACCGATCGCTAGGAGTTCCTGAGGTGCAAACACATTTTCCGCAGGCACAGCCAGAAGCGATGACTTACGCCGCCGTCGCACGCCGTCAAGCTCCCCCTCCTCGACAACGCCAGGGCCCTGTAACTCCGCAAGTCCGTCGTCCACCGCCGCCGCCGCCAGCACGCCCACCCGTCGCCCAGCACACCTACGCGAGGAAGACGAACATTCGGCGCGCCCCCGACCACCGCCCGCTCTGCTACCCCTGCGGCGAAGCCGGCCATGTGTACCGCCGATGTCCATACCGCGACCTGGGATTGCGAGGCTTCGCCGTCAGCGCACAGCGCACGAGGGAAGGTGAACGACCTCGTGACATCGCCAAATGCCTAGCCGCCACTCAGTGGAACTCTCGACGACCATCCCCTTCGCCGTCACCAGGCCGCTACCTGTCACCGTAGCGCCGACCATACACTGGTCCAGCTCGGGGTCGCTCTGCGAGCCCATATCCGGAAAACTAAAAGCAACAACCGATGGAGGTGCGGTTGCTGTTCGTCGAACTGACGAAGATCCTCCGCCGCCGACGAAGACGACGAATAAACGATCTCGACGACATAACAACGACACGCCGCCGTCCCGACGAAGTCAGGAAGGCAAGACTACAACGACGAACGACGACTTGACCACGCGACGTTCCAACTTCAGTTCAACACGACGCAGCCGTGATCCGACGCCACGACCTAACTGCAGCGCCAGGCAAAGAACCACCGACCTCGACGTGCTTCTCGACGGCCGCGCAGTCACTGCTTTAGTCGACACAGGGGCCGATTACTCCGTAATGAGTCGACACATCGCCGCCCAGTTGAAGAAGGTTAAGACTGCATGGGAGGGCCCGCAAATTCGGACCGCTGGAGGGCACCTCATTACGCCGACTGGAATCCTCAAGGCAAGAATTACCGTTCATGACCGCACTTACCCTGCCACCTTCGTTATCCTTCAACAGTGCTCACCAGACGTCATTCTCGGCATGGACTTCCTGAATCAACACGGTGCAATCATAGACCTGAAGTCAAAATTGATAATACTGTCGGAAGATCAAGCGATACCGCCAGAGAGCTCTCGTAGTCACCACGCCTTGAGTGCGCTCGAAGATCAAGTGAGCATCCCGGCGCCCTTCAGCATTATTTCCATCGGCACTGAAACACCCGCTGACGTATAAGGTATCATCGAGGGCGACCAACATCTACTGCTCCACCATGCAATTTGCGTCGCAAGAGGGATCGCTCGACTCCACGGAAGGCAAGTGAAAGTTATGCTAACCAACTTCAGCCAAGAGTTCAAGCACATCAACAAGGGCACGACAATCGCATACATCGAGGAAATTGTGGAAACCAGCAATGCCTTTGTCCTCTCCGATTCAGCGGTATCTACCCCGATGAGCATTATCCCCGAACCAGACTTCGACGTCAATCCAAGTCTTCCTATGAGTAAGCAGCAACAGATCAGAAGTCTTCTCCGACGATACAAAGACTGCTTTTCGACGTGATCGAGGATTCGACAAACACCAGTTGCAAAGCATCGCAAAATAACCGAAGAGAGCGCTCGACCACTCCGCTAGAGCCCTTACCGAGTTTCGACGCGAGAGCGTGAAGCTATGAGGCAATAAGTCGACGAAATGCTGCGCGACGACATCATCCAGCCGGCGAAAAGCCCATGGGGCTCTCCTGTAGTCCTGGTAAAGAAAAAGGACGGAACCCTACGCTTCTGCGGCGATTATCGTCGACTGAACAAGATCACGAAGAAGGATGTGTACCCCCTTCCAGGGATAGACACATTGGATCGGCTCTGCATCACTAAATAGTTCTCGTCGATGGAGCTCAAGTCTGGTTACTGGCAAATAGAAGTCGACGAGAGAGATCGCGAAACGACTGCCTTCATCACGCCAGACGGCCTCTACGAGTTGAAGGTCATGCCATTGGGACTGTGCTCGGTGCCTGCAACGTTTCCGCGCGTCATGGACACGGTGTTAGCCGGACTGAAGTGGCAGACGTGCCTTGCTTACCTGGATGACATCGTTGTCTTGGCCGGAAATTTCGACGATCACCTTAAGCGGCTTGCGACAGTGTTAGAAGTCATCAAGTCATCAGGGCTCACTCTGAAGCCGGAAAAGTGCCGTTTCGGTTACGGTGAGTTTTTGTTCCTAGGCCACGTGATCAGCAAATCAGGAGTACGCCCCGACCCACAGAAGACAGCTGCCATCACGAAGATCCCGCAGCCAACCGACAAGAAGGCAGTGCGCAGATTCCTTGGCATGTGTGCCTACTATAGGTGCTTTGTCAAGGGCTTTTCATGCACCGCGGAGCCGCTAACACATCTAACCAAATGTGATGTCGCGTTCAAGTGGGAAACGCCGCAGTCCAAGGCATTTCGAGAACTCAAACGATGCATGCAGTCGCCGCCGGTACTTGCACACTTCGACGAGGACGCCGATACCGAAAGCCACACTGACGCCAGTAGCCTAGGCCACGGTGCCGTCCTATTCCAGAGGAAAGAACGACTTGAAAGGGTCATATCGTATGGTAGCCGGTCGCTGTCAAAAGCGGAAAGCAACTATTCTACGACTGAAAAGGAATGCCTCGCCATCATTTGGGCTACAGCTGAATTCCGCCCTTACCTCTATGGCAGGCCATTCAAAGTCGTCAGTGACCATCACGCATTGGGTTGGCTAGCTAACTTAAAGGACCCTTCAGGACGGCTGGTGCGGCGGAGCCTCAGACTACAAGAATATGATGTCACGGTAATATACAAGTCCGGAAAAAACACTCCGACGCCGACTGCTTATCGCGCGCCCCCATCGATCCCCCGCCGCAAGACGACGAAGGCGACGACGCCTTCCTTGGGATAATAAGCGCGGAAGACTTCACTAAACAGCAACGAGCCGACCCGGAGCTAAAAGGCCTCGTCGAGTATTTGGAAGGGAACACCGACGTTGACCCTAGGGCATTTAAGCGCGCGTTGTCTTCGTTCACGCTACAAAACAACCTGCTCCTGAAGAAGAACTTCTCACCAGTCAACGCCGGCTACCTCCTTGTTGTACCGTCAACGCTGCGTCCAGAAATACCACACGCCCTACACGACGATCCAACCGGTGGGCACCTCGGATTCTCCCGGACGCTGTCCAGAATACAGGAAAGGTATTACTGGCCGCGTCTGACCGCCGACGTCACCCGTTACGTCAAGACATGCCGAGTCTGTCAACGACGCAAGACACCGCCGACAAGGCCAGAAGGATTACTACAGCCGATCGAACCTCCTCACCGACCATTCCAGCAGATTGGGATGGATTTGTTGGGGCCGTTTCTGATATTAACATCCGCGAATAAGTGGATCGTCGTGGCGACGGACATTCTCACCCGTTTTGCTGAAACTAAAGCTCTACAAAAAGGCAGCGCAGCCGAAGTGGCGAAATTTTTCGTGGCGAACATCCTGCTGCGACATGGTGCCCCAGAAGTCCTCATCACCGACACAGGAACGGCTTTTACAGCAGAGCTCACCCAAGCCATTCTGCAGTACAGCCAGACAAGCCACAGGAGGACAACTGCCTACTATCCGCAGAGGAATGGTCTCACGGAGTGCCTGAACAAGACCCTCGCCGACATGCTAGCAATGTACATCGACGTCGAACACAAGACGTGGGACGCGGTCCTGCCGTACGTAACCTTTGCGTGCAACACGGCGGTGCAAGAAACAACACAGATCACACCGTTTAAGCTGGTTTACGGCAGGAACCCGACGACGACGCTTGACGCCATGCTGCCGCATGTAACTGACAAAGAGAATGTAGACGTCGCAATCTATCTCCAGCACGCCGAAGAAGCCCGACAGCTCGCCCGACTGCGAAGCAAGAGCCAGCAGAGGACCGACAGCCGACACTACAACCTCCGACGACGCTTCGTCGAGTACCAACCTGGCGACCGTGTTTGGGCCTTGACCCCGATACGGCGACGAGGACTCAGTGAGAAACTACTCCGACGCTATTTCGGACCCTACAAGGTCATCCGACGTATTGGCGCTCTGGACTATGAGGTCGTGCCAGCCGGCATTTCACATTCACAGCGGCGCCGCGCACGATCTGAAGTGGTCCACGTGGTGAGCCTTAAACCCTTTTACGGACGCTGACAAACTTCGCCATTTTTGTTCTTTTCTTTGCTACGAGTGCTTTTGTTTATTACCTTCGTTTGTTTGCAGCATCGGGTCGATGCTTTTTAAGAGGGGAGTATTGACACGTGTACTTATCTTGATCGGGCGACCACGTTTCGCCGCTTAACAAATGTAATCGCACAGCGAGGGACGCGCCTGCATGTATCCGACGTTTCTGGAAAGTTATCGATG
Source organism: Dermacentor albipictus (assembly GCF_038994185.2). Lineage (NCBI taxonomy): Eukaryota > Metazoa > Arthropoda > Arachnida > Ixodida > Ixodidae > Dermacentor > Dermacentor albipictus. Next base: position 12,208,157 of record NC_091828.1, on the reverse strand, counting down.
CTTCTACCCGACTGTCTATTGTCGCCGAACCTTGTGTTATCTGATTTCATCGCGTAACGCGAATGGTATAGAACTTTGTGGAAGGCACGCGGGTCCGAACGATTAGTCTGGAACATTCGACGACTGCTCTATAAAAGCCGACGCGCTTGACACGCTGATCGGATTTCCGACGATCGCCGACCGTGTTCGCCGCTATCGTTGTGCTATAAGTGTAGCCTGTTTTGTGGGCACAGGTTCGCCCAATAAAAGCTAGTTTTGTATTCCACCGTACTGCTTCTTTCTTCACCGTCACTACCAAGTGACAATATCTTTAATCTAATCTGGTAGTCTGGGGTGTTTCCAGGAAAAATGAAAATGAGTAGGGTAACTGTATTTTTTAAAGGAGGCAACAGAAACGACGGTTCAGATTACATACCGATCTGAATCATTCAAGTATTCTCCGAAGGAATAAAAACTATTTTTTCTCGCTTGTAAAACTTTTTCGACATACAAAACATTCTATCTAGTGCTGTGTTCCGCTTTCGTAAAGGCAGGTCGACAGGAACGGCTTTGCTCACACTCAAGGAACCTGTACTAAAAGACATAAAATGAGTTCTCTTCACATTGGCACAATTCATTGAATTCAGTAAGGCGTTCGGTTTAATAAATCACAAACTTTTGCTATGGAAATTATCACAGGATGGCATTAGACGTACTCTTTTAGCATTACTTGAGCCTTATCTTACTGATCGAAAACAATCATTATGCATAAAACACGGGAAGTGAAGTCTTGTTCCTTTACTAAATGGGGTGCCACAAAGGCGCGCACTAGGTCCTATGCTTTTTACCCTCTACATTAACGACATTACTAATATTGATACAACTGTAAAATTTATCTTGTAACCGATGACCCTAATCTTATTTCTGGTCCGAATGCGCAAGATGTCATGAAAAAATGTAATTATCTACTCACTAAGCTATCTGAAGGTGAATCCCTAATTGCCTAAAAATAAACCTTGCGAAAACTAAAGTAATGTTCTTTCGCGCAAGAAATAAAGTTCTTACTAGTAATCAAACTTTAGTGTGCTGGTAAAAATTTGCAAATTGTTGGTGAACATAAAATATTAAGCGTCACTTCTCCTTTCCACCTTACTTAGAATAAACATATTGAAAATATCAGAACAAGACTGTCCGCTATCACAGGTGTTCTGTCTCGATGTCGGCGTCTTCTTCCAGCCAAATCAAAACTGAATATTTATTACGCCTTATTTTCTTCCCACCTAAATTACTGTAGCTTAGTGTGGGCTACAACATGGGTTTTCTGGAAACAACCTAGCCATTTTTCTCAAAGCATAAAATTATAAAAATAGAATATTTCTACTCTTGTCACCTTCTAAATTCACTTTAATTGCTCAAATACTGTCTTCAAAATTTTCTACTGCCTAGTGCATCTTCGACACCTATATTCAATTCTTTTAATGCAAGAAATAGTGATACGTGGTATATTCCGTGGTTGCGTAATAAATATAGCCTACAATTATTACAACATATTCTACATCATCAGCAGCAGCAGCAGCCTGGCTACGCCCACTGCAGGGCAAAGGCCACTCCCATACTTCTCCAACTACCCCGGTCTTGTGCTAATTATGGCCATGTTGTCCCTGCAAACTTCCTAATGTCATCCGCCCACCCTAACTTTCTGCCGCCCCCTGCTAGGCTTCCCTTCTCTTGGAATCCAGTCCGTAACCATTCATTGCCGTCGGTTATCTGCCCTCCCTATTACAAGTCCTGCCCATGCCCATTTATTTTTCTTGATTTCAATTAAGATGTCATTAACTCACGTTTGTTCCCTCACCTAATATGCTTTTTTCTTATCCCTTAACGTTGCACCCATCATTCTTGTTTGCATAGCTCATTGCGTCGTCCTCAATTTAAGTAGAACCCTTTTCTTAAGCCTTCAGATTTCTGCTCCGTAGGTGAGTACTGGTAAGACACAGCTGTTTTACACTTTTCCTTTGAGGGAGAATGGCAACCTGCAGTTCATGATCTACCATACATAATAAATAATATCAAGCTACGGATACTTCTTCATGCAAGGAACTGCGAATACATTTTGTAAACTAATGATCAGTGATTGTTTATCGTTTTTCTGAGCCAATTGTGTTACCGATTTTGTGACCTATACAGGCATATATTTTGATCTCCTGGTTTATCGAATATGTTTTTAGTCTGTATTATGTAGTCTCAATATTAGAGCAATTTGTGTTAGCTTTTTAGTGACCCTTACACACACACTTCCTTCTTTCTGTATCAAATATGTTTTTTCCTCTTAGTCTCTATACTATTTTTGGACGTCTTATTCTGTTTTTATGTAATTAATTGATTCTGAGCGTCTAACGATGTTACGATTTTTGATGGAACCACCATGTATGCCTTGTTACGAGCCATCGGCCCAGTCAAGCTGTTTTTCCAACAGATTTTAGCCTTTGGCATCAACCAGAACACTAGTATTTCTGGAAATATAATCTATATCTCCTTATCTGTCTAGATAGCTCCTGTGACCAGTTCAGCACTTCAAGATTTACAGAACAAGAGATCGCGGTGGCCGCAAGTCAATTGAAACCAGTGCGTTCTCTTGATTACGGCCGCATACCAAGTTTAATTATCAAAGGCTGTTCTTCTATTTTTGTTTCTCCCCTTACGCACATCTTTAATCTTGTGTTGCGTACAAATGTCTTTCCTTCTTGTTGGAAGAATGCAATGGTTGTGCCAGTTCATAAATGTGGCAACATGAGCAACATCAAAAACTAGCGCCCCGTGTCACTGTTGTCTGCGTTTGCAAAAGTGTTTGAAATAGCTAAGTTCAAATTTAAGCATAAGATTAGTGTTTACCAAGATGGCTTTTTTCGTGGTAGGTCTGTGGAAACAAACCTTGTTACCGTTCTAGATGCTGCAGGACCCACCTTTACTAACCGAGGACAGTCAGACACCGTATATTTGGAGTTGTCAAAATAATTTTATGTTGCTTTTGATGATCTTCTTAACCATAAACTCTTGAGTTACGGCGTTAGCACCAGCCTATATACGCTTATCATAGACTAACTGGCAACTCGACGGAATTACGTTCGCGGTGGTGCTAAGTTCTCCTTGCCTTATGGATCAGCTTCCGCTGTTCCACAAGGGTCGATCTTAGGCCCATTATTTTTCAATTTCTTTGTTAATAACCTTGAAGAATATTCGCGGGTTTTTAGTCTCCTTTTATACGCTGACGATATTGTCACATGGTCGTGACGTCAAGGAACACAGTAGCAATACTGTGAACGACAAAACTAACTTTTATTGGGCGAACCTGCGCCCACAAAACAGGCTACACTTATAGCACAACGATAGCGGCGAACACGCTCGGCGATCGTCGAAAATCTGATCAACGGGTCAAGCGCATCCGCTTTTATAGAGCAGTCATCGAATGTTCCAGACTAATCGTTTAGACCCGCGTGCCTTCCACAAAGTTCTACAAGTTCTACGCAATTCGCGTCAGGTGACGAAATCAGATAACATAAGGTTCGGCGACAACAGACATCGGATAGAAGCATCGATAACTTTCCAGAAACTTCGGATACATGCAGGCACGTCCCACGCTGTGCGATTACATTTGTTGGGCGGCGAAACGTGGTTGCCCGATAAAGATAAGTACACGTGTGAATACCCCCCTCTTAAAAAGCATCGACCCGATGCTGCAAACAAGCGAAAGTAATAAATAAGCACTCGTAGGAAAGAAAAAAAACAAAATAAGGAAAGTTCGTTAGCGTCCGCAAAACGGTTTAAGACGCACTACGTGGACCACATCAGGTCGTGCGCGACGTCGCTGTGAATGCGAAATGCCGTCTGGCACGACCTTATAGCCCAGTGCGCCAATACGTCGGATGACCTTGTAGGGCCCGAAATAGCGTCGCAATAGTTTCTCACTCAGTCCTCGTCGGCGTATCGGGGTCCATACCCTAACACGGTCGCCGGGATGGTACTAGACGAAGCATCGTCCGAGGTTGTAGTGTCGGCTGTCGGTCCTCTGCTGGTTCTTGATTCGCAGGTGGGCGAGCTGTCGGGCTTCTTCGGCGCGCTGGAGATAGGTAGCGACGTCAAGATTCTCTTCGTCAGTTACATGCGGCAGCATGGCGTCGAGCGTCGTCGTCGGGTTCCTGCCGTAAACCAACTTGCATGGCGTGATCTGTGTTGTTTCTTGCACCGCCGTGTTGTAAGCGAATGTTACGTACGGCAGGACGGCATCCCAGGTCTTCTGTTCGACGTCGACGTACATTGCTAGGATGTCGGCGAGGGTCTTATTCAGCCGCTCCATAAGACCATTCGTCTGTGGGTGGTAGGCAGTTGTCCTCCTGTGCCTTGTTTGACTGTATTTCAGAATTGCCTGGGTGAGCTCCGCTGTACAGGCCGTTCCTCTGTCGGTGATGAGGACTTCTGGGGCGCCATGTCGCAGCAGGATGTTTTGGACAAAGAATTTCGCTACTTCGGCGGCGCTACCTTTCGGCAGTGCTTTAGTTTCAGCGAAGCGGGTGAGGTAGTCCGTCGCCACAACGATCCACTTATTTCCGGTTATTGACATCGCAAAGGGTCCCAACAAGTCCATCCCGATCTGCTGGAATGGTTGGCAAGGAGGCTCGATTGGCTGTAGTAATCCGGCTGGCTTTGTCGGCGGTGTCTTGCGTCGCTGACAGTCTCGGCATATTCTGACATAACGGGCGACGTCGGCGGTCAGGCGCGGCCAATAATACCTTTCCTGTATGCTCGACAGCGTCCGGGAGAATCCAAGGTGCCCAGCGGTTGGATCGTCGTGTAGGGCGTGCAATACTTCTGGACGCAGTCCTGACGGGACAACAAGAAGGTAGTTGGCACGCAATGGTGAGAAGTTCTTCTTTACGAGTAGGTTGTTTTGCAGCGAGAACGAAGATAATCCTCGCTGAAATGCCCCAGGGAACACGTCGGTGTTCCCTTCCAAATACTCGATGAGGTTTATCAACTCCGGGTCTGCTCGCTGCTGTTCAGCGAAGTCTTCTGCGCTTAAAATTCCGAGGAAGGCGTCGTCATCTTCCTCATCTTGCGGCGGCGAGTCAATTGGGGCACTGGATAGGCAATCGGCGTCAGAGTGTTTTCGTCCGGACTTATAGGTTACAGTGATATCATATTCTTGCAGTCTTAGATTCCACCGCGCCAGCCGTCCTGAAGGATCCTTTAAATTCGCTAGCCAACACAAAGCGTGATGGTCGCTGACGACTTTGAATGGCCTGCCATATAGGTACGGGCGAAATTTCGCTGTAGCCCAAACGATGGCGAGGCTTTCCTTTTCGGTTGTAGAATAATTACCTTTCGCTTTTGACAACCAGCGGCTAGGGTAAGCTATCACGTGTTCATGACCATCTTTTCTCTGGACTAACACGGCACCGATGCCTAGGCTACTGGCGTCAGTTAGCATTTCGGTATCGGCGTGCTCGTCGAAGTGCCAAGTACGCGCGGCGACTGCATGCGTCGTTTGAGTTCTTGAAATGCGTTGGCCTGCGGCGTTTCCCACTTGAACTCGACATCACATTTAGTTAGCTGTGTCAGCGGACCAGCGATGCGTGAAAAGTCCTTGACAAATCGCCTGTAGTAGGCACACATGCCAAGAAATCTACGCACTGCCTTCTTGTCGAAGGGCTGCGGGAATTTTGAAATGGCAGGCCGTCTTCTGTGGGTCGGGGCGAACTCCAGACTTGCTGATGACGTGGCCTAGGAACAGAAGCTCATCGTAAGCGAAGCGGCACTTTTCTGGCTTCAGAGTGAGCCCTGATGACTTGATGGCCTCTAGTACTGTCGCAAGCCGCCTAAGGTGATCGTCGAAATTTTCGGCGAAGACGACGACATCATCGAAATAAACAAGACCGGTCTGACACTTCAATCCTACTAAGACCGTGTCCATGACGCGCTGGAATGTTGCAGGCGCCGAGCAGAGTCCGAATGGCATGACCTTGAACTCGTAGAGGCCGTCTGGCTTGATGAAGGCGGTCTTTTCGCGATCTCTCTCGTCGACTTCTATTTGCAAGTAGCCAGACTTGAGATCCATTGATGAGAAGTATTTTGCGTTGCACAGCCGATCTAATGCGTCGTCTATCCGTGGTAGGGGATATACATCCTTCTTTGTGATTTTGTTCAGTCGACGATAATCGACGCAGAAACGTAAGGTGCCGTCGTTTTTCTTCCCCAAGACAACAGGGGATGCCCACGGGCTCCTCGACGGCTGGATGATGTCGCGCAGCATTTCGTCGACTTGTCTTATAGCTTCACGTTCTCGTGTCGGAACTCGGTAAGGGCTCTGGCGGAGTGGTCCAGCGCACTCTTCGGTTACTATGCGATGCTTTGCGACTGGTGTTTGTCGAATCCTCGATGATGTCGAAAAGCTGTCTTTGTATCGTCGAAGCAGACTTCTGAGCTGTTGCTGCCTAATCACGGAGAGACTTGATTTATGTCGAAGTCTGGCTCGGGAACTACGGTCATCGGGGTAGATACGACAGAATCCGAGAGGACAAACGCATCGCAGTTTTCCTGTATTTCCTCGATGAATGCGATCGTCGTGCCCTTGTTGATGTGCTTGAACTCCTGGCTGAAGTTTGTCAGCAGCACTTTCGTGTTTCCTCCGTGCAGTCGAGCGGTCCCTCTTGCGACGCAAATTTCACGGACAAGTAGTAGACGTTGGTCGCCTTCGATGACGCCTTCTACGTCAGCGGGTGTTTCGGTGCCGACCGAAATAACGATGCTGGAGCGAGGCGGGATGCTCACTTGATCTTCGAGCACACTCAAGGCGTGGTGACTACGAGGGCTCTCCGATGGTATCGCTTGATCTTCCGACAGCGCTATTGACTGCGACTTCACGTTGATGATTGCGCCGTGTTGGTTCAGGAAGTCCATACCGAGAATGACGTCTCGTGAACACTGTTGGAGGATAACGAAGGTGGCAGGGTAAGTCCGGTCATGAATGGTTATTCTTGCCGTGCAGATCCCAGTCGGCGTAATCAGGTGTCTTTCAGCGGTGCGAATTTGAGGGCCTTCCCATGCAGTCTTAACCTTCTTCAACTGGGCAGCGATGTGTCCACTCATGACGGAGTAATCAGCCCCTGTATCCACTAAGTCGGTAACTGCGTGGCCGTCGAGAAGCACGTCGAGGTCGGTGGTTCGTTGTCTGGCATTGCAGGTAGGTCTTGGCATCGGATCACGGCTGCGTCGTGTTGAACTGAAGGTCCAACGTCGCGTCGTCAAGTCGTCTTTCGTCGGTGTAATCTTGGCTTTTTGACTTCGTCGGGACGCCGGCGGGTCGTTGTTATGTCGTCGAGATCGTTTATTCGTCGTCTTCGTCGAAGGCGGAGGATCTTCGTCAGTTCGACGAACAGCAACCGCACCTCCATAGGTTGCTGCTTTTAGTTTTCTGGATATGCGCTCGCAGAGCGGCCCCGGGTTGTGTCGGTGTATGGTCGGCGCTGCGGTGACAGGTAGCGGCCTGGTGACGACGAACGGGACGGTCGTCGAGAGTTCCACTGAATGGCGGCTAGGTAATCGGCGATGTCACGAGGTCGTTCACCTTCCCTCGGGCGCTGTGCGTTGACGGCGAAGCCTCGCAATCCCAGGTCGCGGTATGGGCATCGGCGATACACATGGCCGGCTTCTCCGCAGTGATAGCAGAGCAGGCGGTGGTCGGGGGCTCGCCAAATGTCTGTCTTTCTCGGGTAGCTGCACTGGGCGACGGGTGGGCGTGGTGGCGGCGGCGGCTGTGGTCGACGGAATAGCGGTGTTGCAGGGCCCTGCGTGGTCGCGGAGCGGGACCTTGACGGCGTACCACGGCGGCGTAGGTCATCGCTTCGGGCTGGGGTTTCGGTAATTGAGGTTGCACCTCCGGAACTCCAAGCGACCGCTGAACCTCGTCTTTGACGATGTCAGCGATCGAGGCCACTTGAGGCTGTGACGACGGGAAGATCTTCTGAAGCTCCTCTCGTACGACTGCCCTAATAGCCTCGCGCAGGTCGTCGGAGGCCAGTGATTGAACTCCGGCATAGTTTGTCGAGTTGGTACGGCGGTCGAATTGTCGGTTTCGCATCTCGAGTGTCTTCTCGATGCTAGTGGCCTCGCGAAGAAACTCGTCGACGGTCTTCGGTGGGTTTCGTGCCATACCGGCGAAAAGTTCGTCCTTTACACCACGGATTAGTAACCGGACTTTCTTTTCCTCCGACATTTCCGGGTCGGCGTGGCGGAATAGGCGGCTCATTTCTTCTGTAAAAATCGCGGTGGTCTCGTTAGGCAGCTGCACTCGGGTTTCTAGTAGTGCTTGGGCTCGTTCTCGGCGTACGACGCTTGTGAATGTCAGCAGGAAACCGCTTCGGAAAAGGTCCCAGGTCGTTAAGGTGGCTTCTATGCTCTCGAACCACGTTCTAGCAGCGTCTTCCAATGCGAAGAAGACATCTCACAGTTTGTCGTCGCTGTTGCAGCTGTTAAATGCAGCGACCCTTTCGTACATCTAGAGCCAGGTTTCCGGGTCCACGAATGTTGAACCGCGGAACGTGGGGGGCTCCCTGGGCTGCTGCAGCACGACGGGGAATGCTTGGGCTGCCATTGGGGTGGACTTGGTGGCAATCTTCCTGCTCGTTTCAGGTAGAAGTCCGTGCTCTGGGGGCAGTCCTTGCAGTCGGCGGCTAGCACGCTGGTCTTGGGCGACGTTGAGTTTGTCCTCAGGCTTCGGGCTTGGATCGCGGCTTTGCGGGGGCGTTCGGTACATGAACGCACAAGCACTTCCAGCAGATGTCACGTGGTCGTGACGTCAAGGAACACAGCAGCAATACGATGAACGACAAAACTAACTTTTATTGGGCGAACCTGTGCCCACAAAACAGGCTACACTTATAGCACAACGATAGCGGCGAACACGCTTGGCGATCGTCGAAAATCTGATCAGCGGGTCCAGCGCGTAGGCTTTTATATAGCAGTCGTCGAATTTTCCAGACTAATCGTTCGGACCCGCGTGCCCTCCACGAAGTTCTACAAGCTCTACAGCATTCGCGTCAGGTGACGAAATCAGATAACACAAGGTTCGGCGACAACAGACATCGGATAGAAGCATCGATAACTTTCCAGAAACTTCGGATACATGCTGTGCGATTACATTTGTTAGGCGGCGAAACCTGGTTGCCCGATAAAGATAAGTACACGTGTCAATATTAAAATTTATTGTGAAATAGAATCAGAGCATGGTTGTGAATAACAGGAAGATATTAATTCTGTTGCGCCGTGGTGCGCTTCCATCCTTTTGCGCATTAATCCAACTAAGGCACTTGTTTCGTTTAATCGAAAAATGTGCCCATTACTGTACGAATACTCACCTGACAACATTCTTTTGAAAAGAGCGAGTTGTACGGGCGACTTAGGAATATTGGTTGGGTCCCGGCTAACTTTCGAAGATGTTTCAAGCAGCGTTCAGCAGCAGTATTCAGACAAAATTAGGCCCCATGTCTAGGGTGAATAAAAGTTTTACGAATTAGAACTGCGCTAGTCTCTTGTATTCTTCTTTTGTACGCTCGAAGTTAGAGCTTAGTTTTGTTGTATGGAAGTGTATTATTTTGACAAACGTTGCGAAGATTGAATGTTTTCAATGACGTTTCATTCAGATCCTGTGCGATCGATTTCTCGGACGCTGTGTATTTTATGCCTGTGAGCGTGTACTGCGCATGCTTAATATTAGACCAACAGAAGCCGGGCGCAAATGTCGTGATTATTCATTTTTGTATAAACTAATTCACAACCACTTCTCCTGTCTGCCGTTACTCTCAGCTCTAACGTTCTGCTTGCCTCGCAGTAACCTGCGTAATCGTAGCATTTTTACATGAATTGCTCTTGCACCTATAACTCGTCTTGTAACAAAACAAAATAACTTGCGTGATGATCTTGTTTTATTCAGTTCCACTACTTGCTCATTATCAAATTTGTGTGTCTGAATATTTCAATATTTACTTTGTTACACTTTGTACCAGTGTTGTTTGAAATATTCTGTTTTGTTTTTCGGTTTTATTTTCTTTATGTAACACAAATGCACCAACATTAAGGCGTAAAGCTGTTCTTGGGCACTTTAAGAAAAATAAAGAAATGAATAAACGCAAAGGCGGAAGACTGAAAATTGAAGGCAGTAGATGCAGTTTTTTTTATGTGTGACCATGCAGATGCTCTTTTTTGCTATTTAAATTTACTTCTTTGTGTTGACTTCTATATAATGCGTTATATTAACTTCTCATTTTCGCGCCCGCCGTGGCTGCTGAACACGAAGTCCAAGCTGAGAAGCGAATCCCTGTACAGTCCTAAGTCGCCGCCCGTTAGTCCACCTGAACCGCCGCGGTGTGCAAGACCTCGCGCACAGCCATTGGCCAACTCATTGGCCTTAAGAACCTCAGAGTGCACATTGATTCCCATATGGGCCGGGAACCATGTGATGCTATGAAAACCAACAGCCCCCTCGCTGCCGAGGATGGCCGCCGCCTCCTTTGAGATCGAGCCGGAGGCGAAAGCTCGGGATGCAGATCTGGAGTCTGTAAAGATATTGGGACGTAGAGGGTCCTTCAGTGCTATAGCTATAGCAACCTGCTCGGCTACTGTTGAAGAAACCTTCCGCATGGATGCTGAGTTATTGAGAGTGCCATTGGAGTCAACCGAAACTACGGCATAGTGATCAGAGCACTCGTACTGGGCGGCGTCAACGAAACATGCCAGATTCGGAGTGCCAGCAGCCGCTTTCAATAGGGAACGAGCCGTGACTACCCGGCGCCCTACATTGTAGTGAGGGTGGACGTTACGTAGCATGGGATCTACCTTGAACGTATCTCGGACCATGGGTGATAGGGTCAAGTTGCGCTCCGTGATTTCCTGGTGACCGTGTCCAACGGATTCGAGGATGCGTCTCCCCGCTCGCGATGATGAGAGTCGTATTATGTGGGCCACTCGTTGGGCCTCCATCAACTCTGATAGGGTGTTGTGCATGCCTAGTTGCATGAGACGCGCGGTGCTGGCAGTGAGTGGTAAACCCAGCACGCGCTTGATGCTTTTGCGCATGCGGGCGTCGATTTTGGCCTCATCCCGTTTAGACCAGCGCAACGCTGAGGCTACATAGTTAACGTGGCTCATCAGAAACGCGTGGTAGAGTCTGAGCAGATTGCTCTCGCTTAAACCCCCTCTGCGGTTCGAAACCCTGAGGATAAGTCGAAGCATATTCTCCGTCTTGGAAGTAATGCGGGCTATAGTCTGTGAGTTGCCCCGCGAGATTCCAGCAAGAATCCGAGGACCCTGATGGTATCCACTCTGTGAATTTGTTGTTCGTCCCTCGTATAGAGGGCTATGTGAACTTGATCTGAGGGGGTGGAGGACCTAACCCCCCGTCGGGTGGGCCTATACAATAGAAGTTCGGACTTGGTTGGTGACAGACTCAGGCCCGTGTCTAGTAGGAAGTGTTCTGTGATGTCGAGCGCCTCTTGGAGCGCACTCTCAACAGCAGCGTCAGATTCTCCCATGCACCACACGGTAATATTGTTACGGTAATATTGTTATTAGGGACTTTTAGGGTGTCCGGTATCCGGGAAAGCGCGGGCGGTTTTCCGGTTTAGCGGGGGCGTAAAAGTGAGCGGCCCGATCGGTGGCGCCAGCTGGGGGCGCAAAGCTCAACCACACAACCACAGAACTAATTACTGTATTCTGCTTAGCTGCTGGGGTAAATATTCGACAGTGGCGTAATCGTGTTCACAATTACGCCGCTGCCAAAAATTTGCACGAGTGGCGAAGCAGGATATGGTGAGTTACTGCAGTTTTAGCTATGCGTTTGTCTGGTTGAGCTCTACAACACCAGGCGGCTTCACCGCTCACGTTTACGCCCCGACCATCCAGTAACCCGCCCAAACCGCTCCCGTTTACCGGATTAGCGTACAAGGTAAACGTCTCTATTATTGTCCCCATCTTTGCCGGAGAATACGCCAGGATCTCGGTGAGCGGGGACAGTGATGTAGGTCGTCGAAGTGGCAGCAGGTGTTGGAGCCGGGGGAGTCTGGTTGTCGTCGCCGGAAGCCATGAAGGAAGGCTCGACGTACCGTCCACTGCGAAGCTCCATGACGAGGAACAGGGAACGTCCACCTCCACCAGACATGTTACGTAGGAAGACGCAAACGAAAAGCTATGTACAAGTATATTTACAAGAAAATACGCTCCGCATCGCCAAGAGGATGGTCAACTCACCACGCGTTGCACGTGGCGGATACTGCGGTATCTGATCGATCCCGCCAACACCAAGACCACACACATGCAAGGCATATACAAAATCATACACGCTTACGGGGGAACGGAAGAACAATTCCTACGGGATGCGGAACGCCTTTACATATCCCAAACGCCACCGCAAATATATCCAGACTACTCAGGAGAAAGCAACGCCACCCTAGACGAGGAATTCTCCGTTGCCGAAATCCAGGCGGCCCTCGTAAAGCTGAACACCAAGCCGGCCCCTGGCCCCGATCGAACACCCAATAGGGCACTACGCAATCTCGATTACGGATCAATCGAGAAACTAACAAAATACATTAACGAGTGTTCGGCGCACGGCAAGCTATCCCGGCAATGGAAAGAAGCAAATATCATACTGATACCGAAACCCGGCAAGAAATTACAGCTGGAGAACCTGCGCCCCATCTCCCTCACGTCCTGCGTGGGCAAGTTAATGGAGGACGCGTTTCCCAATAGACTCATGGATTACCTCGAGGACAACGACTTATTTCCACACACCTTGATTGGGTTCAGAAGACATCTCTCCACGCAAGAGGCCCTTCTGCAACTAAAACACCAAATCATAGACAATCCGGGGCGTTCGACGAGAGCCATCCTCGGGCTGGACCTGAAGAGGGCCTTCGATAACGTTCGCCACGATGCCATATTGTGACAAATAGACAATCTAAATCTCGGCCTGCGCGCGTACAACTACGTCCGAGAATTCCTCACGGGAAGAACTGCTCGCATGCGAGTGGGGCAACTACAGTCAGAGCAAATCAACATCGGCAGCTCGGGCACCCCGCAAGGCTCGGTGATCTCGCCAATGCTCTTCAACCTCGTCCTGCTGGGGTTGCCCGACCGATTGTTTCAAATCGAAGGACTGCATCACACGCTATACGCGGATGATATTACGATCTGGACGATAACGGGCAGTGAAGGAGCGATCGAGCAACGTTTACAACAGGCCATCCAATGCGTAGAAAACTACCTCGTGGGCACGGGACTCGCCTGCTCGGCCGAAAAACCCGAACTGCTGCTGTATAGACCAGCCAGAAAGGGGCGCCCACCTAAATGCTACACCCCCATGGAAAAGCAAAAGATCCAATTAACGGCATCAAATGGCCTACACATCCCGATAGTAGAGAAAATCCGGGTACTAGGAATGATGACAGAGCATAAGGGTGGCAATGGCGAAGCACTTCGCAAGATAACGGCAAAGGCCACCAGCACGATGCAGCTCATTCGACGCATCACCAACACGCGGGCATGCGCGAAGGCAGCATCATCCGACTCATACAAGCCTTCGTCATTTCCCAGATAAGGTACACGGCAGCGTTTCACAACTGGACGGTTGCGCAAAAAAACAAGCTCAACGCGCTCATACACAAGGCGTACAAATGTGCGTTGGGACTTGCGCCTGGAGTTAGCACCACCAAGCTCTTAGAACTAGGCCTACACAATACGCTCGAAGAACTCGTGGAGGCGCAACAAGTGTCCCAACGTGAACGCCTATCCAAGACCCGCCCGGGCAGACACGTGCTTGAAAATCTCGGCATCACATACCACTCGCAACACGGCGTCAAAGTAGACATTCCAAGACCCATACGCGAGCAACTATCATCATCATCATCATCATCATCATCAGCCTGGTTACGCCCACTGCAGGGCAAAGGCCTCTCCCATATTTCTCCAACAACCCCGGTCATGTACTAATTGTGGCCACGCCGTCCCTGCAAACTTCTTAATCTCATCCGCCCACCTAACTTTCTGCCGCCCCCTGCTACGCTTCCCTTCCCTTGGGATCCAGTCCGTAACCCTTAATGACCATCGGTTATCTTCCCTCCTCATTACATGCCCTGCCCATGCCCATTTCTTTTTCTTGATTTCAACTAAGATGTCATTAACTCGCGTTTGTTCCCTGACCCAATCGGCTCTTTTCTTATCCCTTAACGTTACACCTATCATTCTTCTTTCCATAGCTCGTTGCGTCGTCCTCAATTTGAGTAGAACTCTTTTCGTAAGCCTCCAGGTTTCTGCCCCATAGGTGAGTACTGGTAAGACACAGCTATTATATACTTTTCTCTTGAGGGATAATGGCAACCTGCTGTTCATGATCTGAGAATGCCTGCCAAACGCACCCCAGCCCATTCTTATTCTCCTGATTATTTCCGTCTCATGATCCGGATCCGCCGTCACTACCTGCCCCAAGTAGGTGTATTCCCTTACGACTTCCAGTGCCTCGCTGCCTATTGTAAATTGCTGTTCTCTTCCGAGAGTGTTAAACATTACTTTAGTTTTCTGCAGATTCATTTTTAGACCCACTCTTCTGCTTTGCCTCTCCAGGTCAGTGAGCATGCATTGCAATTGGTCCCCTGAGTTACTAAGCAAGGCAATATCATCAGCGAATCGCAAGTTACTGAGGTACTCTCCATTAACTTTTATCCCCAATTCTTTCCACTCCAGGCCTCTGAATACCTCCTGTAAACATGCTGTGAATAGCATTGGAGATATCGTATCTCCCTGTCTAACGCCTTTCTTTATAGGGATTTTGTTGCTTTCTTTGTGGAGGACTACGGTGGCTGTGGAGCCGCTATAGATATCTTCCAGTATTTTTACATATGGCTCATCTACACCCTGATTCCGTAATGCCTCCATGACTGCTGAGGTTTCGACAGAATCAAACGCTTTCTCGTAATCAATGAAAGCTATATATAAGGGTTGGTTATATTCCGCACATTTCTCTATCACCTGATTGATAGTGTGAATATGATCTATTGTTGAGTAGGCTTTACGGAATCCAGCCTGGTCCTTTGCTTGACAGAAGTCTAAGGTGTTCCTGATTCTATTTGCGATTACCTTAGTAAATAGTTTGTAGGCAACGGACAGTAAGCTGATCGGTCTATAATTTTTCAAGTCTTTGGCATCTCCTTTCTTATGAATTAGGATTATGTTAGCGTTCTTCCAAGATTCCGGTACACTCGAGGTCATGAGGCATTGCGTATACAGGGTGGCCAGTTTCTCTAGAACAATCTGTCCACCATCCTTCAACAAATCTGCTGTTACCTGATCCTCCCCCGCTGCCTTCCCCCTTTGCATATCTCCCAAGGCTTTCTTTACTTCTTCCGGCGTTACCTTTGGTATTTCGAATTCCTCTAGACTATTTTCCCTTCCATTATCGTCGTGGGTGCCACTGGTACTGTAAAAATCTCTATAGAACTCCTCAGCCACTTGAACTATCTCATCCATATTAGTAATGATATTGCCGGCTTTGTCTCTTAACGCATACATCTGATTCTTGCCGATTCCTAGTTTCTTCTTCACTGTTTTTAGGCTTCCTCCGTTCCTGAGAGCATGTTCAATTCTATCCATATTATACTTCCTTATGTCAGCTGTCTTACGCTTGTTGATTAACTTCGAAAGTTCTGCCAGTTATATTCTAGCTGTAGGGTTAGAGGCTTTCGTACATTGGCGTTTCTTGATCAGATCTTTCGTCTCCTGCGATAGTTTGCTGGTATCCTGCCTAATGGAGTTACCACCGACTTCCATTGCACACTCCTTAATGATGCCCACAAGATTGTCGTTCATTGTTTCAACACTAAGGCCCTCTTCCTGAGTTAAAGCTGAATACCTGTTCTGTAGCTTGATCTGGAATTCTTCTATTTTCCCTCTTACCGCTAACTCATTAATCGGCTTCTTATGTACTAGTTTCTTCCGTTCCCTCCTCAGGTCTAGGCTAATTCGAGTTCTTACCATCCTGTGGTCACTGCAGCGCACTTTGCCGAGCACGTCCACATCTTGTATGATGCCAGGGTAGCGCAGAGTATGAAGTCTATTTCATTTCTAGTCTCACCGTTCGGGCTCCTCCACGTCCACTTTCGGCTATCCCGCTTGCGGAAGAAGGTATTCATTATCCTCATATTATTCTGTTCCGCAAATTCTACTAATAACTCTCCCCTTTTATTCCTAGCGCCTATGCCATATTCCCCCACTGCCTTGTCTCCAGTCTGCTTCTTGCCTACCTTGGCATTAAGGTCGCCCATTAGTATAGTGTATTTAGTTTTCACTCTACCCATCGCCGATTCCACGTCTTCATAGAAGCTTTCGACTTCCTGGTCATCATGACTGGATGTAGGGGCGTAGACTTGTACAATCTTCATTTTGTACCTCTTATTAAGTTTCACAACAAGACCTGCCACCCTCTCGTTAATGCTATAGAATTCCTGTGTGTTACCAGCTATATTCTTATTATTCAGGAATCCGACTCCTAGTTCTCTTCTCTCCGCTAAGCCCCTGTAGCACAGGACGTGCCCGCTTTTTAGCACTGTATATGCTTCTTTTGGCCTCCTAACTTCACTGAGCCCTATTAAATCCCATTTAGTGCCCTCTAATTCCTCCAATAGCACTGCTAGACTCGCCTCACTAGATAACGTTCTAGCGTTAAACGTTGCCAGGTTCATATTCCATTGGCGGCCTGTCCGGAGCCAGTGATTGTTAGCACCCTCTGCTGCGTTGCAGGTCTGACCG
Source organism: Dermacentor albipictus (assembly GCF_038994185.2). NCBI lineage: Eukaryota > Metazoa > Arthropoda > Arachnida > Ixodida > Ixodidae > Dermacentor > Dermacentor albipictus. The sequence continues at coordinate 12,191,330 of NC_091828.1, read as the reverse complement.
CCGCCGTGGTCAGTTGCTTCGCGGCTGCTGGGGACTGAGGGCCGGGGCTTGATTGTTGTGTTCATATAGGAGGTTGTGGCCAAGTACTGCACCAGGGTGGCCAATCCTGCTCTGGTGAGGGAGTGCGTTACCGGTTCTGGTCACCGGAATCAGGCCACACTCCAGGCCTGTTTGTGCAATTTTATCAACACGCGGTTTTTTTTTTTAAATCCGGTGGAAAATTGCCGGCACCGGCATTCGAACCACGGACCTCTTGCACGCGAGGCGGGTGTTCTACCTCTACGCCACCGCTGCACCGAGCAACTATACGTACCCCCATTGCCTCGCAACATGCACCCCCAACACACGGGGAGGCGTAAAGCCAGGGCATAACAAATGAACAAAAGTTACTCTAACGACAAGGAGGCGGTCTTCACCGACGCAGCCCGCTATCGAGACAGGAAGAGTTTCGTGGCAGCAGTTACTAGCCACCGAGGCAACCACCTCACGAGCGTCACCGTGAACACGGCACATGCCGAAGCGGCAGAGGAAGCGGCCATAGCACTGGCCCTCACACAAACCAAAGCTGCATACGTGATCTGTGACTCGCATACGGCAATTCGCAATTTTGCAAATGGGCGCATCTCGCAAGAGGCGTATCAGATACTCCAGCGACATTCCATACACCAGGGAGAGGCCGACGTTGATAACCGAAGGCATTTACTATGGATCCCGGCACACACTGGAATGAGCACCCCCAACGAAGCGGCTCACGGCGTTGCTCGAGGCCTGACTCACCGAGCAGCATCGGAGGAAGAGCCCCCGCGGGGTACTGCAAACGTCTGGGTATGGGAGGATCGTATGACCACTTTTCACGACATCACGACACACTACCAATTACAAAGACGCATATACCCATTCCCTCACGCTATGTTAGACAGGACGCAAGCAGTACACTTCAGACAATTACAAACAGACTCTTACAGAAACCCCAGACTCATGCACGCCATGTATCCAGACATGTACACTGCAAACAGATGCACATCGTGTGGCGAGGTTGCCACACTAAATCACATGCTATGGGAGTGTCGGGACCTAACAAACAAGTCGGGCAGTGCCGACCCCTCCGTCTCTTCCACCGCCAGCCTCCAGTCACGCTGGATGACCGCACTGCTCAGCTCTGTCCTGACAGCACAACTCTGGGCCGTCCAGCGAGCCGAGGAAGCCGCTTCGAGACAAGGTCTCGGAACCGCGTCCGCGGCGGGTGCCCAGACCCACTAGAAGACGCCGGGCTCAAATCTTGCTGATTTGAAATAAAAGCTACGCTCTCTCGCCAAGAGGCAACAGCCCGCGCTAGCTTATCATCGTCTTCGTCGTCTTCGCACTGCTTGCCTTTTCGTGATCGCACATATTGTTCCGTAGCAATATCAACCGCGTAGAGGGCGTGACCCGTTCCTCTTACTGTGGCAAGTCTGTCCGAGAGGCCCTTCATGGCGATGTTAAACAGTAGGAGAGAGATGATCACCCATTGCGGGGTGCCTCTCGCTCCCAATGTAAATTCCTTCGATTTGATTTGCCCTATTTTGACAGTGGCCTTGCGATCCCTGAGGAAGGAGCTAACGTACGCATGGAATCGTGGCCCCAGGCCCAGATCCGAGATGGCGTCTAGTACGAACCGGTGCGAGATGTTATCAAAAGCCTTGGACAAGTCTAGAGCAAGGATGCCCCGAGTGTCTCTAGTGTCGACATCAATGATTTGCCTCTTTATAAGTAACATGACGTCCTGTGTGGCGAGTGCCGGCCGAAAGCCGACCATGTTGTGAGGGAATAACTCATTATTTTCTATATCCCTAGATATACGGTTGTGAATGACATGTTCGGCCACCTTACCTACGCAGGACGTGAGCGAGATGGGCCGCATGTTCTCCGGCGCAAGAGGTTTGCCACAGTGAGGAAACTATTAAAATTTGTAACACGCAAACAATAAGTCTAACACAGAGACCTCGGCAGATAATGATGCAATACTACGGAGGGAGCCAGAGAAAAGCAGCCGACTGGCGACGCATGTCGTGTGCTACTTTAACGCGATCCTAGGTGCACTATTTCATTTGTGTACCAATGAAACAATAGAGGACATGTCAGCACTCAAACGCCTTCTTTCTTAACATAGTCTTGCCTGATTGGTATTCAGATAAGCCAATGCCTTCAATCGACAGCTTAGTCAATTGCTGTTGCGTTTTTCTGAGCGTCCCGCAATCGCTAAACGAGCCCTGTGAAGTACTGCTGCAACGCCGACTTGTTGGTATTGCATCTTGGTGTGTTACTGTGGTGTGCAGTACATACAGGCGATGTCCACAAAAAGGCACAGGACAAAGGGCCTATCTTTCGTGTGCGTCGTCACCTGTACGCGCTACACGGCAGAAGTCGAAGAGCACTTAACCATTTCATTCCTTTAGAGTTTCAAATGACGAGGCATATTCTGTAAATCCACAGTGTTTGGGAAAACTTGGCAATAATATTGCAAAGTCTATCGTTTTGCTCTACAGGTAGACTACATCTAAGCCAAAACTTTCGCCAAAACTTTCGCCAAAGATACGAAGAATTGGTAGTCTCCAAATATTTCATGCTGTCAACTTAAAGCAGGCGCATGGTTTCGCAGTTGAGAACTAAACGTTAACACACTCCGACTGAGGAAGAGTGAGTGCTCCAGAAAGCAGGAAAGCAACCTAGGCGGCCCCGAAACGGTCGATGGCGAATTCATAACTTTTTGCGACCGTCGCTGGCCTTCGATGGCGCCGGCGGCATCGTTCCTTCTGAGGCTGCCCGCTGTCGGCAACGCCCTCAAGCACGCGCGAAGTGTGCATAGCACGTCGCTCAGGTCCTCAGTTGGACAAAGGCGCCCCCGGAAGCATAAATATACGCGCAGCAGCTCCGTCATTGTTTTCTGGTGGCTTGGGCGCGTTATCTAGCGCACGCCGCCAAGTTTTCTGGGTTTCGCCTGAAGCGAAAACGATTGCGGCGCTGTCCACCTAGCGCAGTTCGCAGCCTGGGCGATGTCGTTCAGAGTGAGAGGGAACTCGCGACGTCGAACAGGTTTAGACGTCAAGCTTCGGAGCTCGCCAGTGCCGACCGCGGAAGGTGGCGGTATAGCGCATAAAGCGAAATCAAGCGAAGAGAAAGGGTGTGTCAACACGTGCTCAGCTGGCCAGCATGGTGATACGAAGGGCGGCCTGCTTTAGCCTACGCCTCAACAGAAAGCAGGGGCTGAGCGAGGACAAGCGAAACAGGCGCGTGTGCCCCTCCCAATCGCCCCTCGCTGGGGATGCTATATAACCGGCACCAGCTCACGGGCATCTGCTAGTTGGAAATTCACTTCGACACGCTAACAACATGAACACCATCGTAAGTCACAAAAGGGTTGTCATGACATTGTTGACGAGAAAGAGCTTTGCTGGTGTAAAATGCTCAATCTTAGGGGAAATTGTGCGCTGAGAAAGTTTTAAGTGAGACGTTTGTCTTAATTCTTAACATTTTCAAATCGACAAACTCCCGAATTACAGTTTTTATTAACATAAAAATGGAGCCATAGTATATAGATTTCACTTCAGGCTAATGTCGCAAGATACCAAGGCTTTAATATTGATAATTATATGTGCACAATTCAAAACATTTCTAGGAATGGTCACAAAAACTGCCGTGCGTTTACTAAACGTGAATTTGCAATAGTACCACACCAGACATTTGAGAAAGGTATGTCGCTATATGGCGGAGATATTTAACTTCTTACTACGCAGCAATCGCGTCTGCTTCATGCATCATAGGAATGTATCCTCTCGCTTCTTGCACCCATATGCAACCATTAAGGTTGGCATGGCACATACTGCAATGTGTCACATTGGGATAATAGTGGTCCAACTTCCCCTCCACATCCTTCTCGTTGGCCATGTTGCAAGTGCTGCTGTAAAAGATCTAAGGCCCTGCAGCCTCAAAATGCTCCGTATTTTGTTATTGTGGTGTTTACGCCATATTATGGTTCTTTCTCGTGGCTCTCGCCAGCGCATTGAAAGCAGGCAAACAATGCTGAATTTTATTGCAAGAATTCTTGTTTTCGCATTCGATTTCCAGGCGAGCGCTGCTTGCAAAGCAAGTAGAAAACGTTCCCTAGTTAAAACAATTGTTTCACTTATAAGAGAGTATGGCAGAAAGAGCTAAAAGATACTACATTAAGCAAAAGCCACTGCATCTCGATTGCAGACCGTTGTCGCCTTCTTCGGCCTTGTGGCCGCCGCCTGCGCCGGCTTCCTCGGTGGCTACGGCGGGTACGGCCACGGCCTTGGCTATGGTCTCGGCTACGGGCACGGCGTCGCTGTGGCTCCAGTTGCCGCTGTCCACAAGACCGTCGTCGCTCCCAGCTACAGCGCCGGAGCTCATTATGGCTCCGTACACGCTGTGGGCCACGGCTACGGCCATGGTTACGGCTACGGCGGCTATGGTCTTGGCTACGGACATGGCCTCGGATACGGCCATGGCCTCGGATACGGTGTTGCTCTCAAGGGTGTCGCCGTTGGTCTTGGCTATGGTCACGGATACGGCCATGGCTATGGCTATCATGGTTAAGCGTTATTTCTTTTGACGGTAAGACATTAAATACGCATTCTTTTCTTCATTCCCTCTCTCAATACACTTCAACTGAAGTGGTCACAAAACATTTATTAATATTGGTTTGGCAATTTCCCATGAGCATACCTTCCTATAAATTTGATTTAAAGAGTTTATTTGTTCTACAGTTTTGTAACAAAACGTTCACAGAAGCTTTAGTCTCATGCCCAAGCGCTTTGAGCACATATTTCAGTAAGAGACTCAAATTCTTCTGCAAAGGTGAAGATCGTTGTGGTAAAAACCAAGACAATAAAGAAATGATGGCCACAGACGAAAAGGTAAGAACGCCACGCTTATCTTTAACAGTCTTCATCATCATTCGTTTGACTGGTGCGCTGTTTGTGCTAATGAAATTTCATACACTAGGGATCATTGTAGTGAATATAATATGCAGACATATTCGGCAACTAGAAGACTAAGCTACAACCTAGTCAAGAGTTCCTGTAGTCATTTCTACCACTTTATTTATAGTCGCAGATAACATCCACCAATGTTACTCTTCTCACTCTAACAACTTTTTATTTCAAGGAAATATAAGATAATGTTGCATCGCTGACTAGATTCACTTCCTCTATTTATTGGTCATTCAGGCCACGTTTAGACAACGTAAAGCGCGTGCAAACACGCGGTGGATGCATTCGAATTCCTTGCTATTTATCCTAACCTGATGGAAATAATAAAAGTGTCCACTATCTTGACGTGGGCAATAGTTCCTTGTCCGCTCGTGCAAGACGGCCCATCGTTACACATCCAGCTCCATTGGAAAAGTTACGAATGAGTGCTTTGGATCATGCTTCTCTGCTCTCTGCTACATTTACAGATGGCACGCTTGTTGTTCTGTTTCTTCAAGCCACAGTTCGAAGCACGTATACGTTGTTTTCGTTATTTACAGGAGTGGAAAATAGGATCTTCAAATTGGCACCAGGCGCCTCGTGGGACAAGTTTCGTCGTGCAGGAGAAGCAAATGAAATTATATGCGATGAAAGATAGTTTGATTGTCCCTTTTTTCAACCATGTATCCAGTGTGACTTCAAAAATGTTTCTTTGGCATGTTTTGACTACAAATTTACTAATACGTCTTCTACGCACAATATCTCACTCACTTATTTTACTCAAAAGACAGTAACACTAATCTTTAATGTGAATGGCAAGGCGCTATAGCACGAACTTCCGTCTTGAAATGTTCCGAACAAAATAAGAATTACATCGGGGTTGTTCTCATCGTTGAAATAAATAACCACAAAATATGACGCAATAGTTCTGCGGAAACCCGCAAGCTGGAGAAAAGTAATTAATTATGCGAAAATCAGACATCCAGTGCATTGTAGCAAATGATACAAAGGAAACGCATACGGGTTCCTCGAAATAAAAGTCTCGCATTTGAAGAATTAGTCCTGGTCCGGGACTCGATCCCGGGACCACCGTCTTTCTGGGGCAGCCGCTCTATCATCTGAGCTAACCGGGCGGCTAGCAGATGGCAGGGCGAAGTCAAATTTGTCAGCAACTTGAGTCAAGGGCATGAGTTTGACGTAATAGTTTTGCAGAAACGCGCAAGGTGGAGAGAAGTATTTATTTAAGTGAAATTGAGACATCCACCGAATAGGAGCAATTGCTACAAACGAAACCCATACGCGTTCCTCGAAAGAAAAGCCTCGCAGCTGAAGTTGCCATCTGCTAGCCGCCTGGTTAGCTAAGATGGTAGCACGGCTGCCCTGGAAAGGCGGCGGTTCCGTGTTCGAGTCCCGAACCAGGACGAATATTTCTTCAACAGCGAGGCTTTCCTTTCGAGAAACCCGAGTGTGTTTCTTTTGTAGCATTTGCTATGATTAGGTGGATGTCTCATTTTCGCAACATTAATTACTTCGCTCCACCTTGCGGTTTTCCGCAGAAATATTACGTCAAGCTCTTGCCTTTGATTCGAGTTGTTGACAAATTCGTCTTCCCCCTGCTATCTGCTAGCTGCCTGGATAGCTCAGGTGCTCTTCAAATTACATACAAACATACTTCCCGTTAAGACCTGGCTTCATGAAAAGGGTATATTCATCCCCTGGAGCACCGACTGCTTATTATGTAAAAAAAGTGGAAGCAATAGAACCTGCATTGCTAGACTGCTGGGACGCCATTTTTCACAGTGATGCTCTGCAGAGAACAATGAAAAAACACTTACCCTTAGACCCACATGGAATACGCTTCTCACCGATTAATAACACCGAGGATGTCCCGTATGACTTTATTATGATCCTGAGCCTCCACACAATGTCGAAAACTAGAGTGTAATTCCAAAACGAAGATATTGTTGATCGACTGGTTCGAGAAAATTTCATTGAGAGTGTTGTGTTTGTGACAGATGCTTTCAAAGCGCTGCCGGATCCACCGAAAAGACCCACCGACTATTCGAAGAGTGATCAGCAGTCCACTGCGTACGTCCGTAATTTGGAGGCGGAGCTGGAGATTTAGCCTCTTGATCGCTACCAGAGTGGATGCTTGGTTGGTAAAAAGGATTTCCGATTGCTCCACGTGTGGGTATACAAATGCTTTGTGGAAATCACTCTTTGTCGTGGCAGGAAATATACCAGTTCATTCGAAGCAGGCGAAGTTATCCTAAATTACGTAGAAGTTGTTCTTTTCGGAGTTGCTATAACTAGTCTGTAAAATGGGAGAAAAAAATGCTCATTTCGTTCGGACTCATGTTCCTTTGATTTTCTTCTGGATAAGCATCGGGAAGGCCGTTCAAAATTATCGGCCAGTTCGCAAGATGGCTCAGCGCACTGCGCTTCATCATCATCATCATCTTTTTCATCATCAAAGGGGGTACCAGCGATGATGACGATGATATTGATGAAGCGCACTGCGCTTCATCACCATCATCTTCTTCTTTTTCTTCTTCATCAAAGGGGGTACCAGCGATACACAAAGGACGCGCACACAAGGAAAAGGCGTTAGACACGGACGGACGCTGGGTCCGTCCGTGTCTAATGCACCAACTGGTGCAAGAGCTTGCGTGAATGGACTTGATCATCCGTATTCCACGTGGTCAAGCGATACAATGCATGTAGGCCATTGACTAGCCATTGTGTTCAAGCTTTAAAACCAGATAATTCAAAATAGCGACGTCACTAGTGTGTTAAGGACAGGACCGTGGATTACGTAGCATTAGGCGTGTAAGCATATTATGTAGCTGCAGCAAACATATCTATTTTTTGTACCTGCAATATTAGTTTGACATGCACTATACAAATATTTTCCGTAGCATGCATCGTATGATTACTTTTATTGCATGGACCGTCACACATTCACTTTTTTATTTTTATTGTTACATTAACATGATGAATTTAGTTCAATAATGGGATGAAATAAATTTAGAACTGAACTTAAAATGTGACTTCACTTTTCCCTAAAGAATAGCTGGTATTCATTGGGGAAAGGTTCAGGGAATTCAAGACAACTTTGGGGTGATTACGTTATAGATAAAGGACGATATATAAGGATATCTAGCAACAACTAAGCATGCAGGAATTAAAGTAAATAATAGGGTTTTACGTGCCAAAACCATGATCTGATTCTGAGGCACGCCGTAGTGGAAGACTCCGGAAATTCGGACCACCTGGTATTCTTTACTTAGGTACATGGGTGTTTTTGAATTTCGCCCCCATCAATATGCGGCCACCGTAGCCGTGATTCGATCCCGCGATCTCGCACTTAGCTGCCCAACACCATAGCCACTAAGCAACTATGGTGTCTAGCGCGAAGGAATGACAAGCTAGTGAGGGCAATGAGCGAAAATCATGCAAAAGAAGTTTTTTTTTTTTTACAAAGGAAACCTATGACTTATTGTGCGACACAAATATGTCAGAATGTCTGCACGTTAAAAAGATTTCATTTATGATGGCAACAATATTAAGGAACATTCTTGAAAATTTTACGCTTGACGCTCACAAAAAGTAAGCGATTCTTTGTCTAGCTTCGTTATTGCGCCCGGGTACTGGCTCGGACAGTAAATAGGATCCTGCTTGAATTACGCACAACGATGGCGGCCATGATGCTGATAATGTTGCTACAGCAGAGGTTCAATTGTACGCGAAAGCAGCTACAAATAGGATAATCTCCCTTCCTACCTATGCCAAGCTGTAGAACTGCTGATCACTATCTTGCTTTGTTAGTGGCCAATGCTAGCCGCCAGATTTTCCCACGCAGATGCACAAACATCACTAAAGTGACAGCCGTACCATTGAGTGGGGGAGGAGAGAACTAATATGCATTCAATGCTATATATTTTAACGACGTCGGATTGACGAAGATGCGGAGCTGCACCAACAGCAAATACACTTTATCAGTCATCAAACAGAAAACCAACAATGTCTTCCTCATCTCCACGCTTAACCCAAAAACCTGTGGTACTTCAACCTCGTCCTCACTGGCACATACCCGCGGCAATATAGTAGTGCCAAATATAGTTGTGCCAAATATAGTTGTGTCATTTGCTTCCCCTTTAGAAAAAATAATCGTCGCGTTGATAGACACTTGTAAAACAGCGATAGAAAAACTGGGCAGTCTAGTCAGTCTTAAAAGTGCGGCTTCATACCAGGCACGTGAACGACCTCGGGTAAGAGCAGTCGGCGCTTTCAACAGCGAGAGTCGTCTGGAACGACTTCGTAGTTGACGTCACTGATGCGTCGGATAACTTTATAGGGCCCGAAGTAATTGCGAAGGAGCTTTTCAGATACCCCACGCTGACAAATAGGTGTCCAAACCCACACTTTGTCCCGGATCTTGTATGTTACGTGTCGGTGCCGAAGATTGTAGCTTCTGGCGTCGAAATCCTGCTGATGGATTCGCAGACGCGCAAGCTGCCTACTTGCCTCTGCTCCTTGTATGATCGCTTCAGCACCTGTTTCGTCGTCATGAAATTCATGGTGCAGCATTGCGCCTAATGTTGTCGTAACCTCACGACTGTATACGAGACTAGAGAGTGTCTTGCAAGTGGTCTCTTTCCGAGCCGTATTGTACGCGAAGGTAGCATAAGGTAAAAGCTCTTCGCAATTATTGTACTCTACATCTACCCACATGCTTATCATATGAGCTAATGTCCTATTGAGTCGCTCCGTCAGTCCGTTTGTTTGGCGGTGATACGCCGTTGTCTTCCGGTGAGCGGCACCCCTTAGACGTAGAGCCATATCCAAAAATTTGGCCATGAACACAGTACCTCTGTCCGTGACCACTACTGCAGGAGCACCGTGCCTTAAAAAGCTGGGTTCCAGAAAAAAGTTCTGTCGCTTCATCTGCTGCTGGCTGTTGCACAGCCCCTGTTTCGGCATATCTAGTGAAATAATCCGTGGCGACGATTATCCACCTATTGCCGGTTGTAGACGTTAGGAAGGTTCCCAAAAAAAACCGTGCCTACTGGCGAAAATGGTCTGGCCGGTACTTGAACAGGGTGCAGTAGGCCGGCTGGCTTGACGGATGCAGGATTTCGACGTAGGTAATCCATACATGTCTCGACGTAACGTTTAATGACCGCAGTAAGTCTCGGCCAGCAGTAATTCCGCAGAATCCGTGCCAATGAGATATCCGAGTGTAGCCTGATGGCCCAGCGGTCGGCTCGCTGTGGCAGGCGTGTAAGATTTCCCGTCGAAGCGATGAGGGAACAACGAGTAAGTAGTTGCTGCCACTAGGTGAAAATTTCTTGCAGAGGACATTGCGGCGCAAGCAGTACGATGTCAGCCCTCTTTCGAATAGCTTCGGCACACTGTCGATTCGTGGTTCTATATGATCAATAAGCGGCTGCAATTCAGTGTCATCCCGTTGCCGGCGTGAAAGATTGGCAATGTCCACGAATCCCAGAATGACCAAGTCGTCATCGTCTTGTGCTGCCGGCTCAACAGAGGACCGATAAAGGCAGTCGGCGTCTGCCTGCCGTTTTCCCGACTTGTATGCAATAATAAAGTCGAACTCTTGGAGACGAATGGTTCAACTTGGTCGACTTGGCGTGCGAGCAGCCCGGAAGGATCTTTCAAATTAATGAGCTAGCAGAGCAAATGGTGATCGCTAACGACGGTGAAAGACCGACCGTACAAATACGGACAAATTTCAGAACTGCCCATACCATTGCGAAGTAATCTTTTTCAGTGGTGTAGTAGTTAGCCTCCGCTCGGGACAGTGTCCTACTGGCAAAAGCGATCACCTTTTCGCTGTCACCCTGCCATTGTACGAGGAGCGCCCGTAGACCGACATTACATTACATTAGACCGACCGTCTGTATGCAATATCATCGAGGCGTCTTCATAAAAATGTGCAAGCACGGGTGGCGGTGACATGCGTTGCTGGTCTTCGCCCCAAGTAAGAGGAATATCGTCTCTGATGAGCTGTGTTACCAGCCCTGCCATGCACGAGAAGTTCACAGTAAATTGCCGGGAATATGCACAGAGCCCCGGAAAACATCGTACGCTCGTTTTGTCTGATGGGGTCGGGAAATTAGCGATGGCAGCAATTTTATAGGGATGAAATCGGACTCCTTGGCTACTGACGACGTGACCGAGGAACTGGAGCTCGTGAAAACCAAAATGGCACTTCTCAGGCTACAAAGTAAGACTGGCAGAGCGTATTGCTTCAAAAAGAGTTTTCAGCCTTCGTAAGTCTTCTTCGAACGTTGCGGAAAAGAAAATCGCGTCATGCAGGTAAACCGGGCATGTTTGCCATTTGAGTCCAGAGAGCAAATTGTCCACTAGACGCCGAAATGTTGCTGGCGCTGGGCACAAACCGAAGGGAAGAATCTGAAATTCATAAAGTCCGTCAGGCGTGGCGAAGGCCGCTTTTTCACGGTCTCTCTCATACACTTCGATCTGTGGATAACAGCGTTTGAAGTCCATTGACCAAAAGTAGAACGTCTTTCGCAATCTGTCTAAGGAACCATCAACACGTGGCAGTGGATACACGTCCTTTATT